>NC_092335.1:411666000-412287500 GCF_046630445.1 Rutidosis leptorrhynchoides
CTTCGAGCGTTTTCCCGCCAAAATAAAAACATTTATCACAAAGTGTCTCTACTAAATGTTCATATTTTCATCTCATCTATAATGTTCGTGAACAAAGTTTTTTCAAAAAACGAAAAAAAAAAAAAAAAAGTTTTTGCTTCCCCCGAATGGTTACTTCCCTCTTGATCCTACCACTATACATATATACATATACATACATACATATATATGCATACATATATATACACACATATATATACATATACATACACACACACACACACACACACACACACACATATATATATATATATATATATATATATATATATATATACATACACATACATACATTTATATATACATATAGCTACACCCATATACATATATACATCTATACATACATATATACATATACATACATATATATACTAAAAGTTAAGTAGCCAACATCAGAGCATTAATACCTTTACAGCTTGAAGCTTTTGTAGTGACTCTGTTTCTTCTGGCAAATCGCACATCAAATCATCACGAACACTTCTGTCACAGATTGATGCATATTCCCTTACAGAATATGAATCATTTTCATTTGCATCCAGATTGAAATGAACAGCATCTTTTTGAATATGTACCCTATAGCCTTTTACATCAGAGAAGCAGTTTGGTTGGTCCTCAATATATCTCTGATGCTTCTCTGGCCATGTATTAAACTTGACAGAATTGAGTTTCACATTGGACAACTTTAGGATCGTCCCACCATCAGATTCTTCAGTTATTAAAGAACCAAGATCGTTATCTGGTATTCGGACTTCGTTATCCAGGCAATGTTGTGAATCCTTGTTTCCTTGTTTGGTTGAATTCGAAACAAATGACGAGTTGGCGTCACCAGCAACACTTCCCTCACCTTTATGACCGAGATCACCCTATCATAAATGAAACATAAAAGCAATTTTATCTTATTACTCACAGGTTTCATCTATGTCTTCGCTGTCGAGAAATGAAAAAAAAAAAAAATTTAAAAAAAAATAAAAAGTGTACCACTTATAACTTATGTGTCACAAGTATGATAACAAAATTATAAGTGATGTGTAGAACATTACTCTGTGTCAAATATTGAAGTGTTCACTCATCGAACATTGCCATGGAATGAAATATTAACATAATCAGAAACTAAAACTTGAAAGTGTACAATGGACGTTACAAACCAGCTTGCATGCTCATGTTTACTCTCAACTGATCAAAATTCTTTTACTGATAATAAAGTTACCAATTTTCAAAAATAAACGTGAAATATTCTTAAAAATTTCTTGTAATAGAAGGATGAAAAGCTTTATATAATATAAGTGCAGATATAGAAATATAGATAGTGCAAACTGATTTGTACTCTAAAAACTTCAGCATGAATATCAGATCAGTTAACATAAAGGGTTGTGTGTGCTCTTCACTTAGACTTATCAATTAAATGCAAATTACTCCACTATAGTTTTGATCAAACATGACGAAAAAGACACAAAAGCAGTGGAGTGTATCATATAGCTGGATTGAACTGGGTTTGCATGTATAAAAAAACTAGCACATTAAGTAACATACCTCTTCGATTTGCATCTCTGGTAAGGAACCACGATCTTCACTATAATGAGATTTTTCTGAATGCTTTTCTTCATTAAGGATATTATGGACTTCTTTGGGGGAAGTATCCATCTCACAAGTTACATCAATATTATCAAATACAGTAACTTTCGAGTTGTGCTCAACAGCCTCCACCATAGGCTTCTTATTTTCGTCCAAACTAATATTCAGTGTCTCATCTTTTCCACACTCAATATCATTATGAAATGGTGTCATTGCGTGTATTGCACTGTTTGACAAAACATTTGTTTCTGGTAACTGCTGCTCAAATAACTTGCTACTGGATTCATAATCCACTGATGAAGCAGATTCCTTTAAAGGGTAACATTCGTCACTTGGCAATCCATCCAACCTTCTCTTTTTGGAAAGTGGACTACAGACTTCATCTAAATTACATTCGTCGATTTCATCAAAGTTCAGTTGTATAGGTTTAACACCTACAGAACAGTCTGGAGATTGCATTGAGGCTAAACCTTCTGATACTGTGGGGACTACATCTAACTTCATACCAGAACTTACGGGTTGTAGTACAATTGGGGCTTCTGTGGGCCCATTTTCCACAACAACATGGGCACTGTTTTGGTGGTTAGCTGCAAGTTGAGATTCGTTCATAGGGCCAGACCTTGACCCCGTAACTCGAGCACCAACAATATTTGAGGAATCGATTTGCTTCAATGCACCTTCGTTGCTACTAATAGTTTCCCCGATTTTATCACTAAGCACCTGAGAAGCCTCGACTGCATTTGATAGCTTGCTGGAGTCATTAAGTCCATCCGTTAAATTGCTAACAATTTGAGGAACTGAACTTCCATATTCTTTTGGAATGCAAGAATCAGATGTACCCAAATTTGAAGACTTGTCTATCCCACTAGGTTGTTGAAATGAACTTCTAGACCTCGTAATTCTACCCTCATTATGCCTTTGTGAATCATTTGTCTTCACGTTTATTGATTTACTGCTTGCATTACTTCCCAAACAGACCTCAGAATGTTTACCCTCTTTTATAACAGCATCAGTATGGCCGGGTTGTGATATATTACCTATTGATTGTACCTGATTATCACCATCCAGTTCATTTTTCTCATGAGATGGGCTGTTTTTAGACGCATCATTCGCATAACTAGGGCGTTCATTTGGACTACTGGATTTTGCAAGTCTACTGCTTTGACTACCTCTATCATTTCCCTTTTCAGCCTTTCCCTCTGCTGCAATAGAATTTGCACCACTCATACCTATACATTTATCCGCTTCTGATTGATGATTATCTTGTGAGACATGCTGGAAATCACTTTTTAAGTCCCCACTAGAAGACATTGCAGTTCGATTTTCATTTCCTAGACAACTTTTACCAGTCGCTTTCCCACTAGTTCGAAGCTCTAAAGCTTTTTGTCTCGACCTGGACCTCTGTATTCTAACAAGTGACATATCTGGTGCACTGTAAATGCTTGATATTCTAGCATCTGTCTCATTCAGAGGAGATATGATACCATCATCTTTCTCAGCAGCACAACTTAAGCTGCATCCTTCATCCTTATCAGGACACTCAAACGTCTCATTATTCTCACACTCAAGAGTCTCAATATTCTCACACTCAAGTGTCTTCATTAACTCATCGGTTACATGAAGACCTTTGTCAGGAGCATTGGTTTTCACACATGTTTCTTTCAAAAATCGTCCATCGTTCCCAGCAAATACTGGTTGGCTATAGAGAGAACATTTACCTCTTGAATAAGCAACAGGATCTCGTGTCGGCTGAAATAATAGCTTAGACATAATTTCTTCTTTTTCCAGTTCTGCATAAATATTCATCATAAGACTATTTCACATACCATAATTTGAATTTTCAGATTCATACTAAAGTTATTCTTAAGCTTATTTCACTTGTTTTCAGATCCAAAATAACAAAACACATTAGCAAATATTAGCTCGTGCTTATTCCAATTTAACCTAATTTTCCAATTTAACCTAATTTAACCTAATTTTCAATCATTTCGCGATTTAAACTAAAATTCACATCAGAATGCAGTTAAACATTGAAATTAGGATGCTTACCCTTGGAATTTGAAGAATTAGGGCTTAGAAGCCACGAAGGAGGTGTCATCCCATCGATTAATAGTGTGGAAGCAAGTTGTTGAGTGTACGAATCGGCTTGTTGCTGTACTTGCTCGAGGAGTCGTTTCTTTTGCTCGAAGAGTTGAACAAACAATTTTTCTAACGTCGACATGAGTCGCCGGCGGTGAACGGAAGAAATGCGTCAATGGTGGTGCATTCAATTTTGATTGAAGCGGCAATCTGGATTCAAATATTTTGGATCTGCAATGATGATGAATGGATGGATACTTTTGTCTTTTAATAAAAAGTCACAGTATAACTGTGCGTTGTGTGCGTTTTTACTTTGCACAATTACATATATCAAAGGCTAAAATTAGATTAGATTAAATAAATCGGTTACATAGCAGTGAAGGTATTTTTACGTGTTTATTTTAAGTTTTTATTACAAGTACTTTTTAACATTTTTCTAATTTGAATTTTGAGCCTCTAATCTAGATATTATGTAAAAAGTAATTGTACACTGTGTTAACTTTGTTAATTGAGGTATTCAACTAAATGCATTTAATATTTGAGGCATGAAAATGAGAAATTAGAAAGTTAAATATATTAGAGAAATGTATAGAAATACAATTGCCAAGAAAACCTTGAAATATTCCATTATCTAATCAAGCCTTAAAAGTAACCTTAATAATTGACAAAAAAATTATTTTATGTTTTTTGTTTTCAATTTGAAAGGCAATATATTGAATAAGAAAAAATAGTGCAAAGTGGTGAGAGAGGACTGCAGGAAGCACCCTCCAAACCTACGCAACTATACATTGCGTCTAATGAAAATATTGTACATTGCGTTGTGTATGGCAAAGATCTTCAACAAGGTGATGACAAAATGCCTAGGAGGTTTCATCATGTATTTTGATCGTCACTTTGTTGGAGAGAGGAAGATTGCTTCTCTTAATGATCTATTGATTTGTAATATTTCGTGATATGGTAAAAAACAATTTCCAAATCAAACTTGTCGCTACTGCTTATGCTACATTTCACCGTGCAAAACGTTCTTAATAACTTATTTGTATCAGGTTCCTCAGTGAATTGTTTCCAACATTTTGGAAGCTGCAATTTATCTCGTACATTAAACAAATCATGACAAATGGTAAGGTAGAAAATTGGGTTGGTTGGATAATCGGTCAAATTTTTTTGGAGTTAAATTTCTGAAAGGATTATTTTTGTTTGAATTAATCCAAAACAGTTTTATGTACTCAAAGTAGTTTGTTTGATTTAAAAAACTTTAAATGTAAAAGATATACTTTTTAGTTAAAATAGGTTTTAGAATGTTCTATGCATATAAATTACAATACAGAATAAGCAGTTCTTGAATTGTTTATGTTCTTATTGTTTATTTGCAAAAGGCATGATCTATGTGATGGGATCATTTTCAAACTTGAACTAGTGATTGTTAATCCCATAATAGGGTAACTACATGAGTTGATTAATAATTTAAATACTGTGATACGTTTCTCATAAATTGTCATGTTACCTTATGTCTTTTACATATAACGTTACCTTTTAATTATTAAATAAAAAATTAAATGGATTGGTGCTTTACTACCAAATTTTTCTGTTAATTCTAATCTAAATTTGAATGTCAATCTTGAATCTTTCTGAAGTTTTGATCTAACCAGCAAAGCTTTATGTAATATCATATGTGTGATAGGTAACCTAATAGTCCTTACTTACTCTACCTTTATAAAGGTTTTTCGTTATAGTTTTGCAACCTGTGGTAACTTTTATTATCTCTAATGTGCAACTTTTTTGCTTCGAAATAATGATAAAGTTGACCAACAAGCTCTCTAACAGAAAGATTCTTGCAGATGATCCATTCTTGTGTCCTTCTATCAAATGTGTAGTTTGTAAGCACAAAGACAATGAAAGATTACAAGACCTACCACTTTGATATTCTTAATCTGAATACATATTAATTATAAACTGCTTGTAAGATTATTTTATTGTTGTTGAAGGTGTGAAGAATTTGATCAAAGGAACAAGTCGAAGAGAGCTTGACTTGGTGAACAAGTCGTAGGGAGCTAGGGAGCTTGACTTGGTGAACAAGTCGTAGATATTATGTTTCGTTAATTAAATCTTCTAGTAGGAATGGAGTATGAAGCAAGTAATAGATATATATGGAATGTCTTTTGCTTGAAGTACAAGTTTAACTTGGTGGACAAGTTTAACTCTTCCTATAAATTGTAACCCCTAGCCTCATTGTGTAAGACCATGTTTTCATTTTCAGCTAGTGGGACGCCGTCCAAGATTCGAGACGCCGTCCAGCAGTGAAGCATTGGACGCCGTCCAATACTTGGGACGCCGTCCAGATGTACTGACGGGCAAGCAGTTTTATTTGGTTTTATTTTGGTCAAATCACTTGGGTGTCGGTTTGGAGCCCTCAAAACTGATCTAGATCCCATTTGTAGATCACATTTCATCCACACAAACACTCCCATCCAATTCTAGAGAGAGAGAGAGAGAGAGAAAGAGTTTAGAGAGAGAGAGAGCTTGATTTGGAGAAGAAGGAGTTGGATTCTCACCAAAGCTCGGGTTTTAAAGTTGTTCATCTCGCTCCTAGCTACGTTTTGATTGTTGTGGTAAGTTCTAACTTCGAATTTCATTGTTTGATTTGATATTCAAAGTTAGGGTTTAAGCTTAAATTGTTGATAAACCCATTTAAACTCATGAACTGAGTTTAGTGATGCTAGTAATCGGGTTTTATAGTGTCGTTGGTGGATTTTGGGTTGGTTGATGTCTTGGTCAAGTTCAAGACTTGCAAAATGGGTTAATCACTAGGTTTAGTGATTATGGGTGTGTTGAAACCCATTTTGGGTGTATTTTGGTTGACTAATTTTGAAATGGGTCAAAATTATGGTTTGATGTCAAATTGGGCATAATAAGTGTTTATCACTTAAGATTTGAGTAAATTATGATGTTAGAATATAATCGCTAGTTAATCGTGATTATAAGTGTTTTGGCGAGTTTTGACTTAGCCAATGTAAGGTATGTGCAAATGGGTCGAAATTGCACTTATGGTGTTTTGGGCATAAGCTAGAGTGTTTAGCTTATTTGTTTGTGAATTATCTAGGTGATTCACGTTGGACGATTAGGAGCTCAAGCCGGAGTTGCCTTTCTTGTAATCGAGGTGAGTGGAATATTTATACATGTATGTATGTGGTTTATTTACTCGTACGCGATGTGGGCTTTAGGTGCCACATCGTGAGTATTGGGCGTTATGTCACAAGATTGTGACTTATTGAGGATATGGGTGAAGAGAACTACAAGTCGGTAGTGTCTCGTTAGGTGTGATGACCCGGAAATTTCTGATCAAATTTAAACTTAATCTTTGTATGATTAACATTTTCGACACGATAAGCAAAGTCTGTAATATTGATTCTCAAAATTTTTGAACTAATGTTATATATTCAGTTAACCTTTGTCTATTGACCAACGATTCAGGAACATCTATTTGAAAATAGATATATATATATATATATATATATATATATATATATATATATATATATATATATATATATATATATATATATATATATATATATATATATATAAATTGGAATATTAATTATTCATAAATAACTTGCAATGTGTATTTAAAAACTGATTTATGTATATTAAAAAGATATATACATATATATAATTTCAAGTTATTTAGTAAACGATAGTAACACTCGTTTATTGATTCGATTGATATTTAGATAAGTTAACTAAAGCGTTTAAGATGAACCAGTAAAATACTAATTTGCTACAGTATTTTCAAATTGCTACAGTACCCAGAATGCTATAGTGTTTTCAAAAATCACTATTTGCTACAGTGAAATTGACTTTGCTACAGTGAATTGCTACAGTAAAAAATTGACTTTGCTACAGAAAAACACTATTTCAAAATGAAAATGTATGTATTATATGTTAACAAATAGAGAGACGATGATTTATAGAAGTAAATGACCAAAACACTCAAATGTATAAGTTATACCTCGAGTGGCATAGTTTATGGATGATTTAAGACTATATTTTGACAAAGGTACGATTCATGAAACGTAAAGTACAAGTTTTCTCAGTATACGATAGGACGTTCGAAAAACCGGAACCGGGACATAAGTCGAGTGATGACGTACGACTTATCGGAAAAAAATTACAAGTCAACTATGCATGTGAATTTAATATAATATATAATTAATTATATAAATTAAATATATTATATATATTATATAATATAATGTCGACAAGCTAAATGTTAAAAGATCGTGAGCTGGAAATCCTGCCCATGCGATCGCATGGGAGAAAGGCTTGGAAGCCATGCGATCGCATGGCACCATATTGCTGGCCAAGTCTATATAAAAGCTCGACTTCGGTTCTGTTTTCTCACACACATATACGATACATCTTATATTTATATTATTATTATTATTATTATTATTATTATTATTATTATTATTATTATTATTATTATTATTATTATTATTATTATTATTATTAAGATTAATGTTATTAGTAATCTAATTATTATTAGTAATATTATTAGTATTATACATAAAATACTACGACGAGGTCATGAGCGTGTCACTTTCAAAATAGTTTTATGAGCGGGATAAAGCTAAGGAAATTATGGGTTATTGCCAAGGAGGTTATGGGTAATGTTCGGGGATATATTTGTGAATCAAACCTAGTGTTTATCATCTCCATTACGTCTACGTACCTTCCTACAATATTAAATCACAATATTGATAGGTAAGCATTTATATCTTATCTATTATATATTAATAGTGTATCCATGTCTAGTGCTCGAATATATATTTATACATACTTGTATACTAAATTTCGTCGTTAAACAGTTTATAATGAATCACGAATTAAATACATATATTACTGGTAAAAGGTATATGATATACATGTTTTCGGAAAGCTGGCGAAAAATCAATAACTTTTCATTTAGATATCAAATAGTTTCGATGAACGGATTAAAAGATATAATCAACTGAATTATGATTGACGTTAATTGAAATTGCTTTTGAATCTAAGATTTAAACAACTTGTTTACGAGATTGATAAAATAGATTTTAAATATTATCAGCCGAGTAAATGAATCCTTATATAAGATACATCTCGTTTTGTTGAACTAGTGTCAAAATTGACTTTTTGAAATGACTTTGGATAACTTTTGTATATCGATATCGAGCATTAGGATTGTGATACGCTATGACCAGACCTAGCTTGATAGACATTTATTTACCAACATATGTTCTCTAGGTTGAGATCTATGGTTATTTGGTAATCCGTGTTTCGGTCACATTTTGGTGAACGACTTTATATGCTGCTAAGGTGAGTTTCATAAGATCCCTTTTACTCTCTACATTTTTGGGCTGAGAATACATGCAAATGCTTTATTAACCGATATACAATATTTATATGCGTGAGTTTCATTTGCTCCCTTTTTAATTGCTTTTGCAATCTATATTTTTGGGCTGAGAATACATGCACTTTATTTTAAACGCAATGGATACAAGTACATACTAAATTCTACACCGAGTTTGAACCGAAAATCCCTTAGCTTTGGTAACTAGTAACTGCCGGTTATAAGAACTGGTGGGCGCGAGTAGTTATATATGGATCCATAGGGCTTGATATCCCCGTCCGAGCTAGAGCACTAGCCTTTTAACGGACGTATGCTATTTGAGAAGCGTACACGTTGGTTTGCGTGTATTATTAAGATGATTATACAAAGGGTATAAATTATATATACGTTAAGTTTAGTTACCAGGGTGCTCAATTTCGTAGAATATTTTGATAAACGTTTCTGGATGAAACAACTGAAATCTTGTGATCCACCTTTATATACAGATTATGCGCAATATTAAAACTATGAACTCACCAACCTTTATGTTGACACTTTTAAACATGTTTATTCTCAGGTTCCCTAGAAGTCTTCCGCTGTTTGCTTATATGATAGACAAGCTATGTGCATGGAGTCTTATATGAAATATTTTTCAAGAAAACGTTGCATTCACCAATTCATCATCATGTACCTTATTTTGACTGCATTGTCAACGGATGTACTATTGTAAACTATTATATACGGTGATTGTCTATATGTAGAAATCATCAGATGTCGAAAACCTTTGATTTAAATATTCATTTATGGTGTGCCTTTTCAAAAGAATGCAATGTTTACAAAACGTATCATATAGAGGTCAAATACCTCGCAATGAAATCAATGAATGACGTGTTCGTCCATATAGATTTGGAGCGATCGTCACAGTTGGTATCAGAGCATTGGTCCTAGTGAACCAGGTCTTGCATAAGTGTGTCTAACTGATAGTTGTTAGTATGCATTAGTAAGTCTGGACTTCGACTGTGTCTGCATGTTAAAAGTTTTGCTTATCATTTCTTGTCGGAAATTACATGCTTATCATTCTTAAGTCTATACACGTTTTACTGCATTGATTGCATGAATAGTGTATAGACAAAATTCATATCTTAGCGTACCTGTTACTATAAACTTTGACTGCCATCTTCCGAAAATTTCTCCGTAATTTATGGGATTTTGGTATTATATATACATATGTAAATTATGTATCGGAGAATACCAAACTAAATCCTATAATCTATTTCATATCAAAAACCCTTTATCCGATCATATAATATGGATTTCTCACTTGATTCCTCGAACTCCTCGAGCTCCGAAAGCAGTGTAACCGGAATGGATCAACCAATCAGCCATCACCTATTCTGGATGAATTAGGGATGGGTTCGTAGTTTGCTTAATCATTGGAGACAAGAAGAAGGTGATCCGTTCCATCCACCACATTGCCCTCTTGGCGAAGAACCTGAAGCACTTACCGGCAAACCTGTTCGAGACACCATTTTCTCTCTCATTTCCAGAGTATCTCGTCACGATAATATACTATCTCAAATTCTGGATCTTATTCATCCGCTCGTCCGAACAGCCAATCATCCCGGTGTAGTAGAAGAAGTCAACGAGCTTCGCGCTCGGGTAGTGGCTTTGGAGAATATGGTGCAAAGGTTACAAGCACCAGCAACATCACCGGCATCAACAGTACCACCGACAACAACACCAACAGTACCATTACCACCACCAACAACATCCGCATCGCAAACCTCAACTTCACAATCTGTTCCACGAGCATCAACGTCATACGCACCATAGTTACCAAGAAATACCAGCAACAATAACCGATGAAGTATTAACTCATTTTCCCTGAAGAAATTTTATGTATATTTAATATATATGAATTTTGAAATCAAAATAAATCTTTTCGTACCAAGTTATTACGTGTGAATCTTAACTGGTAGGTACTACTCGGTTAATTCATATTACTAATATGCTATGATGTACATCCTTCGTTAATAACTTAACCATCATTAACTACAATCTCTGTTTCCAACTCAATGAATTCCATTTCATAATAAACCAAGTATATTATTCAATTATATGGTTGATTTTATACTTTCATCTTCGATGTATTCGAAACTTTCTAGAAAACATCATTCGTACCTTGCGAAGTTAGCAAGAGTTCCATGAGCACCAACATGATTCACTGAGAAAATATCAATAAAACTGAGTATTGATTACATTAATGAAATACTCCGTAAAGATTATTAAATCTTTAATGTTTTAGAGATTATTCATTTCTAATTCAAGTCAAAAATCAAATGAGCTTAATATGATATTAACTCATCAAATCTGTATTACATCTGAAGAAAATATACATACATATATTTTCATAAAGACGGTAATAAAAATTCTTTTGTACAAAATATTACTTGTGAAATCTTTAACGGGTAGGTAATTCCCGGGAAATATATAAGTTCATAATTAATATGTTATACTGTACATTCTTCAACTTTGATTCAAAAATTATTAAGTATGCTCACAGCGATATACAATCGTTTCCATACAAATTCAATTACATATTCTGATATTGACGGATCAGAATCCAAGTCAAGATTTAACGGGTGACATCATTCTTAGATCTCTACATCTTTCAAAGCTATATTTTGACTTCAAAAATGTGAAAGATCCTTTAGCATTGTTGTTTCTGAAAATAACCTTGCAATTTCTTTTCAAAGTATCCAGTATTATCAACCGTTCAACAAGTCAACGACGACCTTTCAGACTTGTAACTTTGGCATATACGTTTTTGTTATCGGGGAATCTTTCATGTTCCACCACATTAGCAGTAAATTTACCAACGACTTCATTGATCTTTGACATTCCGAAAAATCCTTATACTCATTGAAACCGTATCATGTACTCATCCACATCTTGTAACAATAATTGCCATACCAACCACCAGGAATTAGCAATCCGTATTTTGAATCTCGCAGCATTTTCTACGACAACAGTTATATATAGATAACATCTATCTTCTAGATTTACATACTTCGAATGTGAAGTTTCTGAAAAACATCCCAAACTATGAACTAGTTCTCTGAAATTGAAAAAATGCTGATGAAGCAGCAAAAACTGTAAACGACCTTAACAGTCAAAAGTTTGATGATAAAGAATAATATGGTGGTAAAGCTGAGAAAAAGAGAAGGTTTGGAACTGAAAAATGGATTGAGTAAAGTATGAAAGAGGCTGTGGATAAATCACAAATACTGAACCTGCCTTCAAAGAATCCAAATTATTCAGTATCTGCTGAAGCCATTAACGAATACCTTGCTTCTGAATCTAAACCCTTGCGGATGATATTCTTCATCATCCTCTGATATTAGAAATTCTAAGATATCATCGTATCTTTCATTATAAATATCCTCCATTTTCTGGAGATAATTCTATAATCATTCTTATCGGAAATCAATTTTCTCCTTGCGATATCTGTGTAACATCATAAAAGAAACTATTTTAGTTTCTAAATTCTGAAACCTTCGAGTTTAAAATATGAATATTTTTGAAGTGGTGTTGGGAACTGAAGCATGAGTTAGTATAATATAATGACACTTGATCAACGTGATTATATTACAGTAAGTCATGCCGAGTTTCTAATGGAACGTGATAAAGGTTCACAGATCCTACCCTCATTATAAACTATGTTACATAACTCTTTCATTCTATTTAACCTCTAAACTATCAAGAAAATATTTTCTTAATGATTCAGTCTTTTTCGAGGTATTCTGCTAATTTGATAAGTCAGATTGTGCTATTACCATTTCCTTTTTAGAACATTAATTATGTTCATTTTGAAATTCATACCTACGAATTCTGGACCATTATTCGCTTGATTTAAAGTCGAGAAGATAAAACAAAAGCATGAAGCTTCAAAATATCAATGGGAGTATATATAAATCACAGTAAATTGGAGAGAGTATTAACTGTGGATGTCAATGATTATGGAAAGACAGAAGCAGAGACATCGAAATATAAGGGAAGATATAAAACCCAACAACCACTCAGAAATTACAAACCGTGTATATCAATGCGTATAGCAATATAAAGACACGGGAGAATGAAAAACACTATAACCTCAAGGTAATGGTAGAAGAAAGTAATTTCCTCTGGTGGTAGATGAAAAAGAAGAATGACAGATATGAAAGTTAGGAGTATATCAAGAATCAGAACTGGATGAAGCATTTAACAATCTTATGAAAGTATGAAATGAGGAAGAAGATGTAGGAGTAGTGAAAATAATGAAACGGAAGAGGTCAATTTATAGCAAAATATCGGACGCAGCAATAGAGGCAGAATACGCATTTAATCAAAGAAAATCCTAATTTCCGCAAATTCTGAAAAAATCAAATCTTATTTAAATTATGAAGATTTTCTATTCCTTAAAATCCGGAAATCAATCGTTACTACATCAAGAGATAAGAAGCATCTCTATTCTCCATTTCACTTAATTACGATAACTTCTCTCATACGCTTCGAGTAGTTGGATTATTTTATCCATGTTATTCAAACATAGATAAAACTCTATTATCAACTCATATTCGTCATTAAAACATTTTTATTGTTAGCCATGACGACCTCACTCAAATTTCGGGACGAAATTTCTTTAACGGGTAGGTACTGTGATGACCCGAAAATTTCTGATCAAATTTAAACTTAATCTTTGTATGATTAACATTTTCGACACGATAAGCAAAGTCTGTAATATTGATTCTCAAAATTTTTGAACTAATGTTATATATTCAGTTAACCTTTGTCTATTGACCAACGATTCATGAACATCTATTTGAAAATATATATATATATATATATATAAATTGGAATATTAATTATTCATAAATAACTTGCAATATGTATTTAAAAACTGATTTATGTATATTAAAAAGATATATACATATATATAATTTCAAGTTATTTAGTAAACGATAGTAACACTCGTTTATTGATTCGATTGATATTTAGATAAGTTAACTAAAGCGTTTAAGATGAACCAGTAAAATACTAATTTGCTACAGTATTTTCAAATTGCTACAGTACCCAAAATGCTATAGTGTTTTCAAAAATCACTATTTGCTACAGTGAAATTGACTTTGCTACAGTGAATTGCTACAGTAAAAACACTATTTCAAAATGAAAATGTATGTATTATATGTTAACAAATAGCGAGACGATGATTTATAGAAGTAAATGACCAAAACATTTAAATGTATAAGTTATACCTCGAGTGGTATAGTTTATGGATGATTTAAGACTATATTTTGACAAAGGTACGATTCACGAAACGTAAAGTATAAGTTTTCTCAGTATACGATAGGACGTTCGAAAAACCGGAACCGGGGCATAAGTCGAGTGATGACGTACGACTTATCGGAAAAAAATTACAAGTCAACTATGCATGTGAATTTAATATAATATATAATTAATTATATAAATTAAATATATTATATAATATAATGTCGACAAGCTAAATGTTAAAAGATCGTGAGCTGGAAATCCTGCCCATGCGATCGCATGGGAGAAAGGCTTAGAAGCCATGCGATCGCATGGCACCATATTGCTGGCCAAGTCTATATAAAAGCTCGACTTCGGTTCGGTTTTCTCACACACATATACGATACATCTTATATTTATATTATTATTATTATTATTATTATTATTATTATTATTATTATTATTATTATTATTATTATTATTATTATTATTATTATTATTATTTTTATTATTAAGATTAATGTTATTATTAATCTAATTATTATTAGTAATATTATTAGTATTATACATAAAATACTACGACGAGGTCATGAGCGTGTCACTTTCAAAATAGTTTTATGAGCGGGATAAAGCTAAGGAAATTATGGGTTATTGCCAAGGAGGTTATGGGTAATGTTCGAGGGTATATTTGTTAATCAAACCTAGTGTTTATCATCTCCATTACGTCTACGTACCTTCCTACAATATTAAATCACAATATTGATAGGTAAGCATTTATATCTTATCTATTATATATTAATAGTGTATCCATGTCTAGTGCTCGAATATATATTTATACATACTTGTATACTAAATTTCGTCGTTAAACAGTTTATAATGAATCACGAATTAAATACATATATTACTGGTAAAAGGTATATGATATTCATGTTTTCGGAAAGCTGGCGAAAAATCAATAACTTTTCATTTAGATATCAAATAGTTTCGATGAACGGATTAAAAGATATAATCAACTGAATTATGATTTACGAGATTGATAAAATAGATTTTAAATATTATCAGCCGAGTAAATGAATCCTTATATAAGATACATCTCGTTTTGTTGAACTAGTGTCAAAATTGACTTTTTGAAATGACTTTGGATAACTTTTGTATATCGATATCGAGCATTAGGATTGTGATACGCTATGACCAGACCTAGCTTGATAGAGATTTATTTACCAACATATGTTCTCTAGGTTGAGATATACGGTTATTTGGTAATCCGTGTTTCGGTCACATTTTGGTGAACGACTTTATATGCTGCTAAGGTGAGTTTCATAAGATCCCTTTTACTCTCTACATTTTTGGGCTGAGAATACATGCAAATGCTTTATTAACCGATATACAATATTTATATGCGTGAGTTTCATTTGCTCCCTTTTTAATTGCTTTTGCAATCTATATTTTTGGGCTGAGAATACATGCACTTTATTTTAAACGCAATGGATACAAGTACATACTAAATTCTACACCGAGTTTGAACCGAAAATCCCTTAGCTTTGGTAACTAGTAACTGCCGGTTATAAGAACTGGTGGGCGCGAGTAGTTATATATGGATCCATAGGGCTTGATATCCCCGTCCGAGCTAGAGCACTAGCCTTTTAACGGACGTATGCTATTTGAGAAGCGTACACGTTGGTTTGCGTGTATTATTAAGATGATTATACAAAGGGTATAAATTATATATACATTAAGTTTAGTTACCAGGGTGCTCAATTTCGTAGAATATTTTGATAAACGTTTCTGGATGAAACAACTGAAATCTTGTGATCCACCTTTATATACAGATTATGCGCAATATTAAAACTATGAACTCACTAACCTTTGTGTTGACACTTTTAAACATGTTTATTCTCAGGTTCCCTAGAAGTCTTCCGCTGTTTGCTTATATGATAGACAAGCTATGTGCATGGAGTCTTATATGACATATTTTTCAAGAAAACGTTGCATTCACCAATTCATCATCATGTACCTTATTTTGACTGCATTATCAACGGATGTACTATTGTAAACTATTATATACGGTGATTGTCTATATGTAGAAATCATCAGATGTCGAAAACCTTTGATTTAAATATTCATTTATGGTGTGCCTTTTCAAAAGAATGCAATGTTTACAAAACGTATCATATAGAGGTCAAATACCTCGCAATGAAAACAATGAATGACGTGTTCGTCCATATGGATTTGGAGCGATCGTCACATTAGGTGACTCACAAGTCGGTGACACCTCATGGTGGTTCACGAGGCGGTGACCCCTTTAGTATTTCGTTAGGTGACTCACAAGTCGGTGACACCTTTTGGAGGTTCACAAGTCGGTGTCCTCGTATGTATTGGCGGGTGTTTCGCAAGTCGGTGATACCCTATAGTGCTTCACAAGTAGGTGACACTTCATAGTGTTCACGAGTCGGTGACACTAGATGGTGAATCACAAATCGGTGATACAATAAGTCGGAGAAGTGATTCACAAGTCGGTGACATTTCTTAGTGCTCACAAGTCAGTGACACTAGGTGGTGCTTCACGAGTCGGTGACGCCACATGGCGTTCACAAGTCGGTGACCCATAGGTATTGGTGGGTAGCTCACAAGTCGGTGACTGATAATGCTAAAAACGAACATATATTTAATAGCATTATCCCTCAAGAAAGACAAGCTTTTAGTTGCAACTGTTCTATTTACAAGTGATATTCGTTTAAATAATAAAAGGTGAAGACAAAAGACAGATTCGACGAATTGAAGACGCAAATGACCAAAAAGCTCAAAAGTGCAAAATACGATCAAAGTGGTTCCAATTATTGATAAGAAACGTCTCAAAATTACAAGAGTACAAGACGCGAAACGCAAAGTACAAGATATTAAATTATACGCAAGGACGTTCGAAAATCCGGAATCGGGACCAAAGTCAACTCTCAACGCTCGACGCAACGGACCTAAAATTACAAGTCAACTATGCACATGAATATAATATAATTATAATATATAATTAATTCTTAAAATTAATATATATATTATATTATATATTATAAACGTCGGCAAGCTAGGAAACAAGCTCTTGTGAGCTGGAAAAAGGGCCCATGCGATCGCATGGCCTGGAAGAACAAATTCCATGCGATCGCATGGCAGTAGGTGGCTGGCCACATCCTATAAATTTCGCAGTTTGGTGATCAGTTTTATATATCTTTTTCCTCTTCTCAATCTAACGTGTATATATATATATATATATATATATATATATATATATATATTTATATTTTAATTTTAAATTCTAATAATAAAGGTATGTTAGCGAATGTTGTAAGGGTATAAGTCGAAATTCTGTCCGTGTAATGCTACGCTATTATTAATCATTGTAAGTTATGTTCAACCTTTTTAATTTAATGTCTCGTAGCTAAGTTATTATTATGCTTATTTAAGTCGAAGTAATCATGATGTTGGGCTAAAATATTAAGACGGGGTAATTGGCTTTGTACCATAATTGGGGTTTGGACAAAAGAACGACACTTGTGAAAATTAGACTATGGGCTATTAATGGGCTTTATATTTGTTTAATTAAATGATAGTTTGTTAATTTAATAAAAAGATTTACAATTGGACGTACCTATAAATAACCATATACACTCGATCGGACACGATGGGCGGGATATTTATATGTACGAATAATCGTTCATTTAACCGGACACGGGAATGGATTAATAGTTAATAGACTTATTAAAACAGGGGTGATTTATGTACAAGGACACTTGGCGTAATTGTTAACCAAAGTATTAAAACCATGGGTTACACGCAGTCGATATCCTGGTGTAATTATTAAACAAAGTATTAAGACCTTGTTACAGTTTAAGTCCCCAATTAGTTGGAATATTTGACTTCGGATATAAGGATAATTTGACGAGGACACTCGCACTTTATATTTATGACTGATGGACTGTTATGGACAAAAACCAGACGGATATATTGAATAATCCAGGACAAAGGACAATTAACCCATGGTAATAAACTAAAATCAACATGTCAAACATCATGATTACGGAAGTTTAAATAAGCATAATTTATATATCTCATATTTAATTGCACTTTTAATTATCACTCTTTTATTTACTGTTATTTTATTTAATTGCACTTTTAATTATCATACTTTTTAATTATTGCAATTTTATTTCATCGCACTTTTAATTATCGCAATTTCATTATCGTTATTTACTTTACGCTTTAAATTAAGTCTTTTATATATTTAATATTTTACATTAGGTTTTAACTTCAACTAAAGTTTTAAAATCGACAAACCGGTCATTAAACGGTAAAAACCCCCCTTTTATAATAATAATATTACATATTTATATTTTTGTATTTTTGCAATTATAAGTTAAAACTAATATAGCGTTGAACTAGTTTAAAGATCCATGTGGAACGAACCGGACTTACTAAAAACTACACTACTGTACGATTAGGTACACTGCCTATAAGTGTTGTAGCAAGGTTTAGGTATATCCACTCTATAAATAAATAAATAACTTGTGTAAAATTGTATCGTATTTAATAGTTTTTCGTAGTAAAAATATAACTATTTCCTAGTACGCCTCGCACACATCAAGTATTTTTGGCGCCGCTGCCGGGGAACTCTTGCTTAAACGCCGGAAGCGCAATGCTATATATAAAAAAAAAATTATTAGAGTTTTATTAAGTTTTTATTAAAAATATACGTTTTTTTTTAAATATAAAAAATATATAAAAAGAAAAACAAAATATATATATATATATATATATATATATATATATATATATATATATATATATATATATATATATATATATATATATATATATATATATATATTAAGAGTTTGTTACATATATATATATATAAAATTATAAAGTTTCTTTATCTTTATTTTTAGTTTTTAAGAATTAAGTTTTTATTTAATTTATATAAATATTTATTTATATTAAAAACAGAAAAAACAGAAAAAAAAATATATATATAAAAACACTCGAGGCCCGGTACTGTAGCAGCCCATAACCTAGCCCGAAACCCTAGCTCATGCGATCGCATGAGCCAGAAGGCAAAAGTCCATGCGATCGCATGACTGGTTCTGACACGCCACTGTTGACTGATTACAAGCAATAATTACGGAGTATATTATTATTATTATTATTATTATTATTATTATTAAAACCCTAATTAGGGTTTAATTTTAAATTAATTAAGTTTAGTTTTTATTATTTAATTTGTATTTTAAGTATTAATTAGTTTTAATAAATTATAAAATTAATAGTTTTATAAAATAAATAATATAAAAATAATATTTTTATAAAAATTATACTTTTTACAACTTTAAGTTTATTTTTATATTTTGTATCTTTTTATTCGTTTTAGCGTAATATTTGTATTTTTTCGCTCGTATTTAGTTCTAAGTTATAGTTTTTGCCATATTTATTTTTATTTCTAGATTTTTAGGCTTTGCTGTAAAATCTCTTAAGTGCTTTTTTTTCTTTCTTTAGACTAAGATTTAAGTGCTTTAGAATTTTGCGACGTCGTTTTAAGATTTTAGTACTTTTTAAGTTATTGCCGTTTTGGGATATAGTATTTCTTTTAAGCTTTAATATTTTTTGACGCAACTTTTAATTCTTAGTCTTTAGTTCCTTTTATTTTTCAACGTTTTTCGACGCGCTCTTTTTCTTTCTTATTTTTCGCCGCTCTAGTTTTTAGGACTTGGAATTTTCTATTTCTTCTCTAAAATTTCTTTAAATTTCAACGAAAAATTATTTTAAGCGGTTAAATTGATAGACATCCAAATTTTCTGTTTCGTAGTAATAGTTGGATTTGTTAGTGGCTGAGTTGTGAGCTTCCGATTTAAAGGGTTCTGGCTCCCTGCTGCATCTATTATAACTAATATAATTTTTATCTTTTATAACTAATAGGATATTCAGTGAATGCATCGAGCAAAACGTTCACCACCTTTTGTACGTTCACCACCTGTAACTCGATCAAGACATCTAGCAAATATTGTCGCCGTTGATTTTTCTTTAGAATCGTCATCCAGTCAACCAAGTACTCCAATTCAAATTTCCGATAATCCATTTTTTGAACCCGACCTCACAATTGAGAATCCGGAGAATATTCAGGGACAATTCATAGATCCTGAACCACTAATCTTTCCACCGGAACCACCAATCATTCAAACAGAGATTGTCGAAGAACCAACTATTAAATCAAAATCCTCTAGTGATTCAGATTCAACAAATTCAATTGTGGAGAATCTGGAACCGTTAAGTATGGAATACCGAATGCGAGCTAAACGCACTGACCAAGGTCACGCAATTACTCAACCTGACATTAATGCGCCAGATTATGAAATCAAAGGACAAATCCTACACATGGTAACTAATCAATGCCAATTTAGTGGTGCGCCGAAGGAAGATCCAAACGAACATCTTCGAACCTTTAATAGGATCTGTACTCTATTTAAAATAAGAGAAGTGGAGGATGAACAGATATATCTCATGTTATTTCCCTGGACTTTAAAGGGAGAAGCCAAAGATTGGTTAGAATCGTTACCTGAAGGGGCGATTGATACATGGGACGTTTTAGTTGAAAAATTTCTTAAACAATTCTTTCCGGCATCTAAAGCCGTAAGACTTCAAGGAGAAATTGTTATGTTCACACAAAAGCCAAATGAAACTCTTTATGAGGCGTGGACAAGATTTGGAAAGTTATTAAGAGGATGTTGATAAGGCTAAAAAGGAACATATATTTCATAGCAATATGAAATGTCCCGTTCTTATTGATTAAAAACGTTCCATATTAATTGATTTCGTTGCGAGGTTTTGACCTCTATATGAGACGTTTTTCAAAGACTGCATTCATTTTTAAAACAAACCATAACCTTTATTTCATAAATAAAGGTTTAAAAAGCTTTACGTAGATTATCAAATAATGATAATCTAAAATATCATGTTTACACACGACCATTACATAATGGTTTACAATACAAATATGTTACATCGAAATCAGTTTCTTGAATGCAGTTTTTACACAATATCATACAAACATGGACTCCAAATCTTGTCCTTATTTTAGTATGCATCAGCGGAAGCTCTTAATATTCACCTGAGAATAAACATGCTTTAAACGTCAACAAAAATGTTGGTGAGTTATAGGTTTAACCTATATATATCAAATCGTAACAATAGACCACAAGATTTCATATTTCAATACACATCCCATACATATAGATAAAAATCATTCATATGGTGAACACCTGGTAACCGACATTAACAAGATGCATATATAAGAATATCCCCATCATTCCGGGACACCCTTCAGATATGATATAAATTTCGAAGTACTAAAGCATCCGGTACTTTGGATGGGGTTTGTTAGGCCCAATAGATCTATCTTTAGGATTCGCGTCAATTAGGGTGTCTGTTCCCTAATTCTTAGATTACCAGACTTAATAAAAAGGGGCATATTCGATTTCGATAATTCAACCATAGAATGTAGTTTCACGTACATGTGTCTATTTTGTAAATCATTTATAAAACCTGCATGTATTCTCATCCCAAAAATATTAGATTTTAAAAGTGGGACTATAACTCACTTTCACAGATTTTTACTTCGTCGGGAAGTAAGACTTGGCCACTGGTTGATTCACGAACCTATAACAATATATGCATATATATCAAAGTATGTTCAAAATATATTTACAACACTTTTAATATATTTTGATGTTTTAAGTTTATTAAGTCAGCTGTCCTCGTTAGTAACCTACAACTAGTTGTCCACAGTTAGATGTACAGAAATAAATCGATAAATATTATCTTGAATCAATCCACGACCCAGTGTATACGTATCTCAGTATTGATCACAACTCAAACTATATATATTTTGGAATCAACCTCAACCCTGTATAGCTAACTCCAACATTCACATATAGAGTGTCTATGGTTGTTCCGAAATATATATAGATGTGTCGACATGATAGGTCGAAACATTGTATACGTGTCTATGGTATCTCAAGATTACATAATATACAATACAAGTTGATTAAGTTATGGTTGGAATAGATTTGTTACCAATTTTCACGTAGCTAAAATGAGAAAAATTATCCAATCTTGTTTTACCCATAACTTCTTCATTTTAAATCCGTTTTGAGTGAATCAAATTGATATGGTTTCATATTGAACTCTATTTTATGAATCTAAACAGTAAAAGTATAGGTTTATAGTCGGAAGAATAAGTTACAAGTCATTTTTGTAAAGGTAGTCATTTCAGTCGAAAGAACGGCGTCTAGATGACCATTTTAGAAAATATACTTCCACTTTGAGTTTAACCATAATTTTTGGATATAGTTTCATGTTCATAATAAAAATCATTTTCTCATAATAACAACTTTTAAATCAAAGTTTATCATAGTTTTTAATTAACTAACCCAAAACAGCCCGCGGTGTTACTACGACGGCGTAAATCCGGTTTTACGGTGTTTTTCGTGTTTCCGGGTTTTAAATCATTAAGTTAGCATATCATATAGATATAAAACATGTGTTTAGTTAATTTTAAAAGTCAAGTTAGAAGGATTAACTTTTGTTTGCGAACAAGTTTAGAATTAACTAAACTATGTTCTAGTGATTACGAGTTTAAACCTTCGAATAAGATAGTTTTATATATATGAATCGAATGATGTTATGAACATCATTACTACCTCAATTTTAGTAGGTAAACCTACTGGAAATGACAAGAAATGATCTAGCTTCAAAGGATCTTGGATGGCTTGAAAGTTCTTGAAGTAGGATCATGACACAAAAACAAGTTCAAGTAAGATTTTTACTCGAATTAAGATAGTTTATAGTTATAGAAATTGAATCAAAGTTTGAATATGAATATTACCTTGAATAAGAAAGATAGCCTACTGTATATAACAAAGGTTTCTTGATCTTAGATGATTACTTGGAATGGATTAGAAAGCTTGGAAGTAAATTAGTAAACTTGAAGGGATTTTTGAAGTGTTCTTGAAGTGTTCTTCCTATGATGATTATAGCTTGATTCTTGAAGTGATTTTTGATGAAGATGATGATTAACTACTGGAAAAATACATTCATAATAGTGTGGGTGCGTTGAGAGAGAATTAGAAAGAGAATTGGAAGTGAAATGGAGTGAATGATTAGTGGTAATTGGTGAGTGGTGAGTGGGGTTAAAAGGAGTTCTAGTTAGTTGACTAGCTCATGGTAGAAGTTAAAATTGATTAGTCATACATGACATAATCAAGAGTGGAATCCCATGCTAGTTCCTATTGGTATATACCCATAGTAAGTACGTTTTGAAGCTGTGTATAATACGGGTAAAAATACGACTAGAATTCTTGATGAAAGAAAAGAATGGGAAAGTAACTGTAACCATTTTCGTTAAGTATGAGTGTTTTGATATATGTCTTGAAGTCTTCCAAAAGTATTTTAATACATCTAAATACACTACATGTATATACATTTTAACTGAGTCGTTAAGTCATCGTTAGTCGTTACATGTAAGTGTTGTTTTGAAACCTTTAAGTTAACGACCTCAATTAATGTTGTTAACCCATTGTTTAGTATATCTAATGAGATGTTAAATTATTATATTATCATGATATTATGATATATTAATATATCTTAATATGATATATTTATATTTAAATGTCGTTACAACGATAATCGTTACATATATGTCTCGTTTCGAAATCCTTAAGTTAGTAGTCTTGTTTATATGTATATAACTCATTGTTAATATACTTATGGAGATACTTACTTATCATAATCTCATGTTAACCATATGTATATCCATATATATATCGTCATGTCTTTTTTACAAGTTTTAACGTTCGTGAATCGCCGGTCAACTTGGGTGGTCAATTGTCTATATGAAACATATTTCAATTAATCAAGTCTTAACAAGTTTGATTGCTTAACATGTTGGAAACATTTAATCATGTAAATATCAATCTCAATTAATATATATAAACATGTAAAAGTTCGGGTCACTACAGTACCTACCCGTTAAATAAATTTCGTCCCGAAATTTTAAGCTGTTGAAGGTGTTGACGAATCTTCTGGAAATAGATGTAGGTATTTCTTCTTCATCTGATCTTCACGCTCCCAGGTGAACTTGGGTCCTCTATGAGCATTCCATCGAACCTTAACAATTGGTATCTTGTTTTGCTTAAGTCTTTTAACCTCACGATCCATTATTTCGACGGGTTCTTCGATGAATTAAAGTTTTTCGTTGATTTGGATTTCATCTAACGGAATAGTGAGATCTTCTTTAGCAAAACATTTCTTCAAATTCGAGACGTGGAAAGTGTTATGTACAGCCGCGAGTTGTTGAGGTAACTCAAGTCGGTAAGCTACTGGTTCGACACGATCAATAATCTTGAATGGTCCAATATACCTTGGATTTAATTTCCCTCGTTTACCAAATCGAACAACGCCTTTCCAAGGTGCAACTTTAAGCATGACCATCTCTCCAATTTCAAATTCTATATCTTTTCTTTTAATGTCAGCGTAGCTCTTTTGTCGACTTTGGGCGGTTTTCAACCGTTGTTGAATTTGGATGATCTTCTCGGTAGTTTCTTGTATAATCTCCGGACCCGTAATCTGTCTATCCCCCACTTCACTCTAACAAATCGGAGACCTGCACTTTCTACCATAAAGTGCTTCAAACGGCGCCATCTCAATGCTTGAATGGTAGCTGTTATTGTAGGAAAATTCTGCTAACGGTAGATGTCGATCCCAACTGTTTCCGAAATCAATAACACATGCTCGTAGCATGTCTTCAAGCGTTTGTATCGTCCTTTCGCTCTGCCCATCAGTTTGTGGATGATAGGCAGTACTCATGTCTAGACGAGTTCCTAATGCTTGCTGTAATGTCTGCCAGAATCTTGAAATAAATCTGCCATCCCTATCAGAGATAATAGAGATTGGTATTCCATGTCTGGAGACGACTTCCTTCAAATACAGTCGTGCTAACTTCTCCATCTTGTCATCTTCTCTTATTGGCAGGAAGTGTGCTGATTTGGTGAGACGATCAACTATTACCCAAATAGTATCAAAACCACTTGCAGTCCTTGGCAATTTAGTGATGAAATCCATGGTAATGTTTTCCCATTTCCATTCCGGGATTTCGGGTTGTTGAAGTAGACCTGATGGTTTCTGATGCTCAGCTTTGACCTTAGAACACGTCAAACATTCTCCTACGTATTTAGCAACATCGGCTTTCATACCCGGCCACCAAAAATGTTTCTTGAGATCCTTGTACATCTTCCCCGTTCCAGGATGTATTGAGTATCTGGTTTTATGAGCTTCTCTAAGTACCATTTCTCTCATATCTCCAAATTTTGGTACCCAAATCCTTTCAGCCCTATACCGGGTTCCGTCTTCCCGAATATTAAGATGCTGCTCCGATCCTTTGGGTATTTCATCCTTTAAATTTCCTTCTTTTAAAACTCCTTGTTGCGCCTCCTTTATTTGAGTAGTAAGGTTATTATGAATCATTATATTCATAGATTTTACTCGAATGGGTTCTCTGTCCTTCCTGCTCAAGGCATCGGCTACCACATTTGCCTTCCCCGGGTGGTAACGAATCTCAAAGTCGTAATCATTCAACAATTCAATCCACCTACGCTACCTCATATTCAGTTGTTTCTGATTAAATATGTGTTGAAGACTTTTGTGGTCGGTATATATAATACTTTTGACCCTATATAAGTAGTGCCTCCAAGTCTTTAATGCAAAAACAACCGCGCCTAATTCCAAATCATGCGTCCTATAATTTTGCTCGTGAATCTTCAATTGTCTAGACGCATAAGCAATCACCTTCGTTCGTTGCATTAATACACAACCGAGACCTTGCTTTGATGCGTCACAATAAATCACAAAATCATCATTCCCTTCAGGCAATGACAATATAGGTGCCGTAGTTAGCTTTTTCTTCAATAACTGAAACGCTTTCTCTTGTTCATCCTTCCATTCAAATTTCTTCCCTTTATGCGTTAATGCAGTCAAGGGTTTTGCTATTTTGGAAAAGTCTTAGATGAACCTTCTGTAGTAACCAGCTAGTCCTAAAAACTGGCGTATGTGTTTCGGAGTTTTTGGGGTTTCTCACTTTTCAACAGTTTCTATCTTTGCCGGATCCACCTTAATACCTTCTTTGTTCACTATGTGACCGAGGAATTGAACGTCTTCCAACCAAAATGCACACTTTGAAAACTTAGCGTACAATTCTTCCTTCCTCAATACTTCTAACACCTTTCTCAAATGTTCACCGTGTTCTTGGTCATTCTTTGAGTAAATAAGTATGTCATCAATGAAAACAATGACAAACTTGTCTAGGTATGGTCCACACACTCGGTTCATAAGGTCCATGAACACAGCTGGTGCATTAGTTAAACCAAACGGCATGACCATAAACTCGTAATGACCGTAACGTGTTCTGAAAGTAGTCTTTGGAATATCATCTTCTTTCACCCGCATTTGATGATACCCGGAACGTAAGTCAATCTTTGAATAAACAGACGAGCCTTGTAGTTGATCAAATAAATCGTCGATTCTCGGTAGTGGGTAGCGGTTCTTGATGGTAAGTTTGTTCAACTCTCGGTAGTCGATACACAACCTGAATGTACCATCTTTCTTCTTGACAAACAAAACAGGAGCTCCCCACGGTGATGTGCTTGGTCGAATGAAACCATGCTCTAAAAGTTCTTGTAATTGGCTTTGCAGTTCTTTCATCTCGCTGGGTGCGAGTCTGTAAGGAGCACAAGCTATTGGTGCAGCTCCTGGTACAAGATCTATTTGAAATTCAACGGATCGATGTGGGGGTAATCCCGGTAATTCTTTCGGAAATACATCGGGAAATTCTTTTGCGACGGGAACATCATTGATGTTCTTTTCTTCAGTTTGTACTTTCTCGACGTGTGCTAGAACAGCATAGCAACCTTTTCTTATTAGTTTTTGTGCCTTCAAATTACTAATAAGATGTAGCTTCGTGTTGCCCTTTTCTCCGTACACCATTAAGGGTTTTCCTTTTTCTCGTATAATGCGAATTGCATTTTTGTAACAAACGATCTCTGCTTTCACTTCTTTCAACCAGTCCATACCGATTATCACATCAAAACTCCCTAACTCTACTGGTATCAAGTCAATCTTAAATGTTTCGCTAACCAGTTTAATTTCTCGATTCCGACATATATTATCTGCTGAAATTAATTTACCATTTGCTAATTCGAGTAAAAATTTACTATCCAAAGGCGTCAATGGACAACTTAATTTAGCACAAAAATCTCTACTCATATAGCTTCTATCCGCACCCAAATCAAATAAAACGTAAGCAGATTTATTGTCAATAAGAAACGTACCCGTAACAAGCTCCGGGTCTTCCTGTGCCTCTGCCGCATTAATATTGAAAACTCTTCCGCGGCCTTGTCCATTCATGTTCTCCTGGTTCGGGCAATTTCTAATAATGTGGCCCGGTTTTCCACATTTATAACAAACTACATTGGCATAACTTGCTCCGACACTACTTGCTCCGCCATTACTCGTTCCGACACCATTTGTTCCTTTCGTTCTATTAACCCCTGGTCCGTAGACCTCCCACTTCGCTGCGCTATGACCATTTCTTTTACACTTGTTGCAAAATTTGGTGCAGAACCCCGAGTGATACTTTTCACACCTTTGGCATAGCTGCTTCTGATTGTTGTTGTTGTTGCGGTTATTATTGTTGTTGGGATGATTGTTGTAGTTGCTGTTGTTGTTGTTGTTGTTGTTGTTGGGCCGTTTGTTGTAGTTGCGATTGATGTTGCGATTGTTGGGATAATTGTTGCGATTATTGTTGTAATTGCTGTTGTTGTATTGGTGATTCTTATCACCGTTTTCCTCCCACTTTCTTTTGACTTGCTTCACATTGGCCTCTTCAGCAGTCTGTTCTTTAATTCTTTCTTCAATCTGGTTCACTAGTTTGTGAGCCATTCTACATGCCTGTTGTATGGAGGCGGGCTCGTGTGAACTTATATCTTCTTGGATTCTTTCCGGTAATCCTTTCACAAACGCGTCGATCTTCTCTTCCTCATCTTCGAATTCTCCCGGACACAATAGGCACAATTCTGTGAATCGTTTTTTGTACGTGGTAATATCAAATCCTTGGGTTCGTAACCCTCTAAGTTCTGTCTTGAGCTTATTGACCTCGGTTCTGGGACGGTACTTCTCGTTCATCAAGTGCTTGAATGCTGACCACGGTAGTGCGTACGCATCGTCTTGTCCCACTTGCTCTAGATAGGTATTCCACCATGTTAACGCAGAACCTGTGAAGGTATGCGTAGCGTACTTTACTTTGTCCTCTTCAGTACACTTACTTATGGCAAACACCGATTCGACCTTCTCGGTCCACCGTTTCAATCCGATCGGTCCTTCGGTTCCATCAAATTCCAAAGGTTTGCAGGCAGTGAATTCTTTGTAGGTGCATCCTACACGATTTCCTGTACTGCTAGATCCAAAGTTATTGTTGGTATGTAGCGCAGCCTGTACTGCGGCTATGTTTGAAGCTATAAAAGTACAGAATTCCTCTTCATTCATATTCACGGTGTGTCGAGTAGTCGGTGCCATTTCCTTCAAAATAGTCAAATGGAACAAGTTAATCATACAGAATATTAAGAGTAGTTAATAGTATTTCGTAGCATAATATGAACTCATTTATAAAAGTTTTTTCTTCATATTAGCGTTTTATAAGTTTAAATTTGGGTAGTACCTACCCGTTAAGTTCATACTTAGTAGCTAATATACAATTCAACTACTACAATTCTATATGAAAAACTGATTATAATAATATTTCGCGTTCAAACTTTTACACAATATTTTACAAACTTACAATATCGCTTATTTTACATATAGCATGAAATATAGCACACAATAAATTTGATACAAGATGGTTATGAAGATAATTCTAGCTAGTACACAAGTCGTTCAGCAAAGGCAATAAAGACACGTAATTCATACGTCCAGAAACAAGTCGTGCATTCTGGTTTTACTAGGATTACTTCCCATCCTTGGTCTTGTGGAACATAACCGTTATGGCCGTTGATAAGACAGCGTGTTGTAACGTCGTCAAAGGGACGAGGGTTACGTAATGTCCAACAGTCCCGTAACAATCTAAAAACCTCATTTCTTACCCCAATTACCGACTCCGTCACTTGTGGGAATGTTTTGTTTAATAGTTGTAGCCCGATGTTCTTGTTCTCACTTTGGTGAGAAGCGAACATTACTAATCCGTAAGCATAACATGCTTCTTTATGTTGCATGTTAGCCGCTTTTTCTAAATCACGAAGTCCAATATTCGGATATATTGAGTCAAAATAATTTCTTAACCCATTGCGTAAAATAGCATTTGGGTTCCCCGCAATATATGCGTCAAAGTAAACACATCGTAACTTATGGATTTCCCAATGTGATATCCCCCATCTTTCGAACGAAAGCCTTTTATAAACCAAGGCATTCTAGGAACGTTCTTCGAATGTCTTACAAACTGATCTCGCCTTAAATAGTTGTGCCGAAGAATTCTGACCGACTCTAGACAAGATTTCATCAATCATGTCTCCGGGTAGGTCTCTTAAAATATTGGGTTGTCTATCCATTTTGTGTTTTTATACTGTAAAATAGACAAGAGTTAGATTCATAAAAAAAAAACTTATTAATACAAGCAATTTTTACATATATCATAAAGCATAAGCACACTATATTACATATATTACACCACACGAATACAACTATCTTATTCCGACTCGCTTGTTTCTTCTTCTTCGGTTTTGGTTCGTTTTGCCAAGTTTCTAGGGATATATGATGTTCCCCTAATACGAGCCATAATTTTCCACATTGGTTTAGAAAAACCTGGTGGTTTAGAGGTTCCCGGGTCATTGTTACAACTTAAGGACTTCGGGGGTTGACGATACATATAAAGTTCATCGGGGTTGGAATTAGATTTCTCTATTTTTATGCCCTTTCCCTTATTATTTTCTTTTGCCTTTTTAAATTCAGTTGGGGTAATTTCTATAACATCATCGGAATTCTCGTCAGAATCCGATTCATCGGAGAATTGGTAATCCTCCCAATATTTTGCTTCCTTAGCGGAAACACCATTGACCATAATTAACCTTGGTCGGTTGGTTGAGGATTTTCTTTTACTTAACCGTTTTATTATTTCCCCCACCGGTTCTATTTCTTCATCCGGTTCAGATTCTTCTTCCGGTTCCGATTCTTCTTCTGGTTCCGACTCTTCTTCCGGTTCCTCTTCAGGAACTTGTGAATCAGTCCACGAATCATTCCAATTTACATTTGACTCTTCATTATTATTAGGTGAGTTAATGGGACTTGTTCTAGAGGTAGACATCTATCACATAATATCAAACGCGTTAAGAGATTAATATATCACATAATATTCACATGTTAAAAATATATAGTTTCCAACAAAATTTACTAAGCAATCATTTTTCAAGTAAACACGGTCGAAGTCCAGACTCACTAATGCATCCTAACAAACTCGATAAGACACACTAATGCAAAATTCTGGTTCTCTAAGACCAACGCTCTGATACCAACTGAAATGTCCCGTTCTTATTGATTAAAAACGTTCCATATTAATTGATTTCGTTGCGAGGTTTTGACCTCTATATGAGACGTTTTTCAAAGACTGCATTCATTTTTAAAACAAACCATAACCTTTATTTCATAAATAAAGGTTTAAAAAGCTTTACGTAGATTATCAAATAATGATAATCTAAAATATCCTGTTTACACATGACCATTACATAATGGTTTACAATACAAATATGTTACATCGAAATCAGTTTCTTGAATGCAGTTTTTACACAATATCATACAAACATGGACTCCAAATCTTGTCCTTATTTTAGTATGCATCAGCGGAAGCTCTTAATATTCACCTGAGAATAAACATGCTTTAAACGTCAACGAAAATGTTGGTGAGTTATAGGTTTAACCTATATATATCAAATCGTAACAATAGACCACAAGATTTCATATTTCAATACACATCCCATACATAGAGATAAAAATCATTCATATGGTGAACACCTGGTAACCGACATTAACAAGATGCATATATAAGAATATCCCCATCATTCCGGGACACCCTTCGGATATGATATAAATTTCGAAGTACTAAAGCATCCGGTACTTTGGATGGGGTTTGTTAGGCCCAATAGATCTATCTTTAGGATTCGCGTCAATTAGGGTGTCTGTTCCCTAATTCTTAGATTACCAGACTTAATAAAAAGGGGCATATTCGATTTCAATAATTCAACCATAGAATGTAGTTTCACGTACTTGTGTCTATTTTGTAAATCATTTATGTATTCTCATCCCAAAAATATTAGATTTTAAAAGTGGGACTATAACTCACTTTCACAGATTTTTACTTCGTCGGGAAGTAAGACTTGGCCACTGGTTGATTCACGAACCTATAACAATATATACATATATATCAAAGTATGTTCAAAATATATTTACAACACTTTTAATATATTTTGATGTTTTAAGTTTATTAAGTCAGCTGTCCTCGTTAGTAACCTACAACTAGTTGTCCACAGTTAGATGTACAGAAATAAATCGATAAATATTATCTTGAATCAATCCACGACCCAGTGTATACGTATCTCAGTATTGATCACAACTCAAACTATATATATTTTGGAATCAACCTCAACCCTGTATAGCTAACTCCAACATTCACATATAGAGTGTCTATGGTTGTTCCAAAATATATATAGAAGTGTCGACATGATAGGTCGAAATATTGTATACGTGTCTATGGTATCTCAAGATTACATAATATACAATACAAGTTGATTAAGTTATGGTTGGAATAGATTTGTTACCAATTTTCACGTAGCTAAAATGAGAAAAATTATCCAATCTTGTTTTACCCATAACTTCTTCATTTTAAATCCGTTTTGAGTGAATCAAATTGCTATGGTTTCATATTGAACTTTATTTTATGAATCTAAACAGAAAAAGTATAGGTTTATAGTCGGAAGAATAAGTTACAAGTCATTTTTGTAAAGGTAGTCATTTCAGTCGAAAGAACGGCGTCTAGATGACCATTTTAGAAAACATACTTCCACTTTGAGTTTAACCATAATTTTTGGATATAGTTTCATGTTCATAATAAAAATCATTTTCTCAGAATAAAAACTTTTAAATCAAAGTTTATCATAGTTTTTAATTAACTAACCCAAAACAGCCCGCGGTGTTACTATGACGGCGTAAATCCGGTTTTACGGTGTTTTTCGTGTTTCCGGGTTTTAAATCATTAAGTTAGCATATCATATAGATATAGAACATGTGTTTAGTTAATTTTAAAAGTCAAGTTAGAAGGATTAACTTTTGTTTGCGAACAAGTTTAGAATTAACTAAACTATGTTCTAGTGATTACGAGTTTAAACCTTCGAATAAGATAGTTTTATATATATGAATCGAATGATGTTATGAACATCATTACTACCTCAAGTTTAGTAGGTAAACCTACTGGAAGTGACAAGAAATAATCTAGCTTCAAAGGATCTTGGATGGCTTGAAAGTTCTTGAAGTAGGATCATGACACAAAAACAAGTTCAAGTAAGATTTTTACTCGAATTAAGATAGTTTATAGTTATAGAAATTGAATCAAAGTTTGAATATGAATATTACCTTGAATAAGAAAGATAACCTACTGTATATAACAAAGGTTTCTTGATCTTAGATGATTACTTGGAATGGATTAGAAAGCTTGGAAGTAAATTAGTAAACTTGAAGGGATTTTTGAAGTGTTCTTGAAGTGTTCTTCCTATGATGATTATAGCTTGATTCTTGAAGTGATTTTTGATGAAGATGATGATTAACTACTGGAAAAATATGTTCATAATAGTGTGAGTGTGTTGAGAGAGAATTAGAAAGAGAATTGGAAGTGAAATGGAGTGAATGATGAGTGGTAATTGGTGAGTGGTGAGTGGGGTTAAAAGGAGTTCTAGTTAGTTGACTAGCTCATGGTAGAAGTTAAAATTGATTAGTCATACATGACATAATCAAGAATGAAATCCCATGCTAGTTCCTATTGGTATATACCCATAGTAAGTACGTTTTGAAGCTGTGTATAATACGGGTAAAAATACGACTAGAATTCTTGATGAAAGAAAAGAATGGGAAAGTAACTGTAACCATTTTCGTTAAGTATGAGTGTTTTGATATATGTCTTGAAGTCTTCCAAAAGTATTTTAATACATCTAAATACACTACATGTATATACATTTTAACTGAGTCGTTAAGTCATCGTTAGTCGTTACATGTAAGTGTTGTTTTGAAACCTTTAAGTTAACGATCTCAATTAATGTTGTTAACCCATTGTTTAGTATATCTAATGAGATGTTAAATTATTATATTATCATGATATTATGATATATTAATATATCTTAATATGATATATTTACATTTAAATGTCGTTACAACGATAATCGTTACATATATGTCTCGTTTCGAAATCCTTAAGTTAGTAGTCTTGTTTATATGTATATAACTCATTGTTAATATACTTATGGAGATACTTACTTATCATAATCTCATGTTAACCATATGTATATCCATATATATATCGTCATGTCGTTTTTACAAGTTTTAACGTTCGTGAATCGCCGGTCAACTTGGGTGGTCAATTGTCTATATGAAACATATTTCAATTAATCAAGTCTTAACAAGTTTGATTGCTTAACATGTTGGAAATATTTAATCATGTAAATATCAATTTCAATTAATATATATAAACATGGAAAAGTTCGGGTCACTACACAATATCCCTCCTAAATAATAGGTTTTCATATGTAATTGTATTATATTTTTATTGTAATTGTTTAAATAAATAAGTGCGAAGACAAAAGGCGAAAACGAAGATTTGAAGACAAAAATGTCCAAAAAGCTTAAATGTACAAGATACAATTCAAAAGGTTCAATTTATTGATGAAAAACGTCTAAAAATGACAAGAGTACAAGTTACAAAACACAAAGTACAAGATATTAAATTGTACGCAAGGACGTTCGAAAATCCGGAACCGGGACATGAGTCAACTATCAACACCCGACGCACCGGACCAAAAATTACAAGTCAGTTATGCACAAGAATATAATATAATATATAAATAATTATATTAATTATTTATATTTTATATTTATATATTTATTATGTCGACAAGCTAGGAGCCAAAAGTTTGTGAGCTGGATTTTCAAACTCCACGACTCGCGGAGTTTGAAGGCCAAAAACTCCACGACTCGCGGAGCTGCCAAATTCCAAAATGCCTATAAAAGGTCACGAATTCTGCGAGTAAAAATAACATAATAATAATAATACTCCGTAGTATAATATAAATAAATAAATAAATAAATATATATATATATATATATATATATATATATATATATATATATATATATATATATATATATATATATATATATATAGTATAGATTAGTGTTATATTAGATTAGTTTGGGTTATGTAAAAGTTATTTTTACGAGTTTTAAAGTCGGAGCTCTGTCCGTGTAACACTACGCGATAAATAATCAATGTAAGCTATGTTCTCCTTTTTAAATTAATGTCTCGTACTTAAGTTATTATTATGCTTATTTGAGCCAAAGTAATCATGATATTGGACTAAATATTAAAGACGGGGTAATTGGGCTTTGTACCTTAATTGGGGTTTGGACAAAAGAACGACACTTGTGGAAATTAGACTATGGGCTATTAATGGGCTTTATATTTGTTTAACTAAATGATAGTTTGTTAATTTTAATATAAAGATTTACAATTGGACGTCCCTATAAATAACCATATACACTCGATCGGACACGATGGGCGGGATATTTATATGTACGAATAATCGTTCATTTAACCGGACACGGGAATGGATTAATAGTCTATGGAATTATTAAAACAGGGGTGAAATTATGTACAAGGACACTTGGCATAATTGATAACAAAGTATTAAAACCTTGGGTTACACGCAGTCGATATCCTGGTGTAATTATTAAACAAAGTATTAAAACCTTGTTACAGTTTAAGTCCCCAATTAGTTGGAATATTTGACTTCGGGTATAAGGATAATTTGACGAGGACACTCGCACTTTAAATTTATGACCGATGGACTGTTATGGACAAAACCAGAGGGACATATTAAATAATCCAGGACAAAGGACAATTAACCCATGGGCATAAAATTTAAAATCAACACGTCAACCATCATGGTTACGGAAGTTTAAATAAGCATAATATATTTTATTTCATATTTCATCGTACTTTTATTTACTCGCTATTTTATTTAACGTCATTTATTTATTGTCATTTATTTTTCGCTACTTTAATTATCGTCATTTATATTTTGCATTAGGTTTTAATTGTAACTTAAAATATAAAATCGACAAACCAGTCATTAAACGGTAAACCCCCTTTTATATATTATCAATATAATATATTTTGTACAAATATAATTGTTTAAAAATATAGTGTGCAATAAGCCCGCTCCCTGTGGAACGAACCGGACTTACTAAAAACTATACTACTCTACGATTAGGTACACTGCCTATAGTGTTGTAGCAAGGTTTATGTATATCCATTTTGTAAATAAATAATTAAAACTTGTGTAAAAATTGTATCATATTTAATAGTATTTCGTATTTAAATTAATACTATTTCGTACACCCCGCTGCACACATCAAGTTTTTGGCGCCGCTGCCGGGGACTCGGCGAAATGCTATATTTTTAATTTATTTTTGTATAAATATATTTTTATATATTTTTAGAAAAACAATATAAAATTTAAAAAAAAAAAACAAAAAAAAAACGTTTTTTTCAAACTCCACGACTCGCGGAGTTTGCAGGCTTAAAACTCCACGACTCGTGGAGCCGCCCTGACCAGCCTGACCAGAAACCCTATTTCGCATTAATTACGGGGTATTATTAATTATTATTATTATTTAACCCTAATTACTTTATTATTATTATTATTATTTAGTTTAAGTTTTTAAATTAATTAGTTATAATTAATTATATTTAGTTTTAATATATAAAAAATTAATACTTTTATAAAATATAAAAATAAAAATATAAAAATAATATTTTTTATAAAAATAAGTAATTTTATCACTTTTTATAATTTGTATCCTTTTATTTAGTGTAATCGTAATATTTTATATATTTTTCGTTCGCAATTAGTTTTAAAATTAGTTTTTCCGTAGTTATTTTATATGTATAGATTCTTAGGCTTTGCCGTAAAATCCCTTAAGTGCTATTTTCTTTAGACTAAGATTTAGGTGCTTTAGAATTTTGCGACGATTTTAAAATTTTAGTGCCTTTTAAGTCACGACTCGCTACTTTCTTATTTTTATTTTTCGACGCACATTCTTTTTCTTTCTTATTTCTCGACGCTTTTGTTTTTAGGACTTAGAAATTTTCTCTATTTCTTATCTACTATCTCAAACGAAAAGAAAAATTATTTAAGTGGTTAAATTAATGGACGTTGATAATTTTCTGCTTCGTAGTAATAGTTGGATTTGTTAGTGGCTGAGTTGTGAGCTTCCGATTTAAAGGGTTCTGGCTCCCTGCTGCATCTTTTGGCTATTTGAAACGTGGGCAAAAGCAGAAAAGTCTATTAATTGGACAACTTATATAAGTTTTTCTATTTTTATAACTAATAGGATAATTAGTAAATGCACCACATTGTAGCTAAAATTTGGCCATCGCAATAAAATGGAAAATTTTGAAAACAAGGCTATGGAAACTCTTTTTGATATCCAAAATCAATTAAATCAATACTCTCAAATGGGTGTTGATGACAATTCGTTCGGTCAATCTTGCATCACGAATGACCAAACAATAACTGGTTGTGAAATCTGTAGAGATTATCACTCAACATGGGAATGTTATTATTACGTTCCTATGGAAAATTACGCACCCACGGAACCTGAATGGAATGATTATGAAGAATACAATTCAAATTGGGATTATTCTCAAGAATATTTCCAAACTCAACAACCAGTAGACGAGGAAAATTACGTGTCTGAAAATTTATTAGACAATATGAAAATCAAACTCGAAGAACTCAATGCTCAAAATGAACAAATGAGAGAGTTTGTAAACCGGCAAGCTGAAACTCTATCAGACTACACACCTGTTGATCTGAGGAGTATTGTGCAAGAAAATCTCATATCATCGAATTTTGATGAATTCGAGAGCTCCGAAATCACCAATTATCCCGATGATACTTTTTATTCAGTCTTACCAATTTCGCAACATATCGACACATTAGCCTCTACCGACGAAATCATCGATCCATCAATGGATAAAGAAGAAGTAAGGGTGACAAATTGGTACTCTCGGGAATACGATAACGTTGAAAATTTTACCCCCGAGGCTAAACCGAACTTCACCATTCCACAACCTTCCAACCCAATATTCTCAATAGACGAGTCATCCACTGGAAATGAATTACGAGCTGTAATAGATAATGACACCTCGAATTTCACCCAATTAGGTAATAGAGGTGAAAACTTTGATCCTGAGAATAAAAGGAAGGAAATATTAGGAATTGTCCATCCTATAGAAATAAGTATGTCGGTGTATATCGATCCATTTGACCAAGAACCAGAAAAGAGACATATCCATTTACTAAAAGCTATACTTAAAAAAGAATTAAGTAGTGACGATCTGGTGAGTCTAAACTTTAAACCCATTGATATATTATACACCACCCGAAATGTAAATAACTGGCTCACTACTCTAATTTGTGGAACTCATTCTACCGACTTCACATGTCGTCAGCTAAGTGTGGGGAAGTCTAACCCCACTTAACGTTAAATTAGGGGTTCGGGTTAGTGCATAACTCGTTAATAAAAATGCACAATTAGGGTAAAAGACGCATTTTCAAATATTAGCAAACAGTTCAGAAAAGCAACCGTTTTTGAAGAAAAACATGTGTGAAATAACAAAAGAAGGAATGAACGATGAGGCGCGCCATCTATCATTCGACGAGCTTTGTAATTACAAACTGGGTATTTTTAATTACTTTTCTACACTAATCACCCTCATGAATTTATAATTATAGTCTGATTTCATGCAAATGAGGGCATTGCATGATCTCAAGTGTGGGGAAGGGTTATAAATTCTCTCGGGTTTATACTTGGTTTATTTGCCAACTTTTATGAAAATTTGAAAAATTTTCAACTAAATGAATTTAAAATCATATTTATATATATTTATGAACGGTGAAAACTAGGTGTTAATACCGAAATTATCGTTACCTCGGAAAGGACATAAATTGAGAAACACCCTAAAATGCTTGAATTCATTTAAAATGGAATAAAGGAGAATAAAAAGGCAAAGAAATAAACTAAGTGTGGGAAGAATGTACCAAGTTATTCAATTAAAAACTATCTATCACATGTTTCTGTAAAGTTTATTGCATGTGCTTTTGTTTTGGACTAAATTAACTGTTTTACCCAATTTACTGTAATGAAAGATGGATCTACACGATGAATCAATTCCATCATTTAAAGGAAGTAAAGTCTTCCGAAAAAGAAACGCGCTTCTTGATTTAGGTCAAGAAGTTGTCGTTCAGACCAGCTGTAGGTTGACGAAAAATCTAGAAAAGTCAACACTAAAATCAGCAGGAAATCCACGGACCTCAGCATAAAACAGGGTCGCCAAGTGGTCAGACTTATCCTAACCATGAGAGGATCTGTCTCGTAAAATGGGGAGGGCGCCGTGCAAATTAGCTTGATAAGACTAATGAATCAGATCCCTAGAAAGGATAATCTCCTTAAAGATTAAAAATCAGCTTTTAAGACTGATATTACTCAATCCTTGAGATTGACCTTAAAGATTGAGATTTACAAACTCATGGAATTCGATGATATCTAAACTCGAGCTTGAACGAGAAAATATTTTGATCAAAATTATAAACCGATTTGTTTTCTGAAAAACCATTTTCAATGCGTTCATTACCATTGAACGTAAAATCCTAGGAATTCACCTGGAATTCATTAGGTCACCTGAACCAAATCGGGTGTCAACCGTAAGAACGGTGGTTGCATAGCATGGTCGGAGACAGGACCTTGTGCCAGACCAAAAAACTATAGGGTGAGCTTTACTATTGCTCCTACAAAGGATAGTACTAGCATCCGATGAAATGTCCCGTTCTTATTGATTAAAAACGTTCCATAATAATTGATTTCGTTGCGAGGTTTTGACCTCTATATGAGACGTTTTTCAAAGACTGCATTCATTTTAAAACAAACCATAACCTTTATTTCATCAATAAAGGTTTAAAAATCTTTACGTAGATTATCAAATAATGATAATCTAAAATATCCTGTTTACACACGACCATTACATAATGGTTTACAATACAAATATGTTACAACAAAATAAGTTTCTTGAATGCAGTTTTTACACAATATCATACAAGCATGGACTCCAAATCTCGTCCTTATTTAAGTATGCGACAGCGGAAGCTCTTAATAATCACCTGAGAATAAACATGCTTAAAACGTCAACAAAAATGTTGGTGAGTTATAGGTTTAACCTATATATATCAAATCATAATAATAGACCACAAGATTTCATATTTCAATACACACCCCATACATAGAGATAAAAATCATTCATATGGTGAACACCTGGTAACCGACATTAACAAGATGCATATATAAGAATATCCCCATCATTCCGGGACACCCTTCGGATATGATATAAATTTCGAAGTACTAAAGCATCCGGTACTTTGGATGGGGTTTGTTAGGCCCAATAGATCTATCTTTAGGATTCGCGTCAATTAGGGTGTCTGTTCCCTAATTCTTAGATTACCAGACTTAATAAAAAGGGGCATATTCGATTTCGATAATTCAACCATAGAATGTAGTTTCACGTACTTGTGTCTATTTTGTAAATCATTTATAAAACCTGCATGTATTCTCATCCCAAAAATATTAGATTTTAAAAGTGGGACTATAACTCACTTTCACAGATTTTTACTTCGTCGGGAAGTAAGACTTGGTCACTGGTTGATTCACGAACCTATAACAATATATACATATATATCAAAGTATGTTCAAAATATATTTACAACACTTTTAATATATTTTGATGTTTTAAGTTTATTAAGTCAGCTGTCCTCGTTAGTAACCTACAACTAGTTGTCCACAGTTAGATGTACAGAAATAAATCGATAAATATTATCTTGAATCAATCCACGACCCAGTGTATACGTATCTCAGTATTGATCACAACTCAAACTATATATATTTTGGAATCAACCTCAACCCTGTATAGCTAACTCCAACATTCACATATAGAGTGTCTATGGTTGTTCCGAAATATATATAGATGTGTCGACATGATAGGTCGAAACATTGTATACGTGTCTATGGTATCTCAAGATTACATAATATACAATACAAGTTGATTAAGTTATGGTTGGAATAGATTTGTTACAAATTTTCACGTAGCTAAAATGAGAAAAATTATCCAATCTTGTTTTACCCATAACTTCTTCATTTTAAATCCGTTTTGAGTGAATCAAATTGCTATGGTTTCATATTGAACTCTATTTTATGAATCTAAACAGAAAAAGTATAGGTTTATAGTCGGAAAAATAAGTTACAAGTTGTTTTTGTAAAGGTAGTCATTTCAGTCGAAAGAACGACGTCTAGATGACCATTTTAGAAAACATACTTCCACTTTGAGTTTAACCATAATTTTTGGATATAGTTTCATGTTCATAATAAAAATCATTTTCTCAGAATAACAACTTTTAAATCAAAGTTTATCATAGTTTTTAATTAACTAACCCAAAACAGCCCGCGGTGTTACTACGACGGCGTAAATCCGGTTTTACGGTGTTTTTCGTGTCTCCAGGTTTTAAATCATTAAGTTAGCATATCATATAGATATAGAACATGTGTTTAGTTGATTTTAAAAGTCAAGTTAGAAGGATTAACTTTTGTTTGCGAACAAGTTTAGAATTAACTAAACTATGTTCTAGTGATTACAAGTTTAAACCTTCGAATAAGATAGCTTTATATGTATGAATTGAATGATGTTATGAACATCATTACTACCTTAAGTTCCTTGGATAAACCTACTGGAAAAGTGAAAAATGGATCTAGCTTCAACGGATCCTTGGATGGCTCGAAGTTCTTGAAGCAGAATTATGACACGAAAACAAGTTCAAGTAAGATCATCACTTGAAATAAGATTGTTATAGTTATAGAAATTGAACCAAAGTTTGAATATGATTATTACCTTGTATTAAAATGATAACCTACTGTAAGAAACAAAGATTTCTTGAGGTTTGATGATCACCTTACAAGATTGGAAGTGAGCTAGCAAACTTGAAAGTATTCTTGATTTTATGTAACTAGAACTTGTAGAATATATGAAGAACACTTAGAACTTGAAGATAGAACTTGAGAGAGATCAATTAGATGAAGAAAATTGAAGAATGAAAGTGTTTGTAGGTGTTTTTGGTCATTGGTGTATGGATTAGATATAAAGGATATGTAATTTTGTTTTCATGTAAATAAGTCATGAATGATTACTCATATTTTTGTAATTTTATGAGATATTTCATGCTAGTTGCCAAATGATGGTTCCCATATGTGTTAGGTGACTCACATGGGCTGCTAAGAGCTGATCATTGGAGTGTATATACCAATAGTACATACATCTAAAAGCTGTGTATTGTACGAGTACGAATACGGGTGCATACGAGTAGAATTGTTGATGAAACTGAACGAGGATGTAATTGTAAGCATTTTTGTTAAGTAGAAGTATTTTGATAAGTGTATTGAAGTCTTTCAAAAGTGTATAAATACATATTAAAACACTACATGTATATACATTTTAACTGAGTCGTTAAGTCATCGTTAGTCGTTACATGTAAGTGTTGTTTTGAAACCTTTAGGTTAACGATCTTGTTAAATGTTGTTAACCCAATGTTTATAATATCAAATGAGATTTTAAATTATTATATTATCATGATATTATCATGTATGAATATCTCTTAATATGATATATATACATTAAATGTCTTTACAACGATAATCGTTACATATATGTCTCGTTTAAAAATCATTAAGTTAGTAGTCTTGTTTTTACATATGTAGTTCATTGTTAATATACTTAATGATATGTTTACTTATCATAGTATCATGTTAACTATATATATATCCATATATATGTCATCATATAGTTTTTACAAGTTTTAACGTTCGTGAATCACCGGTCAACTTGAGTGGTCAATTGTCTATATGAAACATATTTCAATTAATCAAGTCTTAACAAGTTTGATTGCTTAACATGTTGGAAACATTTAATCATGTAAATATCAATCTCAATTAATATATATAAACATGGAAAAGTTCGGGTCACTACAGTACCTACCCGTTAAATAAATTTCGTCCCGAAATTTTAAACAGTTGAAGGTGTTGACGAATCTTCTAGAAATAGATGCGGGTATTTCTTCTTCATCTGATCTTCATGCTCCCAGGTGAACTCGGGTCCTCTTCGAGCATTCCATCAAACCTTAACAATTGGTATCTTGTTTTGCTTAAGTCTTTTAACCTCACGATCCATTATTTCGACGGGTTCTTCGATGAATTGAAGTTTTTCGTTGATTTGGATTTCATCTAACGGAATAGTGAGATCTTCTTTAGCAAAACATTTCTTCAAATTTGAGACGTGGAAAGTGTTATGTACAGCCGCGAGTTGTTGAGGTAAATCAAGTCGGTAAGCTACTGGTCCGACACGATCAATAATCTTGAATGGTCCAATATACCTTGGATTTAATTTCCCTCGTTTACCAAATCGAACAACGCCTTTCCAAGGTGCAACTTTAAGCATGACCATCTCTCCAATTTCGAATTCTATATCTTTTCTTTTAATGTCAGCGTAGCTCTTTTGTCGACTTTGGGCGGTTTTCAACCGTTGTTGAATTTGGATGATCTTCTCGGTAGTTTCTTGTATAATCTCCGGACCCGTAATCTCTCTATCTCCCACTTCACTCCAACAAATCGAAGACCTGCACTTTCTACCATAAAGTGCTTCAAACGGCGCCATCTCAATGCTTGAATGGTAGCTGTTGTTGTAGGAAAATTCTGCTAACGGTAGATGTCGATCCCAACTGTTTCCGAAATCAATAACACATGCTCGTAGCATGTATTCAAGCGTTTGTATTGTCCTTTTGCTCTGTCCATCAGTTTGTGGATGATAGGCAGTACTCATGTCTAGACGAGTTCCTAATGCTTGCTGTAATGTCTGCCAGAATCTTGAAATAAATCTACCATCCCTATCAGAGATAATAGAGATTGGTATTCCATGTCTGGAGACGACTTCCTTCAAATACAGTCGTGCTAACTTCTCCATCTTGTCATCGTCTCTTATTGGCAGGAAGTGTGCTGATTTGGTGAGGCGATCAACTATTACCCAAATAGTATCAAAACCACTTGCAGTCCTTGGCAATTTAGTGATGAAATCCATGGTAATGTTTTCCCATTTCCATTCCGGGATTTCGGGTTGTTGAAGTAGACCTGATGTTTTTTGATGCTCAGCTTTGACCTTAGAACACGTCAAACATTCTCCTACATATTTAGCAACATCGGCTTTCATACCCGGCCACCAAAAATGTTTCTTGAGATCCTTGTACATCTTCCCCGTTCCAGGATGTATTGAGTATCTGGTTTTATGAGCTTCTCTAAGTACCATTTCTCTCATATCTCCAAATTTTGGTACCCAAATCCTTTCAGCCCTATACCGGGTTCCGTCTTTCCGAATATTAAGATGCTTCTCCGATCCCTTGGGTATTTCATCCTTTAAATTTCCCTCTTTTAAAACTCCTTGTTGCGCCTCCTTTATTTGAGTAGTAAGGTTATTATGAATCATTATATTCATAGATTTTACTCGAATGGGTTCTCTGTCCTTCCTGCTCAAGGCATCGGCTACCACATTTGCCTTCCCCGGGTGGTAACGAATCTCAAAGTCGTAATCATTCAACAATTCAATCTACCTACGCTGCCTCATATTCAGTTGTTTCTGATTAAATATGTGTTGAAGACTTTTGTGGTCGGTATATATAATACTTTTGACCCCATATAAGTAGTGCCTCCAAGTCTTTAATGCAAAAACAACCGCGCCTAATTCCAAATCATGCGTCGTATAATTTTGCTCGTGAATCTTCAATTGTCTAGACGCATAAGCAATCACCTTCGTTCGTTGCATTAATACACAACCGAGACCTTGCTTTGATGCGTCACAATAAATCACAAAATCATCATTCCCTTCAGGCAATGACAATATAGGTGCCGTAGTTAGCTTTTTCTTCAATAACTGAAACGCTTTCTCTTGTTCATCCTTCCATTCAAATTTCTTCCCTTTATGCGTTAATGCAGTCAAGGGTTTTGCTATTTTGGAAAAGTCTTGGATGAACCTTCTGTAGTAACCAGCTAGTCCTAAAAACTGGCGTATGTGTTTCGGAGTTTTTGGGGTTTCTCACTTTTCAACAGTTTCTATCTTTGCCGGATCCACCTTAATACCTTTTTTGTTCACTATGTGACCGAGGAATTGAACTTCTTCCAACCAAAATGCACACTTTGAAAATTTAGCGTACAATTCTTCCTTCCTCAATACTTCTAACACCTTTCTCAAATGTTCACCGTGTTCTTGGTCATTCTTTGAGTAAATAAGTATGTCATCAATGAAAACAATGACAAACTTGTCAAGGTATGGTCCACACACTCGGTTCATAAGGTCCATGAACACAGCTGGTGCATTAGTTAAACCAAACAGCATGACCATAAACTCGTAATGACCGTAACGTGTTCTGAAAGCAGTCTTTGGAATATCATCTTCTTTCACCCGCATTTGATGATACCCGGTGTAGTGACCCGAACTTTTCCATGTTTATATATATTAATTGAGATTGATATTTACATGATTAAATGTTTCCAACATGTTAAGCAATCAAACTTTTTAAGACTTGATTAATTGAAATATGTTTCATATAGACAATTGACCACCCAAGTTGATCGGTGATTCACGAACGTTAAAACTTGTAAAAACTATATGATGACATATATATGGATATATATATATATAGTTAACATGATACTATGATAATAAAACATATCATAAAGTATATTAACAATGAACTACATATGTAAAAACAAGACTACTAACTTAATGATTTTTAAACGAGACATATATGTAACGATTATCGTTGTAAAGACATTTAATGTATATATATCATATTAAGAGATATTCATACATGATAATATAATGATAATATAATAATTTAAAATCTCATTTGATATTATAAACATTGGGTTAACAACATTTAACAAGATCGTTAACCTAAAGGTTTCAAAACAACACTTACATGTAACGACTAACGATGACTTAACGACTCAGTTAAAATGTATATACATGTAGTGTTTTAATATGTATTTATACACTTTTGAAAGACTTCAATACACTTATCAAAATACTTCTACTTAACAAAAATTCTTACAATTACATCCTCGTTCAGTTTCATCAACAATTCTACTCGTATGCACCCGTATTCGTACTCGTACAATACACAGCTTTTAGATGTATGTACTATTGGTATATACACTCCAATGATCAGCTCTTAGCAGCCCATGTGAGTCACCTAACACATGTGGGAACCATCATTTGGCAACTAGCATGAAATATCTCATAAAATTACAAAAATATGAGTAATCATTCATGACTTATTTACATGAAAACAAAATTACATATCCTTTATATCTAATCCATACACCAACGACCAAAAACACCTACAAACACTTTCATTCTTCAATTTTCTTCATCTAATTGATCTCTCTCAAGTTCTATCTTCAAGTTCTAAGTGTTCTTCATAAATTCCAAAAGTTCTAGTTTCATAAAATCAAGAATACTTTCAAGTTTGCTAGCTCACTTCCAATCTTGTAAGGTGATCATCCAACCTCAAGAAATCTTTGTTTCTTACAGTAGGTTATCATTCTAATACAAGGTAATAATCATATTCAAACTTTGGTTCAATTTCTATAACTATAACAATCTTATTTCAAGTGATGATCTTACTTGAACTTGTTTTCGTGTCATGATTCTGCTTCAAGAACTTCGAGCCATCCAAGGATCCGTTGAAGCTAGATCCATTTTTCACTTTTCCAGTAGGTTTATCCAAGGAACTTAAGGTAGTAATGATGTTCATAACATCATTCAATTCATACATATAAAGCTATCTTATTCGAAGGTTTAAACTTGTAATCACTAGAACATAGTTTAGTTAATTCTAAACTTGTTCGCAAACAAAAGTTAATCCTTCTAACTTGACTTTTAAAATCAACTAAACACATGTTCTATATCTATATGATATGCTAACTTAATGATTTAAAACCTGGAGACACGAAAAACACCGTAAAACCGGATTTACGCCGTCGTAGTAACACCGCGGGCTGTTTTGGGTTAGTTAATTAAAAACTATGATAAACTTTGATTTAAAAGTTGTTATTCTGAGAAAATGATTTTTATTATGAACATGAAACTATATCCAAAAATTATGGTTAAACTCAAAGTGGAAGTATGTTTTCTAAAATGGTCATCTAGACGTCGTTCTTTCGACTGAAATGACTACCTTTACAAAAACGACTTGTAACTTATTTTTCCGACTATAAACCTATACTTTTTCTGTTTAGATTCATAAAATAGAGTTCAATATGAAACCATAGCAATTTGATTCACTCAAAACGGATTTAAAATGAAGAAGTTATGGGTAAAACAAGATTGGATAATTTTTCTCATTTTAGCTACGTGAAAATTGGTAACAAATCTATTCCAACCATAATTTAATCAACTTGTATTGTATATTATGTAATCTTGAGATACCATAGACACGTATACAATGTTTCGACCTATCATGTCGACACATCTATATATATTTCGGAACAACCATAGACACTCTATATGTGAATGTTGGAGTTAGCTATACAGGGTTGAGGTTGATTCCAAAATATATATAGTTTGAGTTGTGATCAATACTGAGATACGTATACACTGGGTCGTGGATTGATTCAAGATAATATTTATCGATTTATTTCTGTACATCTAACTGTGGACAACTAGTTATAGGTTACTAACGAGGACAGCTGACTTAATAAACTTAAAACATCAAAATATATTAAAAGTGTTGTAAATATATTTTGAACATACTTTAATATATATGTATATATTGTTATAGGTTCGTGAATCAACAGTGGCCAAGTATTACTTCCCGACGAAGTAAAAATCTGTGAAAGTGAGTTATAGTCCCACTTTTAAAATCTAATATTTTTGGGATGAGAATACATGCAGGTTTTATAAATGATTTACAAAATAGACACAAGTACGTGAAACTACATTCTATGGTTGAATTATCGAAATCGAATATGCCCCTTTTTATTAAGTCTGGTAATCTAAGAATTAGGGAACAGACACCCTAATTGACGCGAATCCTAAAGATAGATCTATTGGGCCTAACAAACCCCATCCAAAGTACCGGATGCTTTAGTACTTCGAAATTTATATCATATCCGAAGGGTGTCCCGGAATGATGGGGATATTCTTATATATGCATCTTGTTATTGTCGGTTACCAGGTGTTCACCATATGAATGATTTTTATCTCTATGTATGGGATGTGTATTGAAATATGAAATCTTGTGGTCTATTGTTACGAATTGATATATATAGGTTAAACCTATAACTCACCAACATTTTTGTTGACGTTTAAAGCATGTTTATTCTCAGGTGAATATTAAGAGCTTCCGATGTTGCATACTAAAATAAGGACAAGATTTGGAGTCCATGTTTGTATGATATTGTGTAAAAACTGCATTCAAGAAACTGAATTCGATGTAACATATTTGTATTGTAAACCATTATGTAATGGTCGTGTGTAAACAGGATATTTTAGATTATCATTATTTGATAATCTACGTAAAGCTTTTTAAACCTTTATTTATGAAATAAAGGTTATGGTTTGTTTTAAAAATGAATGCAGTCTTTGAAAAACGTCTCATATAGAGGTCAAAACCTCGCAACGAAATCAATTAATATGGAACGTTTTTAATCAATAAGAACGGGACATTTCAGTTGGTATCCGAGCGTTGGTCTTAGAGAACCAGAAAATTTGCATTAGTGTGTCTTATCGAGTTTGTTAGGATGCATTAGTGAGTCTGGACTTCGACCGTGTTTTCTTTAAAAATGATTGCTTAACATTTTTGTTGGAAACTATATATTTTTAACATATGAATATTATGTGATATATTAATCTCTTAACGTGTTTGATATTATGTGATAGATGTCTACCTCTAGAACAAGTCCCATTGACTCACCTAATAATAATGAAGAGTCAAATGTAAATTGGAATGATTTGTGGACTGATTCACAAGTTCCCGAAGAGGAACCGGAAGAAGAGTCGAAACCGGAAGAAGAATCGGAACCGGAAAAAGAATCGGAACCGGATGAAGAAATAGAACCGGTGGGGGAAATAATAAAACGGTTAAGTAAAAGAAAATCCTCAACCAACCGACCAAAGTTAATTATGGTCAATGGTGTTTCCGCCAAGGAAGCAAAATATTGGGAGGATTACCAATTCTCCGATGAATCGGATTCCGACGAGAATTCCGATGATGTTATAGAAATTACCCCAACTGAATTTAAAAAGGCAAAAGAAAATAATAAGGGAAAGGGCATAAAAATAGAGAAATCTAATTCCAACCCCGATGAACTTTATATGTATCGTCAACCCCCGAAGTCCTTAAGTTGTAACAATGACCCGGGAACCTCTAAACCACCAGGTTTTTCTAAACCAATGTGGACAACGACGGCTCGTATTAGGGGAACATCATATATCCCTAGAAACTTGGCAAAACGAACCAAAACCGAAGAAGAAGAAACGAGCGAGTCGGAATAAGATAGTTGTATTCGTGTGGTGTAATATATGTAATATAGTGTTCTTATGCTTTATGATATATGTAAAAATTGCTTGTATTAATAAGTATTTTTTTATGAATCTAACTCTTGTCTATTTTACAGTTTAAAAACACAAAATGGATAGACAACCCAATATTTTAAGAGACCTACCCAGAGACATGATTGATGAAATCTTGTCTAGAGTCGGCCAGAATTCTTCGGCACAACTATTTAAGGCGAGATCAGTTTGTAAGACATTCGAAGAACGTTCCAAGAATGTCTTGGTTTATAAGAGACTTTCGTTTGAAAGATGGGGGATATCACATTGGGAAACCCATAAGTTACGATGTGTTTACTTTGACGCATATATTGCGGGGAACCCAAATGCTATTTTACGCAACGGGTTAAGAAATTATTTTGACTCAATATATCCGAATATTGGACTTCGTGATTTAGAAAAAGCGGCTAACATGCAACATAAAGAAGCATGTTATGCTTACGGATTAGTAATGTTCGCTTCTCACCAAAGTGAGAACAAGAACATCGGGCTACAACTATTAAACAAAACGTTTCCACAAGTGACGGAGTCGGTAATTGGGGTAAGAAATGAGGTTTTTAGATTATTACGGGACTGTTGGACATTACGTAACCCTCGTCCCTTTGATGACGTTACAACACGCTGTCTTATCAACGGCCATAACGGTTATGTTGCACAAGACCAAGGATGGGAAGTAGTCCTAGTAAAACCAGAATGCATGACTTGTTTCTGGACGTATGAATTACGTGTCTTTATTGCCTTTGCTGAATGACTTGTGTACTAGCTAGAATTGTCTTCACAACTATCTTGTATCAAAGTTATTGTGTGCTATATTTCATGCTTTATGTAAAATAAGCGGTATTGTAAGTTTGTAAAATATTGTATAAAAGTTTGAACGCGAAATATTATTATAATCAGTTTTTCATATAGAATTGTAGTAGTTGAATTGTATATTAGCTACTAAGTATGAACTTAACGGGTAGGTACTACCCGAATTTAAACTTATAAAACGCTAATATGAAGAAAAAGCTTTTATAAATGAGTTCATATTATGCTACAAAATACTATTAACTACTCTTAATATTCTGTATGATTAACTTGTTCCATTTAACTATTTTGAAGGAAATGGCACCGACTACTCGACACACCGTGAATATGAATGAAGAGGAATTCCGTACTTTTCTAGCTTCAAACATAGCCGCAGTACAGGCTGCGCTACATACCAACAATAACCTTGGATCTAGCAGTACAGGAAATCGTGTAGGATGCACCTACAAAGAATTCACTGCCTGCAAACCTTTGGAATTTGATGGAACCGAAGGACCGATCGGATTGAAACGGTGGACCGAGAAGGTTGAATCGGTGTTTGCCATAAGTAAGTGTACTGAAGAGGACAAAGTGAAGTACGCTACGCATACCTTCACAGGTTCTGCGTTAACATGGTGGAATACCTATCTAGAGCAAGTGGGACAAGATGATGCGTACGCACTACCGTGGTCAGCATTCAAGCACTTGATGAACGAGAAGTACCGTCCCAGAACCGAGGTTAATAAGCTCAAGACAGAACTTAGAGGGTTACGAACCCAAGGATTTGATATTACCACGTACGAAAGACGATTCACAGAATTGTGCCTATTGTGTCCGGGAGCATTCGAAGATGAGGAAGAGAAGATCGACGCCTTTGTGAAAGGATTACCGGAAAGAATCCAAGAAGATATAAGTTCACACGAGCCCGCCTCCATACAACAGGCATGTAGAATGGCTCACAAACTAGTGAACCAGATTGAAGAAAGAATTAAAGAACAGACTGTTGAAGAGGCCAATGTGAAGCAAGTCAAAAGAAAGTGGGAGGAAAACGGTGATAAGAATCACCAATACAACAACAACAGCAATTACAACAATAATCGCAACAATTATCCCAACAATCGCAACATCAATCGCAACTACAACAAACGGCCCAACAACAACAACAACAACAACAGCAACTACAACAATCATCCCAACAACAATAATAACCGCAACAACAACAACAATCAGAAGCAGCTATGCCAAAGGTGTGAAAAGAATCACTCGGGCTTCTGCACCAAATTTTGCAACAAGTGTAAAAGAAATGGTCATAGCGCGGCGAAGTGTGAGGTCTACGGACCAGGGGTTAATAGAACGAAAGGAACAAATGGTGTCGGAACGAGTAATGGCGGAGCAAGTAGTGTCGGAGCAAGTTATTCCAATGTAGTTTGTTATAAATGTGGAAAACCAGGCCACATTATTAGAAATTGCCCGAACCAGGAGAACACGAATGGACAAGGCCGTGGAAGAGTTTTCAATATTAATGCGGTAGAGGCACAGGAAGACCCGGAGCTTGTTACGGGTACGTTTCTTATTGACAATAAATCTGCTTACGTTTTATTTGATTCGGGTGCGGATAGAAGCTATATGAGTAGAGATTTTTGTGCTAAATTAAGTTGTCCATTGACGCCTTTGGATAGTAAATTTTTACTCGAATTAGCAAATGGTAAATTAATTTCAGCAGATAATACATGTCGGAATCGAGAAATTAAACTGGTTAGCGAAACATTTAAGATTGATTTGATACCAGTAGAGTTAGGGAGTTTTGATGTGATAATCGGTATGGACTGGTTGAAAGAAGTGAAAGCGGAGATCGTTTGTTACAAAAATGCAATTCGCATTATACGAGAAAAAGGAAAACCCTTAATGGTGTACGGAGAAAAGGGCAACACGAAGCTACATCTTATTAGTAATTTGAAGGCACAAAAACTAATAAGAAAAGGTTGCTATGCTGTTCTAGCACACGTCGAGAAAGTACAAACTGAAGAAAAGAGCATCAATGATGTTCCCATTGCAAAAGAATTTCCCGATGTATTTCCGAAAGAATTACCGGGATTACCCCCACATCGATCCGTTGAATTTCAAATAGATCTTGTACCAGGAGCTGCACCAATAGCTCGTGCTCCTTACAGACTCGCACCCAGCGAGATGAAAGAACTGCAAAGCCAATTACAAGAACTTTTAGAGCGTGGTTTCATTCGACCAAGCACATCACCGTGGGGAGCTCCTGTTTTGTTTGTCAAGAAGAAAGATGGTACATTCAGGTTGTGTATCGACTACCGAGAGTTGAACAAACTTACCATCAAGAACCGCTACCCACTACCGAGAATCGACGACTTATTTGATCAACTACAAGGCTCGTCTGTTTATTCAAAGATTGACTTACGTTCCGGGTATCATCAAATGCGGGTGAAAGAAGATGATATTCCAAAGACTGCTTTCAGAACACGTTACGGTCATTACGAGTTTATGGTCATGCCGTTTGGTTTAACTAATGCACCAGCTGTGTTCATGGACCTTATGAACCGAGTGTGTGGACCATACCTTGACAAGTTTGTCATTGTTTTCATTGATGACATACTTATTTACTCAAAGAATGACCAAGAACACGGTGAACATTTGAGAAAGGTGTTAGAAGTATTGAGGAAGGAAGAATTGTACGCTAAGTTTTCAAAGTGTGCATTTTGGTTGGAAGAAGTTCAATTCCTCGGTCACATAGTGAACAAAGAAGGTATTAAGGTGGATCCGGCAAAGATAGAAACTGTTGAAAAGTGGGAAACCCCGAAAACTCCGAAACACATACGCCAGTTTTTAGGACTAGCTGGTTACTACAGAAGGTTCATCCAAGACTTTTCCAGAATAGCAAAACCCTTGACTGCATTAACGCATAAAGGGAAGAAATTTGAATGGAATGATGAACAAGAGAAAGCGTTTCAGTTATTAAAGAAAAAGCTAACTACGGCACCTATATTGTCATTGCCTGAAGGGAATGATGATTTTGTGATTTATTGTGATGCATCAAAGCAAGGTCTCGGTTGTGTATTAATGCAACGAACGAAGGTGATTGCTTATGCGTCTAGACAATTGAAGATTCACGAACAAAATTATATGACGCATGATTTGGAATTAGGCGCGGTTGTTTTTGCATTAAAGACTTGGAGGCACTACTTATATGGGGTCAAAAGTATTATATATACCGACCACAAAAGTCTTCAACACATATTTAATCAGAAACAACTGAATATGAGGCAGCGTAGGTGGATTGAATTATTGAATGATTACGACTTTGAGATTCGTTACCACCCGGGGAAGGCAAATGTGGTAGCCGATGCCTTGAGCAGGAAGGACAGAGAACCCATTCGAGTAAAATCTATGAATATAATGATTCATAATAACATTACTACTCAAATAAAGGAGGCGCAACAAGGAGTTTTAAAAGAGGGAAATTTAAAGGATGAAATACCCAAAGGATCGGAGAAGCATCTTAATATTCGGGAAGACGGAACCCGGTATAGGGCTGAAAGGATTTGGGTACCAAAATTTGGAGATATGAGAGAAATGGTACTTAGAGAAGCTCATAAAACCAGATACTCAATACATCCTGGAACGGGGAAGATGTACAAGGATCTCAAGAAACATTTTTGGTGGCCGGGTATGAAAGCCGATGTTGCTAAATACGTAGGAGAATGTTTGACGTGTTCTAAGGTCAAAGCTGAGCATCAGAAACCATCAGGTCTACTTCAACAACCCGAAATCCCGGAATGGAAATGGGAAAACATTACCATGGATTTCATCACTAAATTGCCAAGGACTGCAAGTGGTTTTGATACTATTTGGGTAATAGTTGATCGTCTCACCAAATCATCACACTTCCTACCAATAAGAGAAGATGACAAGATGGAGAAGTTAGCACGACTGTATTTGAAGGAAGTCGTCTCCAGACATGGAATACCAATCTCTATTATCTCTGATAGGGATGGCAGATTTATTTCAAGATTCTGGCAGACATTACAGCAAGCATTAGGAACTCGTCTAGACATGAGTACTGCCTATCATCCACAAACTGATGGGCAGAGCGAAAGGACGATACAAACGCTTGAAGACATGCTACGAGCATGTGTTATTGATTTCGGAAACAGTTGGGATCGACATCTACCGTTAGCAGAATTTTCCTACAACAACAGCTACCATTCAAGCATTGAGATGGCGCCGTTTGAAGCACTTTATGGTAGAAAGTGCAGGTCTCCGATTTGTTGGAGTGAAGTGGGGGATAGACAGATTACGGGTCCGGAGATTATACAAGAAACTACCGAGAAGATCATCCAAATTCAACAACGGTTGAAAACCGCCCAAAGTCGACAAAAGAGCTACGCTGACATTAAAAGAAAAGATATAGAATTTGAAATTGGAGAGATGGTCATGCTTAAAGTTGCACCTTGGAAAGGCGTTGTTCGATTTGGTATACGAGGGAAATTAAATCCAAGGTATATTGGACCATTCAAGATTATTGATCGTGTCGGACCAGTAGCTTACCGACTAGAGTTACCTCAACAACTCGCGGCTGTACATAACACTTTCCACGTCTCGAATTTAAAGAAATGTTTTGCTAAAGAAGATCTCACTATTCCGTTAGATGAAATCCAAATCAACGAAAAACTTCAATTCATCGAAGAACCCGTCGAAATAATGGATCGTGAGGTTAAAAGACTTAAGCAAAACAAGATACCAATTGTTAAGGTTCGATGGAATGCTCGTAGAGGACCCGAGTTCACCTGGGAGCGTGAAGATCAGATGAAGAAGAAATACCCACATCTATTTCCAGAAGATTCGTCAACACCTTCAACAGCTTAAAATTTCGGGACGAAATTTATTTAACGGGTAGGTACTGTAGTGACCCGAACTTTTCCATGTTTATATATATTAATTGAGATTGATATTTACATGATTAAATGTTTCCAACATGTTAAGCAATCAAACTTTTTAAGACTTGATTAATTGAAATATGTTTCATATAGACAATTGACCACCCAAGTTGATCGGTGATTCACGAACGTTAAAACTTGTAAAAACTATATGATGACATATATATGGATATATATATATATATAGTTAACATGATACTATGATAAGAAAACATATCATAAAGTATATTAACAATGAACTACATATGTAAAAACAAGACTACTAACTTAATGATTTTTAAACGAGACATATATGTAACGATTATCGTTGTAAAGACATTTAATGTATATATATCATATTAAGAGATATTCATACATGATAATATAATGATAATATAATAATTTAAAATCTCATTTGATATTATAAACATTGGGTTAACAACATTTAACAAGATCGTTAACCTAAAGGTTTCAAAACAACACTTACATGTAACGACTAACGATGACTTAACGACTCAGTTAAAATGTATATACATGTAGTGTTTTAATATGTATTTATACACTTTTGAAAGACTTCAATACACTTATCAAAATACTTCTACTTAACAAAAATGCTTACAATTACATCCTCGTTCAGTTTCATCAACAATTCTACTCGTATGCACCCGTATTCGTACTCGTACAATACACAGCTTTTAGATGTATGTACTATTGGTATATACACTCCAATGATCAGCTCTTAGCAGCCCATGTGAGTCACCTAACACATGTGGGAACCATCATTTGGCAACTAGCATGAAATATCTCATAAAATTACAAAAATATGAGTAATCATTCATGACTTATTTACATGAAAACAAAATTACATATCCTTTATATCTAATCCATACACCAACGACCAAAAACACCTACAAACACTTTCATTCTTCAATTTTCTTCATCTAATTGATCTCTCTCAAGTTCTATCTTCAAGTTCTAAGTGTTCTTCATAAATTCCAAAAGTTCTAGTTTCATAAAATCAAGAATACTTTCAAGTTTGCTAGCTCACTTCCAATCTTGTAAGGTGATCATCCAACCTCAAGAAATCTTTGTTTCTTACAGTAGGTTATCATTCTAATACAAGGTAATAATCATATTCAAACTTTGGTTCAATTTCTATAACTATAACAATCTTATTTCAAGTGATGATCTTACTTGAACTTGTTTTCGTGTCATGATTCTGCTTCAAGAACTTCGAGCCATCCAAGGATCCATTGAAGCTAGATCCATTTTTCTCTTTTCCAGTAGGTTTATCCAAGGAAATTAAGGTAGTAATGATGTTCATAACATCATTCGATTCATACATATAAAGCTATCTTATTCGAAGGTTTAAACTTGTAATCACTAGAACATAGTTTAGTTAATTCTAAACTTGTTCGCAAACAAAAGTTAATCCTTCTAACTTGACTTTTAAAATCAACTAAACACATGTTCTATATCTATATGATATGCTAACTTAATGATTTAAAACCTGGAAACACGAAAAACACCGTAAAACCGGATTTACGCCGTCGTAGTAACACCGCGGGCTGTTTTGGGTTAGTTAATTAAAAACTATGATAAACTTTGATTTAAAAGTTGTTATTCTGAGAAAATGATTTTTATTATGAACATGAAACTATATCCAAAAATTATGGTTAAACTCAAAGTGGAAGTATGTTTTCTAAAATGGTCATCTAGACGTCGTTCTTTCGACTGAAATGACTACCTTTACAAAAACGACTTGTAACTTATTTTTCCGACTATAAACCTATACTTTTTCTGTTTAGATTCATAAAATAGAGTTCAATATGAAACCATAGCAATTTGATTCACTCAAAACGGATTTAAAATGAAGAAGTTATGGGTAAAACAAGATTGGATAATTTTTCTCATTTTAGCTACGTGAAAATTGGTAACAAATCTATTCCAACCATAACTTAATCAACTTGTATTGTATATTATGTAATCTTGAGATACCATAGACACGTATACAATGTTTCGACCTATCATGTCGACACATCTATATATATTTCGGAACAACCATAGACACTCTATATGTGAATGTTGGAGTTAGCTATACAGGGTTGAGGTTGATTCCAAAATATATATAGTTTGAGTTGTGATCAATACTGAGATACGTATACACTGGGTCGTGGATTGATTCAAGATAATATTTATCAATTTATTTCTGTACATCTAACTGTGGACAACTAGTTATAGGTTACTAACGAGGACAGCTGACTTAATAAACTTAAAACATCAAAATATATTAAAAGTGTTGTAAATATATTTTGAACATACTTTAATATATATGTATATATTGTTATAGGTTCGTGAATCAACAGTGGCCAAGTCTTACTTCCCGACGAAGTAAAAATCTGTGAAAGTGAGTTATAGTCCCACTTTTAAAATCTAATATTTTTGGGATGAGAATACATGCAGGTTTTATAAATGATTTACAAAATAGACACAAGTACGTGAAACTACATTCTATGGTTGAATTATCGAAATCGAATATGCCCCTTTTTATTAAGTCTGGTAATCTAAGAATTAGGGAACAGACACCCTAATTGACGCGAATCCTAAAGATAGATCTATTGGGCCTAACAAACCCCATCCAAAGTACCGGATGCTTTAGTACTTCGAAATTTATATCATATCCGAAGGGTGTCCCGGAATGATGGGGATATTCTTATATATGCATCTTGTTATTGTCGGTTACCAGGTGTTCACCATATGAATGATTTTTATCTCTATGTATGGGATGTGTATTGAAATATGAAATCTTGTGGTCTATTGTTACGAATTGATATATATAGGTTAAACCTATAACTCACCAACATTTTTGTTGACGTTTAAAGCATGTTTATTCTCAGGTGAATATTAAGAGCTTTCGATGTTGCATACTAAAATAAGGACAAGATTTGGAGTCCATGTTTGTATGATATTGTGTAAAAACTGCATTCAAGAAACTGAATTCGATGTAACATATTTGTATTGTAAACCATTATGTAATGGTCGTGTGTAAACAGGATATTTTAGATTATCATTATTTGATAATCTACGTAAAGCTTTTTAAACCTTTATTTATGAAATAAAGGTTATGGTTTGTTTTAAAAATGAATGCAGTCTTTGAAAAACGTCTCATATAGAGGTCAAAACCTCGCAACGAAATCAATTAATATGGAACGTTTTTAATCAATAAGAACGGGACATTTCACCCGGAACGTAAGTCAATCTTTAAATAAACAGACGAGCCTTGTAGTTGATCAAATAAGTCATCGATTCTCGGTAGTGGGTAGCGGTTCTTGATGGTAAGTTTGTTCAACTCTCGGTAGTCGATACACAACCTGAATGTACCATCTTTCTTCTTGACAAACAAAACAGGAGCTCCCCACGGTGATGTGCTTGGTCGAATGAAACCACGTTCTAAAAGTTCTTGTAATTGACTTTGCAGTTCTTTCATCTCGCTGGGTGCGAGTCTATAAGGAGCACAAGCTATTGGTGCAGCTCCTGGTACAAGATCTATTTGAAATTCAACGGATCGATGTGGGGGTAATCCTGGTAATTCTTTCGGAAATACATCGGGAAATTCTTTTGCGATGGGAACATCATTGATGCTCTTTTCTTCAGTTTGTACTTTCTCGACGTGTGCTAGAACAGCATAGCAACCTTTTCTTATTAGTTTTTATGCCTTCAAATTACTAATAAGATGCAGCTTCGTGTTGCCCTTTTCTCCGTACACCATTAAGGGTTTTCCTTTTTCTCGTATAATGCAAATTGCATTTTTGTAACAAACGATCTCTGCTTTCACTTCTTTCAACCAGTCCATACCGATTATCACATCAAAACTCCCTAACTCTACTGGTATCAAGTCAATCTTAAATGTTTCACTAACCAGTTTAATTTCTCAATTCCGACATATATTATCTGCTGAAATTAATTTACCATTTGCTAATTCGAGTAAAAATTTACTATCCAAAGGCGTCAATGGGCAACTTAATTTAGCACAAAAATCTCTACTCATATAGCTTCTATCCGCACCCGAATCAAATAAAACATAAGAAGATTTATTGTCAATAAGAAACGTACCCGTAACAAGCTCCGGGTCTTCCTGTGCTTCTGCCGCATTAATATTGAAAACTCTTCCGCGGACTTGTCCATTCGTGTTCTCCTGGTTCGGGCAATTTCTAATAATGTGGCCCGGTTTTCCACATTTATAACAAACTACATTGGCATAACTTGCTCCGACACTACTTGCTCCACCATTACTCGTTTCGACACCATTTGTTCCTTTCGTTCTATTAACCCCTGGTCCGTAGACCTCACACTTCGCCGCGCTATGACCATTTCTTTTACACTTATTGCAAAATTTGGTGCAGAACCCCGAGTGATACTTTTCACACCTTTGGCATAGCTGCTTCTGATTGTTGTTGTTGTTGCGGTTATTATTGTTGTTGGGATGATTGTTGTAGTTGCTGTTGTTGTTGTTGTTGTTGTTGTTGGGCCGTTTGTTGTAGTTGCGATTGATGTTGCGATTGTTGGGATAATTGTTGCGATTATTGTTGTAATTGCTGTTGTTGTTATATTGGTGATTCTTATCACCGTTTTCCTCCCACTTTCTTTTGACTTGCTTCACATTGGCCTCTTCAGCAGTATGTTCTTTAATTCTTTCTTCAATCTGGTTCACTAGTTTGTGAGCCATTCTACATGCCTGTTGTATGGAGGCGGGCTCGTGTGAACTTATATCTTCTTGGATTCTTTCCGGTAATCCTTTCACAAATGCGTCGATCTTCTCTTCCTCATCTTCGAAAGCTCCCGGACACAATAGGCACAATTCTGTGAATCGTCTTTCATACGTGGTAATATCAAATCCTTGGGTTCGTAACCCTCTAAGTTCTGTCTTGAGCTTATTGACCTCGGTTCTGGGACGGTACTTCTCGTTCATCAAGTGCTTGAATGCTGACCACGGTAGTGCGTACGCATCATCTTATCCCACTTGCTCTAGATAGGTATTCCACCATGTTAACGCAGAACCTGTGAAGGTATGCGTAGCGTACTTCACTTTGTCCTCTTCAGTACACTTACTTATGGCAAACACCGATTCGACCTTCTCGGTCCACCGTTTCAATCCGATCGGTCCTTCGGTTCCATCAAATTCTAAAGGTTTGCAGGCAGTGAATTCTTTGTAGGTGCATCCTACACGATTTCCTGTACTGCTAGATCCAAGGTTATTGTTGGTATGTAGCGCAGCCTGTACTGCGGCTATGTTTGAAGATAGAAAAGTACGGAATTCCTCTTCATTCATATTCACGGTGTGTCGAGTAGTCGGTGCCATTTCCTTCAAAATAGTCAAATGGAACAAGTTAATCATACAGAATATTAAGAGTAGTTAATAGTATTTCGTAGCATAATATGAACTCATTTATAAAAGCTTTTTCTTCATATTAGCGTTTTATAAGTTTAAATTCGGGTAGTACCTACCCGTTAAGTTCATACTTAGTAGCTAATATACAATTCAACTACTACAATTCTATATGAAAAACTGATTATAATAATATTTCGCGTTCAAACTTTTATACAATATTTTACAAACTTACAATACCGCTTATTTTACATAAAGCATGAAATATAGCACACAATAACTTTGATACAAGATAGTTGTGAAGATAATTCTAGCTAGTACACAAGTCGTTCAACAAAGGCAATAAAGACACGTAATTCATACGTCCAGAAACAAGTCATGCATTCTGGTTTTACTAGGACTACTTCCCATCCTTGGTCTTGTGGAACATAACCGTTATGGCCGTTGATAAGACAACGTGTTGTAACGTCGTCAAAGGGATGAGGGTTACGTAATGTCCAACAGTCCCGTAACAATCTAAAAACCTCATTTCTTACCCCAATTACCGACTCCGTCACTTGTGGGAACGTTTTGTTTAATAGTTGTAGGCCGATGTTCTTGTTCTCACTTTGGTGAGAAGCGAACATTACTAATCCGTAAGCATAACATGCTTCTTTATGTTGCATGTTAGCCGCTTTTTCTAAATCACGAAGTCCAATATTCGGATATATTGAGTCAAAATAATTTCTTAACCCATTGCGTAAAATAGCATTTGGGTTCCCCGCAATATATGCGTCAAAGTAAACACATCGTAACTTATGGATTTCCCAATGTGATATCCCCCATCTTTCGAACGAAAGCCTTTTATAAACCAAGGCATTTTTGGAACGTTCTTTGAATGTCTTACAAACTGATCTCGCCTTAAATAGTTATGCCGAAGAATTCTGACCGACTCTAGACAAGATTTCATCAATCATGTCTCCGGGTAGGTCTCTTAAAATATTGGGTTGTCTATCCATTTTGTGTTTTTATACTGTAAAATAGACAAGAGTTATATTCATAAAAAAAATACTTATTAATACAAGCAATTTTTACATATATCATAAAGCATAAGCACACTATATTACATATATTACACCACACGAATACAACTATCTTATTCCGACTCGCTCGTTTCTTTTTCTTCGGTTTTGGTTCGTTTTGCCAAGTTTCTAGGGATATATGATGTTCCCCTAATACGAGCCGTCGTTATCCACATTGGTTTAGAAAAACCTGGTGGTTTAGAGGTTCCCGGGTCATTGTTACAACTTAAGGACTTCGGGGGTTGACGATACATATAAAGTTCATCGGGGTTGGAATTAGATTTCTCTATTTTTATGCCCTTTCCCTTATTATTTTCTTTTGCCTTTTTAAATTCAGTTGGGATAATTTCTATAACATCATCGGAATTCTCGTCGGAATCCGATTCATCGGAGAATTGGTAATCCTCCCAATATTTTGCTTCCTTGGCGGAAACACCATTGACCATAATTAACCTTGGTCAGTTGGTTGAGGATTTTCTTTTACTTAACCGTTTTATTATTTCCCCCACCGGTTCTATTTCTTCATCTGGTTCCGATTCTTCTTCCGGTTCCGATTCTTCTTCTGGTTCCGACTCTTCTTCCGGTTCCTCTTCGGGAACTTGTGAATCAGTCCACGAATCATTCCAATTTACATTTGACTCTTCATTATTATTAGGTGAGTTAATGGAACTTGTTCTAGAGGTAGACATCTATCACATAATATCAAACGCGTTAAGAGATTAATATATCACATAATATTCACATGTTAAAAATATATAGTTTCCAACAAAATTTGTTAAGCAATCATTTTTCAAGTAAACACGGTCGAAGTCCAGACTCACTAATGCATCCTAACAAACTCGATAAGACACACTAATGCAAAATTCTGGTTCTCTAAGACCAACGCTCTGATACCAACTGAAATGTCCCGTTCTTATTGATTAAAAACGTTCCATATTAATTGATTTCGTTGCGAGGTTTTGACCTCTATATGAGACGTTTTTCAAAGACTGCATTCATTTTAAAACAAACCATAACCTTTATTTCATCAATAAAGGTTTAAAAAGCTTTACGTAGATTATCAAATAATGATAATCTAAAATATCCTGTTTACACACGACCATTACATAATGGTTTACAATACAAATATGTTACAACAAAATAAGTTTCTTGAATGCAGTTTTTACACAATATCATACAAGCATGGACTCCAAATCTCGTCCTTATTTAAGTATGCGACAGCGAAAGCTCTTAATAATCACCTGAGAATAAACATGCTTAAAACGTCAACAAAAATGTTGGTGAGTTATAGGTTTAACCTATATATATCAAATCATAATAATAGACCACAAGATTTCATATTTCAATACACACCCCATACATAGAGATAAAAATCATTCATATGGTGAACACCTGGTAACCGACATTAACAAGATGCATATATAAGAATATCCCCATCATTCCGGGACATCCTTCGGATATGATATAAATTTCGAAGTACTAAAGCATCCGGTACTTTGGATGGGGTTTGTTAGGCCCAATAGATCTATCTTTAGGATTCGCGTCAATTAGGGTGTCTGTTCCCTAATTCTTAGATTACCAGACTTAATAAAAAGGGGCATATTCGATTTCGATAATTCAACCATAGAATGTAGTTTCACGTACTTGTGTCTATTTTGTAAATCATTTATAAAACCTGCATGTATTCTCATCCCAAAAATATTAGATTTTAAAAGTGGGACTATAACTCACTTTCACAGATTTTTACTTCGTCAGGAAGTAAGACTTGGCCACTGGTTGATTCACGAACCTATAACAATATATACATATATATCAAAGTATGTTCAAAATATATTTACAACACTTTTAATATATTTTGATGTTTTAAGTTTATTAAGTCAGCTGTCCTCGTTAGTAACCTACAACTAGTTGTCCACAGTTAGATGTATAGAAATAAATCGATAAATATTATCTTGAATCAATCCACGACCCAGTGTATACGTATCTCAGTATTGATCACAACTCAAACTATATATATTTTGGAATCAACCTCAACCCTGTATAGCTAACTCCAACATTCACATATAGAGTGTCTATGGTTGTTCCGAAATATATATAGATGTGTCGACATGATAGGTCGAAACATTGTATACGTGTCTATGGTATCTCAAGATTACATAATATACAATACAAGTTGATTAAGTTATGGTTGGAATAGATTTGTTACAAATTTTCACGTAGCTAAAATGAGAAAAATTATCCAATCTTGTTTTACCCATAACTTCTTCATTTTAAATCCGTTTTGAGTGAATCAAATTGCTATGGTTTCATATTGAACTCTATTTTATGAATCTAAACAGAAAAATTATAGGTTTATAGTCGGAAAAATAAGTTACAAGTCATTTTTGTAAAGGTAGTCATTTCAGTCGAAAGAACGACGTCTAGATGACCATTTTAGAAAACATACTTCCACTTTGAGTTTAACCATAATTTTTGGATATAGTTTCATGTTCATAATAAAAATTATTTTCTCAGAATAACAACTTTTAAATCAAAGTTTATCATAGTTTTTAATTAACTAACCCAAAACAGCCCGCGGTGTTACTACGACGGCGTAAATCCGGTTTTACGGTGTTTTTCGTGTCTCCAGGTTTTAAATCATTAAGTTAGCATATCATATAGATATAGAACATGTGTTTAGTTGATTTTAAAAGTCAAGTTAGAAGGATTAACTTTTGTTTGCGAACAAGTTTAGAATTAACTAAACTATGTTCTAGTGATTACAAGTTTAAACCTTCGAATAAGATAGCTTTATATGTATGAATTGAATGATGTTATGAACATCATTACTACCTTAAGTTCCTTGGATAAACCTACTGGAAAAGTGAAAAATGGATCTAGCTTCAACGGATCCTTGGATGGCTCGAAGTTCTTGAAGCAGAATCATGACACGAAAACAAGTTCAAGTAAGATCATCACTTGAAATAAGATTGTTATAGTTATAGAAATTGAACCAAAGTTTGAATATGATTATTACCTTGTATTAGAATGATAACCTACTGTAAGAAACAAAGATTTCTTGAGGTTGGATGATCACCTTACAAGATTGGAAGTGAGCTAGCAAACTTGAAAGTATTCTTGATTTTATGTAACTAGAACTTGTAGAATATATGAAGAACACTTAGAACTTGAAGATAGAACTTGAGAGAGATCAATTAGATGAAGAAAATTGAAGAATAAAAGTGTTTGTAGGTGTTTTTGGTCGTTGGTGTATGGATTAGATATAAAGGATATGTAATTTTGTTTTCATGTAAATAAGTCATGAATGATTACTCATATTTTTGTAATTTTATGAGATATTTCATGCTAGTTGCCAAATGATGGTTCCCACATGTGTTAGGTGACTCACATGGGCTGCTAAGAGCTGATCATTGGAGTGTATATACCAATAGTACATACATCTAAAAGCTGTGTATTGTACGAGTACGAATACGGGTGCATACGAGTAGAATTGTTGATGAAACTGAACGAGGATGTAATTGTAAGCATTTTTGTTAAGTAGAAGTATTTTGATAAGTGTATTGAAGTCTTTCAAAAGTGTATAAATACATATTAAAACACTACATGTATATACATTTTAACTGAGTCGTTAAGTCATCGTTAGTCGTTACATGTAAGTGTTGTTTTGAAACCTTTAGGTTAACGATCTTGTTAAATGTTGTTAACCCAATGTTTATAATATCAAATGAGATTTTAAATTATTATATTATCATGATATTATCATGTATGAATATCTCTTAATATGATATATATACATTAAATGTCTTTACAACGATAATCGTTACATATATGTCTCGTTTAAAAATCATTAAGTTAGTAGTCTTGTTTTTACATATGTAGTTCATTGTTAATATACTTAATGATATGTTTACTTATCATAGTATCATGTTAACTATATATATATCCATATATATGTCATCATATAGTTTTTACAAGATTTAACGTTCGTGAATCACCGGTCAACTTGAGTGGTCAATTGTCTATATGAAACATATTTCAATTAATCAAGTCTTAACAAGTTTGATTGCTTAACATGTTGGAAACATTTAATCATGTAAATATCAATCTCAATTAATATATATAAACATGGAAAAGTTCGGGTCACTACATCCGACACGTTTATAGACCATAATCAAAAGCATGTCATTAGACATTGCCTTAACAGTTGCTTGTTCAACGCTTTCCTTTACAACCGGAAGGTAGTTTGCCGAAAGGTAATATACGGGACAAGTAAACTGGACGTGTTACTTTCCTAATACAAGGTTAGCAAGTGGGTGACACAAAACCATAAGTATTGAGCTAAAATTTTCAAATCTGAAACCCACAAAACCCACAAAAATATTTTGCAAACACCGGTGAAGGGTTATTCCGGAAAACTTATCTAGGGTAAAAGCTAGATTGAATTTTCAAAATATCAAATATTTTCATAAAGATCCAATTTCCTTAAGGATCTACATTTTCATAGTCATGTGGGACTGTAAACCGCCTTTCAAATGTGCACTTTGCTTTGGAAACCGAAAGTAAATCGGCTATTTGATTACAAGTGTCGTTGACCTAAACCCGAGGCAACTGTGGATGACACACCCACCTTTAACCATGGTTCTATTGTTATTATCATTGTTTATACCACCATATCAAAATCACTGATGTACAAAGTGTGATGAATAAAAAAGTGATTCATGTATGTTTTTATTTCAAGTTCTGTATTGCTTGAGGACAAGCAACGCTCAAGTGTGGGGATATTTGATAAGGCTAAAAAGGAACATATATTTCATAGCAATATCCCTCCTAAATAATAGGTTTTCATATGTAATTGTATTATATTTTTATTGTAATTGTTTAAATAAATAAGTGCGAAGACAAAAGGCGAAAACGAAGATTTGAAGACAAAAACGTCCAAAAAGCTCAAATGTACAAGATACAATTCAAAAGGTTCAATTTATTGATGAAAAACGTCTAAAAATGACAAGAGTACAAGTTACAAAACGCAAAGTACAAGATATTAAATTGTACGCAAGGACGTTCGAAAATCCAGAACCGGGACATGAGTCAACTATCAACGCCCGACACAACGAACCAAAAATTACAAGTCAGTTATGCACAAGAATATAATATAATATATAAATAATTATATTAATTATTTATATTTTATATTTATATATTTATTATGTCGACAAGCTAGGAGCCAAAAGTTTGTGAGCTGGATTTTCAAACTCCACGACTCGCGGAGTTTGAAGGCCAAAAACTCCACGACTCGCGGAGTTGCCAAATTCCAAAATGCCTATAAAAGGTCACGAATTCTGCGAGTAAAAATAACATAATAATAATAATACTCCGTAGTATAATATAAATATATATATATATATATATATGTATATATATATATATATATATATATATATATATATATATATATAGTATAGATTAGTGTTATATTAGATTAGTTTGGGTTATGTAAAAGTTATTTTTACGAGTTTTAAAGTTGGAGCTCTGTCCGTGTAACACTACGCGATAAATAATCAATGTAAGCTATGTTCTCCTTTTTAAATTAATGTCTCGTACTTAAGTTATTATTATACTTATTTGAGCCAAAGTAATCATGATGTTGGACTAAATATTAAAGACGGGGTAATTGGGCTTTGTACCTTAATTGGGGTTTGGACAAAAGAACGACACTTGTGGAAATTAGACTATGGGCTATTAATGGGCTTTATATTTGTTTAACTAAATGATAGTTTGTTAATTTTAATATAAAGATTTACAATTGGACGTCCCTATAAATAACCATATACACTCGATCGGACACGATGGACGGGATATTTATATGTACGAATAATCGTTCATTTAACCGGACACGGGAATGGATTAATAGTCTATGGAATTATTAAAACAGGGGTGAAATTATGTACAAGGACACTTGGAATAATTGATAACAAAGTATTAAAATCTTGGGTTACACGCAGTCGATATCCTGGTGTAATTATTAAACAAAGTATTAAAACCTTGTTACAGTTTAAGTCCCCAATTAGTTGGAATATTTGACTTCGGGTATAAGGATAATTTGACGAGGACACTTGCACTTTAAATTTATGACCGATGGACTGTTATGGACAAAACCAGACGGACATATTAAATAATCCAGGACAAAGGACAATTAACTCATGGGCATAAAATTTAAAATCAACACGTCAACCATCATGGTTAAGGAAGTTTAAATAAGCATAATATATTTTATTTCATATTTCATCGTACTTTTATTTACTTGCTATTTTATTTAACGTCATTTATTTATTGTCATTTATTTTTCGCTACTTTAATTATCGTCATTTATATTTTGCATTAGGTTTTAATTGTAACTTAAAATATAAAATCGACAAACCAGTCATTAAACGGTAAACCCCCTTTTATATATTATCAATATAATATATTTTGTACCAAACCCCCTTTTATATTTTGCATTAGTGTGCAATAAGCCCGCTCCCTGTGGAACGAACCGGACTTACTAAAAACTATACTACTCTACGATTAGGTACACTGCCTATAGTGTTGTAGCAAGGTTTAGGTATATCCATTTTGTAAATAAATAATTAAAACTTGTGTAAAAATTGTATCATATTTAATAGTATTTCGTATTTAAATTAATACTATTTCGTACACCCCGCTGCACACATCAGATGTCCGCAACATGGTTTAGACACCTGTCAAATAGTACAAATATTCTACCAAGGATGCGACATCACTACAAGAAAAGATATCGATATAGCAGCTGGTGGTTCCATTATGAAGAAAACCGCAACTGACGCTTATAAAATTATTGATATCACTGCTTCCCACTCACATGAGTGGCACCAAGAAAAAGATATAGTTAGATCATCTAAAGCAGCTAGAGCCGATTCTAGCCATGACTTCGATTCTATTTCTGCAAAGATAGATGCTGTCGAGAGACGAATGGAAAAGATGACTAAAGATATTCACTCAATACGAATTAGTTGTGAGCAGTGTGGAGGACCACATTTGACAAAAGATTGTCTCAGTATTGAACTAATAATGGAACAAAGAGAGAATGTTTCGTACATAAACCAAAGGCCTGGAAATAATTATCAGAATAATTATCAACCGCCAAGACCAATCTACAATCAAAACCAGAATTATAATCGAAATGTTCCATACAACAACCAACAAGGTCCTAGTAATCAGCAAGTATCCAATAATACTTACAATCAGCAAAGACCTATTTTTCAAAATAAACCACCACAAACCGATGATAAAAAGCCGAATTTAGAAGATATGATGACAAAGCTAGTTGAATCTCAAACTCAGTTTTTCACATCTCAGAAACAAATCAATGAACAAAATGCTCAAGCATTTAGAAATCAACAAGCTTCTATTCAAAAGCTGGAACAAGAAGTGAGCAACCTAGTAAGGTTAATAGGTGAAAGAAAACCAGGAAGTCTACCTAGTGATATAAATGCTAACCCCCGGAATGAAACAGCTAAAGCCATTACCACAAGAAGTGGTATTACACTTAAACTAACTGAAATGCCTGTAATTTCTGATGAAGCTATTCCTACTCCACAAGAACCACAACCTGAGCAAGATAAGGAAACAGAACCGGTAGTTGAAAAGGTTAATGAAGATAACACAGTTAAGGCTAAACCTTATGTTAAACCATACCAACCACCACTTTCTTACCCGAGTAAAATGAGAAAAGAGAGACTTGAAGCCGAGCAATCCAAATTCTTGGATATGTTTAAATAGATAAATGTAAATCTTCCTTTCATTGATGTAATTTCAGGAATGCCTAGATATGCTAAATTTCTGAAAGATTTAATCACAAATAGAAAGAAAATGGAAGAACTCTCGGCTGTTACTATGAATGCTAATTGTTCTGCAGTGCTGTTGAATAAGATACCAGAAAAATTATCAGATCCAGGAAGTTTCACAATTCCATGTTTTCTGGGTAGTCTTAGTTCAATAGAAGCATTGGCAGATTTAGGTGCTAGTATAAATTTAATGCCGTATTCACTATACGCTAAACTAGACCTTGGAGAATTAAAACCAACACGAATAAGCATACAAATAGCATATCGATCAGTAAAATATCCTAGAGGGATAATGGAGAACATGCTAGTTAAAGTTGGTACCCTAGTATTTCCAGTAGATTTTGTTATTCTGGACATGGAAGAAGATTCTCGAGTTCCTCTCATATTAGGAAGACCATTCTTAAACACGGCTAAAGCGATAATAGACGTGTTAGCTACACTTATGGCTAATGGATATGAACCAACAACAGAAGAAATTAAAATGCTAAAAGAGGAAGACAGATATCTATACAAATCATAGATAGAAGAACCGCCGACATTAGAGTTAAAGCCACTTGCAAACCATTTGTAATACGCTTATTTACATGGTGAATCTGAATTACCTGTAATAATATCGTCTTCTCTTACCAAAAATGAAAAATCTCAACTCATTTCTGTGCTAAAAGCTCATAAACCAGCTATTGCATGGAAGATTCATGATATTAAAGGAATAAGTCCTTCGTATTGCACACATAAAATCCTTATGGAAGAAGGTCATAAAACGTATGTGCAACGCCAACGAAGACTAAATCCTAATATGCAAGATGTTGTTAAAAAAGGAATTATTAAACTGCTAGATGCAGGTTTAATTTATCCAATCTCTGATAGTCCATAGGTAAGCCCAGTTCAATGCGTACCTAAGAAGGGTGGCATGACTGTCATCACAAATGAGAAAAATGAGCTTATTCCTACTAGGACTGTAACAGGATGGCGTGTTTGTATTGATTATAGAAAATTAAATGACGCCACCAGAAAAGATCACTTTCCCTTACCTTTCATTGATAAAATGTTGGAAAGATTAGCCGGAAATAGTTGCTATTGTTTTCTTGATGGTTTTTCCGGATATTTTCAAATTCCAATAGTACCCGAGGACCAAGAGAAAACCACGTTCACATGCCCTTATGGTACTTTTGCTTACAAACGCATGCTATTTGGACTTTGCAATGCCCCTGCAACCTTTCAAAGGTGCATGATGGCAATTTTTCACAACATGATAGAAGAATGCATGGAAGTTTTCATGGATGACTTTTCAGTCTTCGGTGATACATTTGAATTATGTTTAGTTAATCTTGAACGAATGCTTATTAGATGCGAACAATCAAATCTAGTTCTTAATTGGGAAAAATGCCATTTCATGGTTAAAGAAGGCATTGTTCTTGGACATAAAATCTCAAAGGAAGGAATTGAAGTGGATAGAGCTAAAGTAGATGTAATTACTAAACTTCCACATCCCACCAATGTTAGAGGATTTAGGAGTTTTCTAGGGCATGCCGGTTTTTACCGACGTTTCATAAAAGATTTTTCTCAAATTGCCACTCCTATGAATAAACTCCTAGAAAAGGATGCTCCATTCATCTTTTCAGATGAATGCATCAAATCTTTTAATATTCTTAAAGAAAAATTCACTAATGCGCCGATCATGATAACTCCAAATTGGAATCTCCCGTTTGAACTCATGTGCGATGCAAGTAATTTTGCAATGGGAGCCGTTTAAGAACAAAGGATTGAAAAACGATTTCAACCTATTTATTACGCTAGTAAGACGTTACAAGGAGCACAAACGAATTACACAACTACTGAAAAATAACTCCTTGCTATTGTCTTTGCTTTTGACAAATTTCGTTCATATCTCGTTCTAGCTAAAACGGTGGTCTATACCGACCATTCTGATCTTAGATACCTATTTTTGAAACAAGATGCCAAACCAAGATTAATCCGTCGGATCTTACTCTTACAAGAGTTTGATATTGAAATCCGAGATAAAAAGGGAGCAGAAAATCTCGCCGCTGATCTTCTTTCTCGTCTTGAAAATCCTGAATTAGAAGTTCTAAATGAATCGGCCATACAAGACAACTTTCCTGATGAATATCTATTGAAGATAGATTATAATGAAATTCCATGGTTTGCAGACTATGCAAACTACTTAGTATGTGGATTCCTTGAAAAAGGATTATCGTACCAAAAACGAAAGAAATTCTTTAGTGATATAAAACACTATTTCTGGGAAGATCCACATTTGTTTAAAAGTTGTCCCGATAGAATAATACGCCGATGTGTATTCGGAGATGAAGCCAGTCAAATCTTAAACCATTGTCACACAGGACCAACAGGAGGACATTATGGGCCTCAGCTCACAGCAAGAAAAGTTTACGATGCTGGATTCTATTGGCCTACAATTTTCAAAGACGCACACCTTCTTTGCAAATCTTGTGATGCTTGTCAAAGGGCCGGAAAAATAGGTCAACAAGATGAAATGCCACAAAATGTCATTCAAGTATGTGAAGTATTTGACATTTGGGGTATTGACTTTATGGGTCCATTTCCAAAATCTCATAATAATCTCCTCATTCTCGTTTCCATTGATTATGTATCTAAATGGGCGGAAGCACAAGCTCTCCCAACTAACGATGCACGAGTTGTAGTCAACTTTTTAAAATGTCTTTTTGCAAGGTTCGGAACACCGAAAGCTTTAATAAGTGATCGGGGTACTCATTTTTGTAACAATCAACTTGAGAAAGTTCTCAAAAGATATGGAGTAACTCATAAAATCTCCACTGCTTATCATCCACAAACAAGTGGACAAGTTGAAAATACCAACCGAGCTTTAAAACGTATTCTAGAGAAAACCGTAGGATCAAATCTGAAGGAATGGTCCATGAAATTGGAGGATGCACTCTGGGCTTTTAGAACAGCCTACAAAACTCCAATTGGAACCACACCTTTTAAACTCGTTTACGGAAAAGCATGTCATCTTCCAGTAGAAATTGAACACAAAGCATTTTGGGCTTTGAAGACATGTAATCTTGATTTACATGAAGCTGGACGTCTACGGTTAAGCCAACTAAACGAATTAGAAGAATTGAGACATGAAGCATACGAAAATTCGTTAGTCTATAAGGAAAGAACTAAGAAATGGCATGATAAAAGAATCAGAAGTTCAAAAGAATTTAAAGAAGGAGATAGAGTTCTTCTTTTCAATTCACGATTCAAGCTATTTCCTGGAAAATTGAAATCAAGATGGTCTGGACCATTTATAGTCAAAAGAGTTTTTCCGTACGGAACAGTAGAATTAATAAATTCAAATGGGATTGAATTTAAAGTTAATGGCCACAGAGTTAAACATTACATAGATAGTCCGATGGAAGTTGACAATGAAGTTAATCACAATTTCAACACCACAGCTAACTAAGTGTGGGGAGAATCAAGTCTTTAAAGGATAATATGTATTTCTGCTAGAGTTAGATATTCTGTTTTCGTATAGTTCTCGAGAATGGAATCCGAATGGTTTTTAAAATAATAAAAAAAATATACAGGCCCCATGCCATCGCATGGGGTTCCATCACAAACCTCATGGGGTCGCATGAGGCTGGAATTCTGGACAGAAAGAAAAGGCCAGCGAGTTCTGCTCTCTGCCTCACTTCAAACACCAACACACACACGAACATACATACATAATTCATACACACATATACACTCCTAAAATCGCCATTTTTTCACCAAAATTCACCAAATTTCGTCCTACAATCCGCTATAATCATACCTAGGTTCGGATTTTTCAACAAAAAGGTAAAAATTACTCCCTTAAACTCTTAAAATTCCTAATTTTTGTGATATTTACCAATATTATACCTAATTTGATTTTGTTAATTTCTAGTGTAATTAGAGTTAAATTGTTAGTATTTTATGCATGTATAACCTAGATTGATGCTATTTAATATGATTTGAAGCCAAAAACTTCAAAATTTTTAGGAATCTAGGGTTTGTGTTCTTGAGCAATTTGGGGCTTTTTGATATAAACAGGTTATGGCCAATTTTTGTCATGAATTATTGCTAAATTAAGTAGTGTAACATGTTTAGGTAGCTAAATGATCCAAACATTGATCCTAAACATGATTTTTGAGATTAAAGTGGACTTATTAAGTCTAAAATTCATGAACTTGATTAATTTGATATAATTGCCATTTGAAACTTGTTTAATTGCTAGTAATGGTTGTTTTAACATGATATTTGAATTGAATGCTTATGAACTTTGTAAACATTTTCATATATGCTTATTTGAAAAAGTGTAGAATTGTTAAAATTGTGAAAATGTGTATAAGTTTAATTTTGATTAAACATGTCATTATGATTGTTTTAATTTGTTATTTTGCTAACACTAATGCATATTTGGATGCACAAATTTTGTGTTTAATGTGTTTTGCAGAGATTTACTAATACTGAAACTGGAGGTTCATCATCATCATCTAGACAACCACAACCGGAATCTGAGCCAGAAATGCAATATGAACCTGAACAAGAACCACAACAGGAACCACAACAACAGCCTGATCAACACATACCTTATTATGATCCGCTACAATTTGTGGATGCCTTCACAGTATTTCCGATGCATCCACCAGTAGAATATCCAACAATTCCTGAACACACGTTGCATCCTAATCTGAGATTCGATAGAAGCTGGAGGGATTACCCGGCATATCAAAGTAACAAATTCAAACTACTACCAAAAAATATAGAAGTGCCAAGGGTAATCGATTGGGATCCTTTGGAAAGGGTCCAACTAGCTAACTCAGTTAGGGAGCATCTGATCCAAAGGTATGGCAGTTCTTCTCTTACCGATTGGGAACATCTATTCACCATTCGTAGACCTGTATATAAGGAATGGTGTATTGAGCTTATGAGTACTATAGCGTTAAATGTAGATGTAGATAGATTAGATGATAGAAGTATTCTTAGATTTATACTTGGCCGTAGGATGTACAGGATGTCCATGCTGGACATGGCCAGGGCTTTACAGATATATACTCCTGGTGATTTACTACTACCCAATTGTATGAATTTGATTTATCGTGGTGAAAGGGTAGATAGGAATTTTGACGCGAACACCGTCTGGAGGCGTATGTCAAACTATAATGTTTACGCTGGGAGGAAAACACTCCTACTTACATATTAACAAAGCCGAACTTCGTATAATTCATAGATTTCTGGCTAACTCGATTACACAGAGAGGTCACAATAAAGAGAAAATGACCTTACATGATTTATTTTACCTAAAGTATATTCGAGACCCAAGAAGCTTTGTTAATATCCCTTACTGTGTTGGTTTTTATTTATCAAAAATGGTGGAAGGAATACAGGAAGGGGGGATAATAGGAGGAGGTATTTTTGTTACTCTCATTGGAGAGTATTTAGGTGTAGATAGGGATCAAGGGGGTCCACTTTTGGAATGTAGGGAATAGGTTGAGCCTTTAGGATTGAAGGTCTATCAGGGTGCTAAGGTATTAAAGAGCAGACGCAACCAGCCAGTACCCTATGAAGGTAGTCATCCTCAGGTAGAGAGAGTTTCAGATGAGGAAATGGAGGAAGCGGATGACATTAGGGATGTCATTAGGGAGGCTATGACTGACGTCTACCAGCGTGTAAATGAGGTAGATATGACAAACGGGGAGAGATTTAGTCGGATGGAGCAGTGGCAAGCCCGGAATGATTACGAGCATTCCAGGCAACGACAGCATGATAGATGGGACTATCATCAGCGTCAGATTATGAGCCGGCTGTCACCTCAGGATCACTACGTACCGACCCGACCCGCTTACTATCCTCCACACTAGCCCGAGATGAGACCACCATATACTCTCTACGACCCTAACCAGGCCTACCAGTACACCTATCACCAACCATGGAACCCGGACGACAACATGAACTGGAACCCCTATCCAGATTGATATAGTTCCTGTTGGTGATTTCTATGATTTTTATTATTTATTATTTTTATTTATTTATGTTTAAACATATGATATTGTGATACATTAATGTATTGTTTAATATTTTATTATTTTGTACTAATATTTCATATTTGATTTGAAAGTGAGATTTTAAGTCCCATTTCAAATTACCATGCATGTTTATATTTGTATGTATGTATATTGTCAATTGTACACAACAGGGTAAAACAGCGCATTTTCAAAGACTGGCATTAAGTTCAGCAAAAGCTACTAATTTTGACGATAAAAAGAAAAACAAATGTGATGTAACAACAAGATGGAATGAACAAATGATGTGCACCATTTATCATTCAACAAACAAACGCCAATATGTTTGGAAACTTTGGTAAAATTTAATCAATTTTCTATGCTAATCACCCTCAATAATTTAAATTGTTACCGATTTCTTGCAAATGAGGACATTGCAAGATCTTAAGTGTGGGAAGGGGTTAAATTCTTTCGGATTTTTAAAATTTGTAACTTATACACTTGGTTACCATTAAAAATACTAGTAACGCAGTAGTTGTATTAGAATCTAGTGCTCTCTGATAATAAAGAATAGCCCTAGTCTTATATGCTGACTACCAATTCTAGTAAAATTTTTCAAAATTTTCAATTAAATGAACTCAAAATCATGTTTATACATATTTATGAACGATAAAACTAGGTGTTAAACACCGAAATTATTGTTACCTCGGAAAGGACATAAATTGAGAAACAAACCAAAATGTTAGAATTCATTTAAAATGGAATAGAGGACAATAAAAAGGCAAAGAAAGGAAAATAAAAGCCAAGTGTGGAAAAAATTTACCAAGTTATTTTGAACATATATCACATATTTTTGTACAAATAACTGAGGATACTTTTGTTTTGGACAAAATTAACCGTTCTACCCAATTTCTTGTAATATATTTGAAAGAAAGATGGATCTACACGATGAATCAATTCCATCATTAAAAGGAAGTAAAGTCTTCATAAAAGAAACGCGCTTCTTGATTTAGGTCAGGAAGTTGTCGTCCAGACCAGTTGTAGAGTTTACGAAAAACCTTGAAAAGTTTTCTCGAAAATCAGCTGGAAATCCATGGACCTCAGCATCAAACAGGGTCGCCAAGTGGTCAGACTTATCCTAACCATGAGAGGGTCTGTCTCGTAAAATGGGGAGGGCGCCGTGCAAATTAGCTTGATAAGACTAATGAATCAGATCCCCAGAAAGGATAATCTCCTTAAAAGATCAAAAATCAGCTTTTAAGCCTGATATTACTCAATCCTTGAGATTGACTTTAAAGATTGAGAATTACAAACTCATAGAATTCAATGATATCTAAACTCGAGCTTGAACGAGAAAATATTTTGATCAAAATTACAAACCTATTTGTTTTCTGAAAAACCCATTTTTAATGCGTGCATTACCATTGAATGTAAAATCCTAGGAATTCACCTGGAATTCATTAGGTCACCTGAACCAAATCGGGTGTCAACCGTAAGAACGGTGGTTGCATAGTATGGTCGAAGACAGGACCTTGTGCCAAACCGAAAAATTATAAGGGTGAGCTTTACTATTGCTCCTACCAAGGATAGTAATTGCATCCGACACGTTATAGACCATAATTAAAAGCATGTCAGGGGACATTGCCTTAACAGTTGCTTGTTCAACGCTTTCCTTTACAACCGGACGGTAGGTTACCGAAAGGTAATATATGGAGCAAGTATACTGGATGTGTTGCTTTTCCAATACAAGGTTAGCAAGTGGGTGACACAAAACTGCAAGTTTTGAGCTAAAATTTTCAAATCTGAAACCCACCAAACCCACAAAAACATTTTGCAACACCGATGAAGGGTTATTCCGAAAAACTTATCTAGGATAAAAGCTAGATTTAATTTTCAAAAGATCAAATATTTTCATAAAGATCCAATTTCCTTAAGAGATCTAAATTTTATAGTCATGTGGGACTGTAAACCACATCGTTACTACCATTGTTTATACCGCCGTATAGAAATCACTGATGTACAAAGTGTGTAGAATAAAGAAGTGATTCTAGTATTTTTATTTCAAGACTATATTGCTTGAGGACAAGCAACGCTCAAGTGTGGGAATATTTGATAATGCTAAAAACGAACATATATTTAATAGCATTATCCCTCAAGAAAGACAAGCTTTTAGTTGCAACTGTTCTATTTACAAGTGATATTCGTTTAAATAATAAAAGGTGAAGACAAAAGACAGATTCGACGAATTGAAGACGCAAATGACAAAAAGCTCAAAAGTACAAAATACAATCAAAGTGGTTCCAATTATTGATAAGAAACGTCTCAAAATTACAAGAGTACAAGACGCGAAACGCAAAGTACAAGATATTAAATTATACGTAAGGACGTTCGAAAATCCGGAACCGGGACCAAAGTTAACTCTCAACGCTCAACGCAACGGACCTAAAATTACAAGTTAACTATGCACATGAATATAATATAATATAATATATAATTAATTCTTAAAATTAATATATATATTATATTATATATTATAAACGTCGGCAAGCTAGGAAACAAGCTCTTGTGAGCTGGAAAAAGGGGCCATGCGATCGCATGGCCTGGAAGAACAAATTCCATGCGATCGCATGGCAGTAGGAGGCTGGCCACATCCTATAAATTTCGCAGTTTGGTGATCAGTTTTATATATCTTTTTCCTCTTCTCAATCTAACGTATATATATATATATATATATATATATATATATATATATATATATATATATATATATATATATATATATATATATATATATATATATATATATATATATTTTAATTTTAATTTTAAATTCTAATAATAAAGGTATGTTAGCGAATGTTGTAAGGGTATAAGTCGAAATTCTGTCCGTGTAACGCTATGCTATTATTAATCACTGTAAGTTATGTTCAACCTTTTTAATTTAATGTCTCGTAGCTAAGTTATTATTATGCTTATTTAAGCCGAAGTAATCATGATGTTGGGCTAAAATATTAAGACGGGGTAATTGGCTTTGTACCATAATTGGGGTTTGGACAAAAGAACGACACTTGTGAAAATTAGACTATGGGCTATTAATGGGCTTTATATTTGTTTAATTAAATGATAGTTTGTTAATTTAATATAAAGATTTACAATTGGACGTACCTATAAATAACCATATACACTCGATCGGACACGATGGGCGGGATATTTATATGTACGAATAATCGTTCATTTAACCGGACACGGGAATGGATTAATAGTTAATAGACTTATTAAAACAGGGGTGAATTGAAGCAACCCTTCCTAATCCATCCAGACGAAGTCCACATCGATTACAAACGATTCACAATAGTTGATTACATCGCGAGGTACTTGACCTCTATATGATACATTTTACAAACATTGCATTCATTTTTAAAAAACAAACTTTCATTTCATTGAAAGTTGACGACATGCATACCATTTCATGATACATCCAACTATAATTGACTTAATAATAATCTTGATGAACTCAACGACTCGAATGCAACGTCTTTTGAAATATGTCATGAATGACTCCAAGTAATGTCTCTAATATGAGCTAATGCATAGCGGAAGATTTCTTTCATACCTGAGAATAAACATGCATTCAAGTGTCAACCAAAAGGTTGGTGAGTTCATTATTTTAACATAAATAATCATTTCCATCATTTTAATAGACTACAAGATTTTCATTTCCAATTCTCTTAAATAAACGTCCCATGCATAGAGACAAAATATCATTCATATGGATTGAACACCTGGTAACCGACATTCACAATATGCATATAAGAATATCCCCATCATTCAGGGATCCTCCTTCAGACATGATATAAATTTCGAAGTACTAAAGCATCCGGTACTTTGGATGGGGCTTGTTGGGCCCGATAGATCTATCTTTAGGTTTCGCGTCAATTAGGGTGTCTGTTCCCTAATTCTTAGATTACCAGACTTAATAAAAAGGGGAATATTCGATTTCGATAATTCAACCATATAATGTAGTTTCAATTACTTGTGTCTATTCCGTAAAACATTTATAAAAGCACATGTATTCTCAGTCCCAAAAATATATATTGCAAAAGCATTTAAAAAGGGAGTAATGAAACTCACCCTACTGTATTTTGTAGTAAAAATACATATGACAATACTGAACAATGCAGGGTTGGCCTCGGATTCACGAACCTATATCATTTATGTATATATATATATATATATTAAAACATATACTTGTAACTGAATAAATCTATATTTTATCATTAGTGATGTAATTGTTATATTTAATAAGTATTCCTCCTTTATTTATATATATTTATTTTATATATCGTAATATTAATATAGTTAAGTTATGTATATTAGATATATGTATCTTTTATATGAAGATCATTTGTTTATGAAATTATTAATTTTGATAATACTAAAGTTAATAAAAATAATGATATTTTATAATAATATTGATAAAAGTGATAATAATAATGTTAATAATGATAGTAATACTAAGTTGTATTAAAATAACTTGGATAATATTAATTATGATAATTCTTTGAAAACATACTTTAGTTAAGATTACTGATTTTCATGATAATATTTATATCCAAAATTTCTATATTTTTAATCCTAACAATATTATTAAACCTGTATATTCGTGGTTATAATAATCATATCCTTCGTGTTTAATTTATAAACTAATGACTATAGTTTCTTATAATATTAATTTGTATTCATAATCATATTCTATATGTATTCTTGAAATTATAATATTACTAGCAAAAATAATATAATAATAATACTATAAATAATAATATTAATAATAATAATACTAAATGATATTACTAATATTGTTGATAATAATAACTAATATAATAATAATAATGATATAACGTTAATAATAATAATAATAGTTTACTTACTAATAATAACTATAATTAATAGTAATAATAATACTAATAATCATCATCATTTCAATATTAGTAATAATAATAATACTAATAATTTATAATGATAATAATGGCAATAATCAAATTAATGATAATACTAATGATAATAATTATATAACTAATACTTATAATAATACATATGATAATAACAATTAAAATACTTATATGTATGTTAATAATAATAATTATAATAATAAGAATAATGATAATAATAATAATAATAATAATTTTAATAATGGAACAAAAATAAAGTGTATACCCTTCTCTAAAAAGAATTGCTCCCGACGGGACTCGAACCCGAGACCTCTCTCACACCCGACACCCCTCCTAACAGTTCTTCTGATCCTGTCTTTCTGAATAAATCCCATACCCAATTATACTTAATCTGTTCCTATTTTCTGTCTAATTCCTTCATCTTCTTCAAGAGTTAAATCAACCAGAAATCAAAACCACCATCGATTAAACATTGAAAGGATTTTAGGATTTGTAACAGAAATAATAACGAGCTGTAGTGGTGGTTCGAATTAACAGAAAAGAAAATCAAAACAGCAGCAACAGTAGAAGCTTACGAAGAACAACCCAAACTTTGATTTCTAAATTAACAGCGTTTGAGATCCAAGTTACAACATGAAAAAGTCTTTAAATCACTTCTATAATCCTTCTGAAGCCTCAATTGAAACAGAAAGTTCAATACGTTTACGAATTTGATGATGAACAGCTCGTTGACTTTTTAATCTCAAACGTTTGACTCAAAAATTCTTATTCGATACAAAAAATTAGGATTTGAAACCTTCCAGGAAGTTTAAACGTGGTATTTAGAACAGAATTGCATTAACATAATTTGAAATAATTTATGGAATCGTTCTATTTGAAAAAATGAAAGTAAGAACAGGGTGCGACTGGTTTTGTTAATATTTTCTGATTTAATTTCCGAAATACAGCAATGGATAGGAGTATATGTGTTGATGAATAACCACTCATTATGTAGTACAGATGATGTGATCAACTTTTGTTTGATACTGAAGATTGGAGGTCGATCAGTTAATGGAGCAGACACAAAACAAAAAAATTAAAACAGATGTAGATGTGTAACAGATTATTGGCTGTACTGCTATAGAACTCGATTTCCTAAATCTGATTAGAGACAAGAGATAAAGTTTGATAATGATGTTAAATAGATTGATTCCTTCTCTGATTTTAAAAATAATATATATATATATATATATATATATATATATATATATATATATATATATATATATATATATATATATATATATATATATATATATATATAATCTATACTTATAATTTATAAATATAATATAAAGGTATTAATAATAATAAAACTTTTACTAAAAATACTGAAAATAATAATAATAATAATAACTCTATAAATTTTAAAATGATACTAATACTAATGAAAATACTAGTATTAATGATTAATGATACTTATAATAATAATAGTGATAAAAATGATTATAATTCTTATATGGTAATGATAATAATTATAATACTAGTAATGACAATGATAACTAATAATAACAATGCTAATAACACTAATAATAATAATAATAATTAATAATATATATAATAATAATAACAATAATTACTAATAATAATATGTCTCAATAATAATAATTGTAGTGAAATTTATATTAATGATATTATACAATAATAATACTAATAATATTAATAATAATATATCCAATTGCATGTATCAAACCTGATATTAATATTAATGATTATATTAAAAGTAATAATATTTATATAATAACTATATTCTAACTTGTAATTTAATTTAATCTATTAATATTACATAGTATAATTATGTAATACTTACATATTAGGTAATAACATATTTGAATATTTAATATTTACATATTTTGTATATAGTACAATATACATATAATGTACAGATTTCATATATATTTATATAGATTTATTTTTAATAACAACCTTATTATCTTGTATATTATTTTACATATTTAATTTTAATGTTTCAATTTATATTTTATTATTTCAAATCATTATATATACTTTTGTTTATATTTAATTATGTACATATATACATATATTTTTATTTACACACAATTGTTCGTGAATCATCGGGCATGGTCATAGGGTAATTGATTACATAAATATAAATTTCAAAACTTTCGAGACTCCATATTACAGATTTTGCTCATCGTGTCGAAAACATATAAAGATTAAGTTTAAATTTGATCAGAAATTTCCGGGTCATCACAGTACCTACCCGTTAAAGAAATTTCGTCCCGAAATTTGATAGAGGTCGTCATGGATAACAATAAGAATGTTTTCATGACAAATATGGGTTGATAAATAGAGTTTTATCTTCATTGAGTAATATAGATAAAACCATTTGATTTTTGTGAAGAGTACTAGTGAAGCTATCGCAAGAGAGTGAAATGAGTAACTGTAGAATCATTTTAACTGATGACGTAATTATGATTGATTTCCGGAATTCATGGGATTTAAAGAAAATCTTCGTAATAAGATTTGGTTCTTCGGCGATTAAGGAAATCAGGATCCGCTTTAAATGCGATCATCTGTTTTGATTGCTCTGTCGGATATTTTACTATAAATCCACTCCCTTCGTTTCCTTACAACTTACACCTTCTATTCTTTCTCCCTCAACTCATATTTTAAAACATTCATCAATATGCTCCATTCCATACTGATCCTTGATATACTCTTAACTTTCATATCTGTTATTCTCCTTTTTAATCTACCGTCGGAAGAATCTATTTACTTCTACTATACTCTTGGGTTTATAGTGTTTCTAGTTCTCCCGTGTCTTTATATCGCTATATCTATCGACATATACAGTTTATAATTTCTGACTGGTTGTTGGGTTTTATATCTTCCCTCATATCTCGATGTCCCTGCTTCTATCTTCTATAATCATTGTCATCCGCAGTTAATGCTCTCTTCTATTTCCTGCGATTTATACTCCAATTTGTAGTTTGGATTTCTCATTCTTTGGTTTCCTCTTCTTGTGATTAAGCACAGCTTGTAATGGTCCAGAATTCACTGATATGAATTTCAAAATGAACATTGCTAATGTTCTAAGAAGAAAATTGTAATGGTAAAATCTTGATTTGGCAAATTACCAAAATCTTCGAAAAGATAAAACTATCAAGAAGATATGTTCTTATTATGTTTGAAGCTTGGGTAGAATGTAAGAGTCGTGTAAATGGCACATGATGATGGTACTGAGAATCATCACGTTTCTTTAGAAACTCAGCATGAATTACTGTAATATAATCACGTTGATCAAATGTAATTATATTATACTAACTCATGCATCAGTTCCCAACATTACTTCAATAACATTCATATTTTAAGCTCGAAAGTTTACAGAATATAGAAACTTAACAGTTTCTATATGATGTAACACTGATAGCACTAAGAGATTAATGATTTCAGATAAGAATAGTTATGAAAATATCTTCAGAAATATGGAGGATATTTATAATGAAAGATACGATGATATCTTGGAATTTCTAATATCGGAAGAATGGTGAAGAAAATTTGTCCGCAAGAGTTTAGAGTCAGAAGCAAGGTATTCACTAAAGATTTCATCAGAAACAGAATCATCAGGATTGTTAATGTACAAGTTTAGTCCTTGTGATTTGTTCAGAGACTCCTTCGTAGTTTGCTCAATCAGTTTTTCAATTTCAAATTTTTTCTGAGCTTTGCCAACATACAGTTCTTTATCATCAATTTTTGGCTGTTGAGGTCGTTTACAGTTTTTGTTGCTTCATTCAACTTTTCAAAATTCAGAGCATTAATTCACAGACTGTGTGCTTTTCAAAATTTCAGAATGAAAGATCATAATTATAAGAGAGACATGTTATATATATATATATATATATATATATATATATATATAACTGTTGTTGTAAAATTGTTACGAGATTCAAAATAATGATTGCTGATTCTCGGTATTTGGTATGGCAATACTCGTTACAAGATGTGGATGAGTATATGATAGGGTTTCAATGAATAAATAATGATTTATCAGAGAGATTTAAGTTAAGAAGTAACGAGGTTGCTGGTACGTCTGCTGGTAATATGGTGGAATATAAAAGGATTCTCCGGTATCAAAAGGGTAATCATATATATCAGGATTATAGTAAGGCTACTTCGAATGAAAAGTCAAAGTTGACTTGCTGGAGCTGTGACAAAATTTGCTACTTTGAAAAGGGATCGCAAGTTATTTTTGCTAATAAATGCTAAAAGATCTGACGCGGCTACATGTTAAACTTTTACCCAGTTGCCGAGAGTTTCTCAGGTGCGTGACTATATGCATAAATCTTTCCTTCCGTAGATGAAGCGCGGCCGATTCATCCTATCGACTGAGGTGTTTTCAAGAATCATGAAAGGTTTAAACGCAGATTGTAATCGTCAAGATACAAATGAGGTTTAAGATGAAATCAAGTGGCAAACTTGAAGAATTGTTTAGTTTCATATGTTATAAACAATATTTTAATTCATTTTAATTGTCCAATGTTGGCAGTCCACAGTTGATAGTCCACATTTAGCAATTTAATAATTCATATATAATATTGGAATTAATTAATAAGTATCGTGACCCGTGTACATGTCTCAGACTCGATCACAACTCAAAGTATATATATTATTATAGAATCAACCTCAACCCTGTATAAAGAACTCGGTCATTACTGCATATAGAGTGTTTATGGTTATTCCAAATAATATATATATATATATATATATATATATATATATATATATATATATATATATATATATATATATATATATATATATATGCGTCGATATGATATGTCAAAACCTGGTATACGTGTCCCGATATTTAAAGTGCGTAAAATAAATACAAAATTTAAATGACGATAAATAAAATGCGTAAAGTAAATAACAGAAATTAAATAACGGTAAAAAAAATTGCGAGGATTAAAATGTAATACGGAATTAACAGTTAGCTAGGAACAGTTAGTGTGGATTCTTAACAAAATTTCTCATAGTTAATTTATCTGTTTCTAACAAATTTTATTTTGTCAAATGTTTTCTTCATTATGCCACTTGTTGGATTCTGATAGGTCAAAATCCAAGTATGAAATTGAATGAAAATGGTTATTCTGTGGTAAACGGATTTGTATATCGGTGGATGTAAGCAGGATAGTAGACGACTGTTGAATCAGCTTCGTAGAATTTACATTGTAACTTATTAATGTGAAATCTGAATATTCCTCGAGTATTACCTACCCGTTAAAATATTTTCACAATTAACACTTTGTACAAAAGATTTTTTTTTTTAATTACCATCTTTATGAAAACATATATACATATATATTTTCTTCAGATGTAATCATGGATTTAATGAGTCAATGTGATATTAAACTCATCAGATTTACGGCTAGAACTAGAGTACATAATCTCTAAAACATTAGAGATTACATAATCACCATGAAGGACGAAGATAGTTTATGTAAAATGATTCATAGAACGATGATTATACTCGAGGTACAGAATGAGATGTTGAGGCATGGATTGTTGAAACTTAGGTTGTTGGTGGTACTGGTGTTGTTGGTGTTGAGGTTGGTGATGATGTTGGTGTAGTAAGTATAGCTTGTAAATCACAAACCATTCTTGTCAGAGTTTCTACCCTACCCTCTATCATTTCTATCCATCCACTCATCTGATTCGATGGATCTTGATTATCAATTCGAAGTTCCCTAACTTCTTCTAATATTCCCCTTCGATTGGTATTCGAAAGTAGAGGTTGAATATTTTCTGAGATTGCAGTAACGTGACCTTCGAGGTGGAAAACTTTAGCAAGAAGGGTGAATACAGTGTTGCGCATAGGTTCACCGGTGAGTACATCGTTTTCTCCGATGTTAGGAGGTAAGTTTGGTTCGCGGTAGGGCTCGCCTTCTTCATTCCTCCATCGGTGAGTACGTCTCGAACCCACCCCCATCTCCTCCAGAAAGAAAAATAACTAAATGGTTGAGGCACTTCCGGTTCATTGACTTCGGAGTCTGCTTCAATATACATCTCGAAATTGCTTCCAGAACTAATGGAATCCAAGCTAGGTGTACGATCCATCTCTCACTATCAGTTAAAGGGTTTTGATATGAAATGATTTTCGAATATCGAATGATATTCCAATTATATATAAAATATCTATACATACTTCCAAATATCCCGTGAATTACGGAGAAAATTAAGGAAACATGTCAGATAAAGTCTACATTGACAGATACGCTAAGATATGGATTAGTAGATATGCTAAGATATGAATTTTGTCTATACACTATTCATGCAATCATTGCAGTAAGATGTGTCTAGACTAAGAATAATGAGCAGGTAATTTCCTAAGGATGATAAGCAGATGATTTCCGACAAAAACGATAAGCAACACTTTTGACATGCAGACACGGTCGAAGTCTAGATTCACTAATGCATCCTAACGACTATCATTTTGACTCACTAATGCAAGACCTGGTTCGCTAAGACCACCGCTCTGATACCAACTGAAGCGACCCGTCCTAATCCATCCGGACGAAGTCCACATCGATTACAAATGATTCACAATAATTGATTACATCACGAGGTACTTGACCTCTATATGATACATTTTACAAACATTGCATTCATTTTTAAAAAACAAACTTTCATTTCATTGAAAGTTGACGACATGCATACCATTTCATGATACATCCAACTATAATTGACTTAATAATAATCTTGATGAACTCAACGACTCGAATGCAACGTCTTTTGAAATATGTCATGAATGACTCCAAGTAATGTCTCCAATATGAGCTAATGCATAACGGAAGATTTCTTTCATACTTGAGAATAAACATGCTTTCAAGTGTCAACTAAAAGGTTGGTGAGTTCATTATTTTAATATAAATAATCATTTCCATCATTTTAATAGATCACAAGATTTTCATTTCCAATTCTCTTAAATAAACGTCCCATGCATAGAGACAAAATATCATTCATATGGATTGAACACCTGGTAACCGACATTCACAATATGCATATAAGAATATCCCATCATTCCGGGATCCTCCTTCAGACATGATATAAATTTCGAAGTACTAAAGCATCCGGTACTTTGGATGGGGCTTGTTGGGCCCGATAGATCTATCTTTAGGTTTCGCGTCAATTAGGGTGTCTGTTCCCTAATTCTTAGATTACCAGACTTAATAAAAAGGGGTATATTCGATTTCAATAATTCAACCATATAATGTAGTTTTGATTACTTGTGTCTATTCCGTAAAACATTTATAAAAGCGCATGTATTCTCAGTCCCAAAAATATATATTGCAAAAGCATTTAAAAAGGGAGTAATGAAACTCACTCTACTGTATTTTGTAGTAAAAATACATATGACAATACTGAACAATGCAGGGTTGGCATCGGATTCAAGAACCTATATCATTTATGTATATGTATATTAAAACATATACTTGTAACTGAATAAATCTATATTTTATCATTAGTGATGTAATTGTTATATTTAATAAGTTTTCCTCCTTTATTTATATATATTTATTTTACATATCGTAATATTAATATAGTTAAGTTATGTATATTAGATATATGTATCTTTTATATGAAGATCATTTGTTTATGAAATTATTAATTTTGATAATACTAAAGTTAATAAAAATAATGATATTTTATAATAATATTGATAAAAGTGATAATAATAATGTTAATAATGATAGTAATACTAAGTTGTATTAAAATAACTTGGATAATATTAATTATGATAATTCTTTGAAAACATACTTTAGTTAAGATTACTAATTTTCATGATAATATTTATATCCAAAATTTATATATTTTTAATCCTAACAATATTATTAAACCTGTATATTCGTGGTTATAATAATCATATCCTTCGTGTTTAATTTATAAACTAATGACTATAGTTTCTTATAATACTAATTTGTATTCATAATCATATTCTATATGTATTCTTGAAATTATAATATTACTAGCGAAAATAATATAATAATAATACTATAAATAATAATATTAATAATAATAATACTAAATGATATTACTAATATTGTTGATAATAATAACTAATATAATAATAATAATGATATAACTTTAATAATAATAATAATAGTTTACTTATTAATAATAACTATAATTAATAGTAATAATAATACTAATAATCATCATCATTTCAATATTAGTAATAATAATAATACTAATAATTTATAATGATAATAATGGCAATAATCAAATTAATGATAATACTAATGATAATAATTATATAACTAATACTTATAATAATACATATGATAATAACAATTAAAATACTTATATTTATGATAATAATAATAATAATTATAATAATAAGAATAATGATAATAATAATAATAATTTTAATAATGGAACAAAAATAAAGTGTATACCCTTCTCTAAAAAGAATTGCTCCCGACGGGACTCGAACCCGAGACCTCTCGCAAACCCGACACCCCTCCTAACCGTTCTTCTGATCCTGTCTTTCTGAATAAATCCCATACCCAATTATACTTAATCTGTTCCTATTTTCTGTCTAATTCCTTCATCTTCTTCAAGAGTTAAATCAACCAGAAATCAAAACCACCATCGATTAAACATTGAAAGGATTTTAGGATTTGTAACAGAAACAATAACGAGCTGTGGTGGTGGTTTGAATTAACAGAAAAGAAAATCAAAACAGCAGCAACAATAGAAGCTTACGAAGAATAACCCAAACTTTGATTTCTAAATTAACAGCGTTTGAGATCCAAGTTACAACATGAAAAAGTCTTTAAATCACTTCTATAATCCTTCTGAAGCCTCAATTGAAACAGAAACTTCAATACGTTTACGAATTTGATGATGAACCGCTCGTTGACTTTTTAATCTCAAACGTTTGACTCAAAAATTCTTATTCGATACAAAAAGTTAGGATTTGAAACCTTCCAGGAAGTTTAAACGTGGTATTTAGAACAGAATTGCATTAACATAATTTGAAATAATTTATGGAATCGTTCTATTTGAAAAAATGAAAGTAAGAACAGGGTGCGACTGGTTTTGTTAATATATTATGATTTAATTTCCAAAATACAGCAATGGATAGGAGTATATGTGTTGATGAATATTACTCATTGTGTAGAACAGATGATGTGATCAACTTTTGTTTGATACTGAAGATTGGAGGTCGATCAGTTAATGGAGCAGACACAAAACAAAAAAAAATTAAAACAGATGTAGATGTGTAACAGATTATTGGCTGTACTGCTATAGAACTCAATTTCCTAAATCAGATTAGAGATAAGAGATAAAGTTTGATAACGATGTTAAATAGATTGATTCCTTCTCTAATTTTAAAAATATAATATATATATATATATATATATATATATATATATATATATATATATATATATATAATCTATACTTATAATTTATAAATATAATATAAAGGTATTAATAATAATAAAACTTTTACTAAAAATACTGAAAATAATAATAATAATAATAACTCTATAAATTTTAAAATGATACTAATACTAATGAAAATACTAGTATTAATGATTAATGATACTTATAATAATAATAGTGATAAAAATGATTATAATTCTTATATGGTAATGATAATAATTATAATACTAGTAATGACAATGATAACTAATAATAACAATGCTAATAACACTAATAATAATAATAATTAATAATATATATAATAATAATAACAATAATTACTAATAATAATATGTCTCAATAATAATAATTGTAGTGAAATTTATATTAATGATATTATACAATAATAATACTAATAATATTAATAATAATATATCCAATTGCATGTATCAAACCTGATATTAATATTAATGATTATATTAAAAGTAATAATATTTATATAATAACTATATTCTAACTTGTCATTTAATTTAATCTATTAATATTGCATAGTATAATTATGTAATACTTACATATTAGGTAATAACATATTTGAATATTTAATATTTACATATTTTGTATATAGTACAATATACATATAATGTACAGATTTCATATATATTTATATAGATTTATTTTTAATAACAACCTTATTATCTTGTATATTATTTTACATATTTAATTTTAATGTTTCAATTTATATTTTATTATTTCAAATCATTATATATACTTTTGTTTATATTTAATTATGTACATATATACATATATTTTTATTTACACACAATTATTCGTGAATCATCGGGCATGGTCATAGGGTAATTGATTACATAAATATAAATTTCAAAACTTTCGAGACTCCATATTACAGATTTTGCTCATCGTGTCGGAAACATATAAAGATTAAGTTTAAATTTGATCAGAAATTTTCGGGTCATCACATGAATTACGTACAAGGACACTTGGCGTAATTGTTAACAAAGTATTAAAACCTTAGGTTACACGCAGTCGATATCCTGGTGTAATTATTAAACAAAGTATTAAGACCTTGTTACAGTTTAAGTCCCCAATTAGTTGGAATATTTGACTTCGGATATAAGGATAATTTGACGAGGACACTCGCACTTTATATTTATGACTGATGGACTGTTATGGACAAAAACCAGACGGACATATTGAATAATCCAGGACAAAGGACAATTAACCCGTGGTAATAAACTAAAATCAACACGTCAAACATCATGATTACGGAAGTTTAAATAAGCATAATTTATATATTTCATATTTAATTGCACTTTTAATTATCGCACTTTTATTTACTGTCATTTTATTTAATTGCACTTTTAATTATCGTACTTTTTAATTATCGCAATTTTATTTCATCGCACTTTTAATTATCGCAATTTCATTATCGTTATTTACTTTACGCTTTAAATTAAGTCTTTTATATATTTAATATTTTACATTAGGTTTTAACTGCAACTAAAGTTTTAAAATCGACAAACCGGTCATTAAACGGTAAAAACCCCCTTTTATAATAATAATATTACGTATTTATATTTTTGTATTTTTGCAATTATAAGTTAAAACTAATATAGCGTTGAACTAGTTTAAAGATCCCTGTGGAACGAACCGGACTTACTAAAAACTACACTAATGTATGATTAGGTACACTGCCTATAAGTGTTGTAGCAAGGTTTAGGTATATCCACTCTATAAATAAATAAATAACTCGTGTAAAATTGTATCGTATTTAATAGTTTTTCGTAGTAAAAATATAACTATTTCCTAGTACGCCTAGCACACATCAGTGACACCCTTTGGTGATTCACAAGTTAGTGACACCTTATGATGAGTCACAAGTCGGTGACATCATACGACTGAGACTCGACGTTATTGGTCATCTACAAGTCGGTAGTGCCGTAGCGGGGAACGGTTTGGTATGTTTGTGCATTGTATTGATTTAGTATATTATTGTGTTGAGTTATATACTAACGTTGTTGATTGTTGTATGCGGGAATGCTAGATTACTTATACGTTTTATACGTGTTGTGTGTTGGGTTATGCGCGAAGGTAAATTACATATGTATATGTATAAGTATTGCATTCACTAAGCATTAGCTTACCCTCTCGTTGTTTACATTTTTAGGTTCGGAAGCGGATTTGGCAAGGGTATGCTCTGGATTAGACGATTTCCCTTTTTGATGCTTACTTGGATTACTTTGGATTTGGCCTAGGAGTGGGTAGTTTATCCCCAAACATCATGCTCGTAGTTTGTTTGGAAATTAAACTCACGTGGTCGAAACTTGCATTTTGTACAAAATTCGTAATTAGGGTCGATGTGGGCCCAGTGTTGTAAAACTCGATTTTATCGTGGAAATCTATTAGTTTTAAATATTGTAACGTGTTGTGAAAACGGTTTCGTCTAAAAGTGTCGGGAAGCAAGTTTTCCGTTCGCTTAAGTTGGACTCCGGGGACAGCCCCTGGCAATTCATTTGGACGCCGTCCCATTCGCTTGGACGCCGTCCAACCCTTCACAACTGGACGCTGTCCAGATACACTGTATCAAAATTTTTTTTTTTAGTCGTGTTTCCGGTTGGATAACGGGTTGGGTCGTTACAAGTGGTATCAGAGCATGGTCTAAGGGATTTAGGTGACTTGAGATAGGTGCCTAGACTTAGACTTTTGTGTGTGCTATTATGCGGGGCTTGTAGGATTACGGGTCGGTTCGGGTTTTAGTTAGTGCCTTAGAGAATAGGTGAGCTAACTACGTATTGATTATGTTGTTACTAATCATGTTGTTTTGTGTTGAACATCTAGCGATATGGTTGTTGTATTCATGAGCTCGGCATGGCGTGTGAGCGTAATAATAAATCGCGACCATTATTACGGTTGCAAGTCAAGTCAAGTAAGTGATGTACAACAAGTATTGAACTAGATGGGATGTATAAATAGTGGCATATTTATATGATTGTTCTTGACGGTGTATGTAATTTATTCGTGTTGCGTTCCTAATCGAGTTCGTTTCTTAGAATGAAGACGAGGAACAGACATGATAACGATGATCAAAGCGAAGGCTCCGAGTTCACAGCCAAGGTTGTGGCCATTATACAAAAGCAACGTGCGGCCTTTCTAGAGGACGTTAGGAAGATGTTCCTAGATTCGATTAACGAGGAAGTAGTCGGTCTAGTTAAGGGGCAAGTTAAGATTGTCCTTCACGAAGATAATATGGGAAGGCTAGACTTCTACTACAAAAACTTCAAGGATGCTCAACATCCCACTTTTGAGGGCGAACGAGACCCACTCAAGAGTGCTCGATGGATCTCTGATATGGAGGGGGCCTTTCGTACTAGTAAGTGCCCTCTCGATAAGAAGATGAGGTATGGTAGTAGTATGCTAAGGGGTGACGCCAAGTTATGGTGGGATGCGAAAATTCAACTCTATGGTGAGGAACAATGTATGGAGTTCACATGGGACGAGTTCAAAGCAGAATTTTTCAAGGAATACCGAACTTCGGCCGATCTTTCTAAGCTTTAGGACGAGTTGCGTGCCTTGAGGCAAGGGTCAATGGATTTGAACACTCTCAAGTCCGTTTTCTTATCGAAGACTCGATTTTTCCTGGAGTATGTCGGAAATGACCACATGTTGAAGGAAGACTTTTACCGAACCTTGAGCGATCATTACCAAGAAAAGACTAGTAGAAACTCGGTGAAAACTTTTGACGAGTTGTTTGACATGGCGAAGGGTTTTGAGACGTTTGTCTCGAAGGCAAGTGTTTCCGATGTTAGTAAGCGAAAGTTCTAAGCGACGATGTTTTCGAACAAGAAAATTAAAAGAGCTACCGAAGGTGTCGGAAGCGTAAAGATGAGTGGCGCGAGTAGTTCTAAATTCGCGTGTTATAATTGTGGGCAAACGGGACATAAGTCTCGTGATTGTCTGTAGGGTAAGGTCACATGTTTTAAGTGCCGGAAAGAGGGACACCGGAAGTCAAAATGTCCCGAGTGAAATGGTGATGGAGCGCGAAGGTATAGCGACGCTTGATTCAGGTACTATTCAATTTTAGTATTATCTTTATGCGGGTGACTTTTGGGTAACAATTAAGTTTATCCATGTGATGTAGTGACTAACTAGGTTGAGTTAGTCCATTGCGGTTTGATTAGCCATGTCGGGTTAATCAATAAGTTGTTAGGAGTGTTGACCAGGTCAGGTTGACCGAGTGTGTTTGACTAACCGAGTTGGGTTAATCATTTGTCGTTAGGGGTTTAACCAAGTCGGGTTGACCAAGTGAGTTTGACTTAACCGAGTCGGGTTAATCAAATAAATGTTAGGTGTTGATCGAGTCGGGTTAACCGAATGGATTTGATTAACCGGGTTAGGTTAATCAAATAGATTTTAGGAGTTGACCGAGGCAGGTTAACCGGGTGAATTTGACTAACCGGGTTGGGTTAATCAATTAGGTGAATTTGACTAACCGGGTCGGGTTAATCAATTAAATGATAGGTGTTGACTGAGGCGGGTTAACTGGGTAAATTTGACTAACCGAGTCGGGTTAATCAATTAAATGATAGGTGTTGACTGATTCAGGTTAACCAAGTGAGTGACTTAACCAAGTCGGGTTAATCATTTGTTATTAGGGTCGTTTGACTAACCGGGATGGGTTAATCAATTAGACGTTAGGTGTTGACCGAGTCGAGTTGACCAAGGGTGTTTGACTAACCTAGTCGGGTTAATCAATTGTTGTTAGGTGTTGACCGAGGCGGGTAGACATATTGTATTTGACTTACCCAAGTCGGGTTAATCGTTTTGGTATTGGAGACTTAACCAAGTCGGTGTAACCGTGATTTGATTAGAGGGTTACTTGTATTGCTCTCTGTAAGGGTTAGCGTAGTAATGGTATGCATTCGAGAGGCGTTTTGAAAGGACCCGTCCTAATCCATCCGAACAAAGTCCACATCGATTACAAACGATTCACAATAGTTGGTTACATCGCGAGGTACTTGACCTCTATATGATACATTTTACAAACATTGCATTCGTTTTGAAAAGACAAACTTCCTTACATCGAAAATTGAAGATATGCATACCATTTCATAATATATCTAATTATAATTCTCTTAATAATAATCTTGATGAACTCGACGACTCGAATGCAACGTCTTTTGAAATATGACATGAATGACTCCAAGTAATATCTTTAAAGTGAGCAAATGCACAGCGGAATATTTCTTTCATACCTGAGAATAAACATGCTTTAAAGTGTCAACTAAAAGGTTGGTGAGTTCATTAGTTTAACATAAATAATCATTTCCACCATTTTAATAGACCACAAGATTTTCATTTCTCATAAACATACGTCCCATACATAGAGACAAAAATATCATTCATATGGATTGAACACCTGGTAACCGACATTCACAATATACATATAAGAATATCCCCATCATTCCGGGATCCTCCTTCAGAAATGATATAAATTTTGAAGTACTAAAGCATCCGGTACTTTGGATGGGGCTTGTTGGGCCCGATAGATCTATCTTTAGAGTTCGAGTCAATTAGGGTGTCTGTTCCCTAATTCTTAGATTACCAGACTAAAAAGGGGCATATTCGGTTTAATAATCCAACCATAGAATGTAGTTTCATTTACTCTTGTCTATTTCGTAAAACAGTTATAAAAGCAGCGCATGTATTCTCAGCCCAAAAATATAAAGGGTAAAAAGACAAATGAAACTCACCTAATGTATTTTGTAGTAAAAATACATATGATGACATTGAACAAGTATAGGGTTGGCCTCAGATTCACGAACCTATATCATTTGTATGTATATTAATATCTATAGTTGTAATCGAATAAATATATATATAAATTTACTAGTTATATCCTTTTTACATTAATAATATATATTTCATATATTCATTTGATACATAAAAATATTAAGTTTTATTATGTTATATGCTTTATTATATTTGTATATAAATATCATTTGGTTATAAAAGTAGTATTTTAATAATACTAAGATAATATTTTAAGTGATAACAATAATAATAATGATAATACTACTAATAATGATAATAGTGTTAATAATTCTATAAACGATACTATAAATGATAGTTTTTATAATAAATCTCATAATAATGATAATAATAGTATTTTTTTAATAAAGGGAAAAATTTAATAGTAATGGTAATGAAAACAATAATTTTGATAATAATACCTAATACTTAATAATAATAATAATAATAATAATAATAATAGTAGTAGTAATAATAATAATAATAATAATAATAATAATAATAATAATAATAATAATTATAATTCTAATATTTATATAATGATACAAATCCTAAATCCTAAAGAAAATAATATCTACAATAATGATATTAGTGATGATAATAATGATACTAGTTATAGTAATCATAATAATAATAATAATAATAATAATAATAATAATAATAATAATAATAATAATAATAATAATAATAATAATAATAATAATAATTGATACTTGTATTTGTAATAATAACAATATTAATAGTTGTGATACTAATAATAATAACAACTTTATTAATAGTTAGCATAATAATAATTAATATTAGCAACAAATAATAACAATAATAATAATAATAATAATAATAATAATAATAATAATAATAATAATAATAATAATAATTAGAAAGGAAAAGAAAGTATACCCTTTAACAAAATCGTCCTAAAAAGAATTGCCCACGACCGGGTTCGAACCCTCGACCTCTCGCTTAACGAACGAACTCTCAAACCATTCCTCTATCTGTTTCTTTATAACATAATACGAATTTTAATTTCTTTTATCCCTTAATTATGTATTCCTCTTCCTTATCTAATTCAATCGAAATATTCATTCATCATTGCATCCGTTTAACATAATAATCATAATAACTTAGCTTCTTAGCATCCTAACAGTTTCGGCCCATTTAAAAATGAATTTGGAGCTCGATCCAATCTTATGCTTTAACCCAACAGAAAAATCTCGGCCAACCTTTATTTAAACCCCATAGTCAATTCATCTAAGCCCAAACTCTATACGTATTTATTGTAATTATCGACTGAATCCAGAAACGAAGGAAAGAAGGAAACAAGGGACAACTGTTTTCCAGTTTCACGATTAGGTTAATCGTGATTTAACAAGTGGGGTTGTTTGGTTTTAATTATCGGCCAGTGAATCAATAATTAAAAGAAAAACAGCACTTCAAAAGCAAATTGAATCATTAACCTCATTCTCTATCGAAAGATTTTATTTAGCTCAAGAAAAGGAAGAAAAATGAAGAAAGTAAATAACGTAGCAGCAGCCATGAGGAGCACAGAAACGTGTAGCAGGTGAGGTTGGTTTTTTGTTTCTGTCTTTGTAGCATAGAAATTACAATAAGGTAATATGTAACGAAAAGTTTGCAGATTTGCAAGAGTAGTTGATGTTTAAAAGATTGTTTGATAAAGATTGAAGGTGAGATTTACAGTTTTGCGACAGAATCAAGTACCATCGAATAGGGTTCTTTAAAGGGTTTTTTTCAGATGGTTCTAATCGGAAGAAACGTGATAACAGCTATAGTAATTTAGCTCCAATGGTTGTATTGGTGGTTTGATACAGCACGGAAAACAGAAAGAAGAAATTATACAGCAGGTGTATTATGGTGGTGACGGTTTGGTTGTGAGTTGTATACAACAAAAAGAAACAGAAAGATTACAGCAACAACTATTTTTATCATGCTTTTAGTTGGTTTTGGAAGTTGATGGTTTTGGGTTGATAACATGATGAAGGTGGTGATTGATGAAAAACATAACCGAATTAGTAAACTTGATCGAATAATAGAAAGGTGGTGTTAGTGGTGATAGATTCATGGTGATGACAAGGTGGCTCGGTTTAGGGTGGCCTTTAAGGTGGGGATGGGAGGAAAAAGGACCAAGGTGGTTATCCGTGGTAGATGATAGAAGTGATCAACGGGTGGTTGTTTGCATTGTTAATAGAATGGATCAGAAGATAAACGGGGCAGTTGGTTAGTTGTTCGATTGAAAAAAGAAAACAGAAATATTCAATGATTCGATGTTGTAGGAGAGTGATGATAATAGTGTAAAGTTGTTTATTATTGATATTCGATAATTTAAATTCAATTGATGGTCCCTTACCACTGTATTTGATAGGATTTTATGATGTATGAGGTTCGACAGAATCAATTAGATACAGAGATAAATAAATTATATAGATAAAGTATGAAACAGATGGCTAACGATTCTTGTTTGCATTCTGTGATTAGGTATTGATTTGTACAAAATTTTTGGAATTCAATTATGTATGATAGCAACTTGGAACTGAATTTGGTTCTTATATACATAAACATGTACAATGAATTATTAATACAATAAGAAACATAAATACAGATTTATGTATAATATTAGTATATATATATATATATATATATATATATATATATATATATATATATATAGATTGTAATCAATCTTATAGCTAATATTTATAATTATCATATTAATACACTTACTATTATGAATAATAATAATATTAGTAATTATAACATCTTACATGCATTAAACCTCCTATCTATATATTATGTATAGAAGATAATAAATTAACAAGTAGTGATATTAATAATAATGTTAATAATAATACTTGAAGTAATAATAACATTGGTATAACAATTTATATTATAGACTTGTAATTAATTTAATGTAATATTTAATAGGTATGTAATATAAATTTTACATAATATCTTTTATCAGATATTGAATATTTATAAATTATATATATATATATTTATTTATAACTAATTGCTCGTGAATCGTCGGGCACGGTCAAAGGGTAATTGATTACATGAATATAGATTTCAAAACATTCGAGACTCAACATTACAGATTTTTGCTTATCATGTCGGAATTATATACAGATTTAAGTTTAAATTTGTTCGGAAATTCCCGGGTCATCACAGTACCTACCCGTTAAAGAAATTTCGTCCCGAAATTTGAGTGAGGTGGTCATGGCTAACAATAAAAATGTTTTCATGACGAATATGAGTTGATAAATTGAGTTTTATCATCATCGAGTAATATGGATAAAACATTTCATTTTTTATGAAGGGTACGAATGAAGCTATCATGAAAGAGTGAAATGAGTAAATGTAGATTCGTCATATCTTTTGACGTAGACAGGATTGAATTTATAAAATAAGGTGCGTCTTAACTATTGACGTTGTCTTGGTTGAATTCCGGAATTCAAGGGATTTAAAGATACTCTTCAAAATCTAAAAGATTTGATTCTTCGGCGAGTAAGAAAATTAATATTCTCTAATTAAATGCGGAGATCTGCCTTAATTTTTCTATCAGATATGTCACTATAAATTAACTTCTTCTGTTCCGTTACTTTTACCATTCCTATACCCAATTCCCAAATTCAAATCTTTATGAAAAATGCTTAATCCGGCTCTGATCCTTGTCCTTTTTCTTACTATCTTAACATTCATTCTCCTTTTCCAACTCTCACCTGAAGAATCTGTTTATTTCTATTATGCTCTAGGGATTATTGTATTTATAATCCTCCCGCGTCTTTATATTGCTATACGTACTGATATCCACGGTTTGTAATTTCGGTGTTGTCATTGGGATTTATATTCTCCCTTATATTTCAAAGCTCTATGCTTTTGTTTTTCTCTTCCCGACTTCAAGTCAAGCGAATAATGGTCCAGAATTCGTAGATATAGTGTTTCGAATGATTATAATGTTCTAAGCAGGAAGGAACGTGATAGCACGATTTGATTTTCAAATTTATCAACATCACGGAAGATAGAACCATCAAGAATACATTTTCTTGATTTGTTCAGGAGTTAAGTAGAATAAAAGAGTTATATAACATGGCACATGATGACGTTATGATCAGTGAATCATCACGTTCCAATAGAAGCTCAGCATAACTTACTGTAATATAATCACGTTGATCAAGTGTCATTATATTATACTAACTCATGCATCAGTTCCCACCACTACTTCAATAACATTCATATTTTAAGCTCGAAAGTTTACAGAATATAGAAACTAACAGTTTCTATATGATGTAACACTGATAGCACGAAGAGATTAATGATTTCAGATAAGAATAGTTATGAAAATATCTTCAGAAATATGAAGGATATTTATAATGAAAGATACGATGATATCTTGGAATTTCTAACATTGATGGATGATGAAGAAGATTTATCCGTAAAGGTTTAGATTCGGAAGCAAGATATTCGCTGTAGATTTCATCAGAAACAGAATCATTTGGATTCTTTGAAGTCAAACTTATTCTTTGCGATTTTTCCACGGCGTCCTTCATAGTTTCGCATAATCTGCTTTTCGGTACTAAATTTTCTATTGAATGTTTCCAATATAATGATACACAGGAAGCACGAAGAGGTATATAATTTAAGACGAGAATATTTATGAAAATATCCTCAGAAATATCGAAGATATTGATGATGATACTTTGGAATTTCTAAGTTCGATGGTTGATGGAGAAAGATTTTCCGCAAGATTTTAACATGACTTCGGAGCAAGATATTCTCTAAAGATTTCAACGGATCTAGATTTATCTGGGTTTTATGAATTTAGGGTATGTTACTTGTATTTCTCCTTAGTTTCCTTTATGGTTAGCTCAATCCGTTTTCCAATTCCAACTTTTCTGAGATTTTCCAACATACTATTCTTTATCATCAAACTTCCGATGATTAAGGTCGTTTACGGTTGTCTATGGTTTCTGCTGCTTCATTCAACTTTTTCAACATTCATAGTATTGATTTGTGACAGAGTGCTTTTCAGAATTTCAGAATGAGAGATCATAATTCTAAGAGATAAATGTCATATATATAACTGTTGATGTAGATATGATGTGAGTTTTCAAAGTACTGATTGCTGATTCCCGGTAATTGGTATGGTAGTTCTCGTTACAAGATGCGGATGAGTATATGATAGGGTTTCAATGAATAAATATAATGATTTGTTAGAGAGATCTAAGCCAAGAAGCAACGAGGTTGCTGGTACGTCTGCTGGTAATATGGTGGAATATAAAAGAATTCTTCGATATCAAAAGGGTAATCGTATATATCAGGATTATAGTAAGGCTACTTCGAATGAAAAGTCGAAGTTGATTTGTTAGAGCTGTGACAAAATTTGCTACTTTGAAAAGGGATCACAAAGCTATTTTCGGTAATAACAACGCCAAAGGAGCTAGCACAGATACGTGTTAAACATTTACTCAGGTTCTGAGTGTTTTCAGGTGCATAACTATATGTATCAATCTTTTCTTCCGTAGATGAAGTGCGGTTGGTTCAACCTCTCGATTGGGGTGTTTTTAAGAATCGTGAAAGGTTTGAATGCAGATTGAAATCGTCAGGATACAAATGGGGCTTAAGATGAAATCAAGTGGCAAACTTGAAGAATTATTTAGTTTCATATGTTATAATCAATATTTTAATTCATTTTAATTGTCCAATATTATTAGTCCACAGTCGATAGTCCACAGTTAACAATTCAACACTTCATATATAATTTAATATATAATATTCGAATTAATTAATACGTGTCGTGACCCGTATACGTCTCAGACTCGATCACAACTCAAAGTATATATATTATTTGAGAATCAACCTCAATTCTGTATAGAGAACTCGATCATTACTGCATATAGAGTGTCTATGGTGATTCCAAATAATATATATAGATGCATCGATATGATATGTCAAAACCTTGTATACGTGTCCCGATATTTAAAGTGCGTAAAATAAATAATAGAAAATTAAATAACGATAAATAAAGTGCGTAAAGTAAATAACAGAATTTTATTGACGATAAATAAAATTGCGAGAATGTAAATTGCGATAAAATAAATTGCGATAAATAAAATGTAATCAGTTAGCTAGGAACAGTTAGCTAGAATTTTTGTTAGCGTGGATTCTTAACAAAATTTCTCATAGTTAATTTGTTTGTTTCTAACAAATTTTATTTTGCCCAATGTTTTCTTCATTATGCCACTTGTCGGATTCTGATAGGTCAAAATCCAAATATGAAATTGAATGAAAGTGGTTATTCTGTGATGAACGGATTCGTATAGCTGTGATTGCAAGTAGGATAGTAAATGACTGTTGAATCAGATTCGAAGAATATACAGTGTAACTTATTAATGTGAAATCTAAATATCCCTCGGGTATTACCTAATCGTTAAAATATTTTCATCATTAACAGTTTGTACAAAAGAATTTTTAATTACAATCTTTATGAAAATATATATACATATATATTTTCTTCAGATATAATCATGGATTTAATGAGTTAATATGATATTAAACTCATTTGGTTTACCATTAGAACTAGAATACATAATCTCTAAAACATTTAGAGATTACTTAATCGTCATGAAGAACGAAGATAATCGATGTAGAACGATACGTAGAACGATGATTATACTCGAGGTACATAATGAGATGTTGAGGCATGGATTGTTGATGGTACTGGTGTTGTTACTGATGGTACTGTTAGTGCCGGTGATGTTGTTGAAGCTGGTACATTTTGTACCATATTCTCCAGATTGATTACTCGCGCGCGAAGTTCGTTGACCTCTCCTATTATTCCAAGATAATTGTCGGTAGGAACGAGCAGATGAATAAGGTTTAGAATTTTAGATAGAATATAATCGTGACGAGCTACCCTGGAAATGAGACTGAAAATGGTGTTTCGGATAGGTTCGCCGGTAACGCTTCAGGTTCATTGTCAAGAGGTGAATTCGGTTGGTTGAAGGGATCGCCTTCTTCGCATCTCCATTGATTAAGTCGACTACGAATGCATCAGATGAATTGAGGATGGCTGATTGATTGATTCATTCTGGTGACATCGCTTTCAGAGCTTAGGTGAATATCCATGTCGGAATAGCTGTCGGAATAACTATCGGAATAGCTATCGAAATTTGAGGGACTCGAACTGGTTGAGGGATTCATCTCGTACAATCAGATGAAGGATTTTCGATAAGAAATAGATTATAGGATGTAGATTAGTACCCTGCAATACATAATTGACATATGCATATATAATACTAAAATCCCATAAGTTACGGAGGAATCTACGGAAGTTGTCAGGCAAAGTTACAGTAACAGGTACGCTAAGATATGAAGTAGCAGATACGCTAAGATATGAATTTTTGTCTATACACTATTCATGCAGTCAATGCAGTAAAACGTGTCTAGACTAAGAATGATAAGCAAGTGATTCTCTAAGAATGATAAGCAGGTAATTTTCAACACGAAATGATAAGCAAAACTTTTGACATGCAGACCAGGTTCAAGTCCAGACTCTTTAAAGTAACCTAACAACTATTAAGTCGAAGTCCAGACTCACTAATGCATCCTAACAACTCCTAGTTAGACACACTAATGCAAGACCTGGTTCGCTATGACCACCGCTCTGATACCAACTGAAAGGACCCGTCCTAATTCATCCGGACAAAGTCCACATCGATTACAAATGATTCATAATAGTTGGTTACATCGCGAGGTACTTGACCTCTATATGATACATTTTACAAACATTGCATTCGTTTTGAAAAGACAAACTTCCTTACATCGAAAATTGACGATATGCATACCATTTCATAATATATCTAATTATAATTCTCTTAATAATAATCTTGATGAACTCGACAACTCGAATGCAACGTCTTTTGAAATATGACATGAATGACTCCAAGTAATATCTTTAAAGTGAGCAAATGCACAGCGAAAGATTTCTTTCATACCTGAGAATAAACATGCTTTAAAGTGTCAACCAAAAGGTTGGTGAGTTCATTAGTTTAACATAAATAATCATTTCCACCATTTTAATAGACCACAAGATTTTCATTTCTCATAAACATACGTCCCATACATAGAGACAAAAATATCATTCATATGGATTGAACACTTGGTAACCGACATTCACAATATACATATAAGAATATCCCCATCATTCCGGGATCCTCCTTCGGACATGATATAAATTTCAAAGTACTAAAGCATCCGGTACTTTGGATGGGGCTTGTTGGGCCCGATAGATCTATCTTTAGAGTTCGCGTCAATTAGGGTGTTTGTTCCCTAATTCTTAGATTACCAGACTAAAAAGAGGCATATTCAGTTTAATAATCCAACCATAGAATGTAGTTTCATTTACTCGTGTCTATTTCATAAAACAGTTATAAAAGCAGCGCATGTATTCTCAGCCCAAAAATATAAAGGGTAAAAAGACAAATGAAACTCACCTAATTTATTTTGTAGTAAAAATACATATGACGACATTGAACAAGTATAGTGTTGGCCTCAGATTCACGAACCTATATCATTTGTATGTATATTAATATCTATAGTTGTAATCGAATAAATATATATATAAATTTACTAGTTATATCCTTTTTACATTAATAATATATATATATTTCATATATTCATTTGATACATAAAAATATTAAGTTTTATTATGTTATATGCTTTATTATATTTGTATATAAATATCATTTGGTTATAAAAGTAGTATTTTAATAATACTAAGATAATATTTTAAGTGATAACAATAATAATAATGATAATACTACTAATAATGATAATAGTGTTAATAATTCTATAAACGATACTATAAATGATAGTTTTTATAATAAATCTCATAATAATGATAATAATAGTAGTTTTTAATAAAGTGAAAAATTTAATAGTAATGGTAATGAAAATAATAATTTTGATAATAATACCTAATACTTAATAATAATAATAATAGTAGTAATAATAATAATAATAATAATATTAATAATAATAATAATAATAATAATAATAATAATTATAATTCTAATATTTATATAATGATACAAATCTTAAATCCTAATGAAAATAATATCTACAATAATGATATTAGTGATAATAATAATGATACTAGTTATAGTAATAATAATAATAATAATAATAATAATAATAATAATAATAATAATAATAATAATTGATACTTGTATTTATAATAATAACAATATTAATAGTTGTGATACTAATAATAATAACAACTTTATTAATAGTTAGCATAATAATAATTAATATTAGCAACAAATAATAATAATAATAATAATAATAATAATAATAATAATAATAATAATAATAATAATAACAATTAGAAAGGAAAAGAAAGTATACCCTTTAACAAAATCGTCCTAAAAAGAATTACCCACGACCGGGTTCGAACCCTCGACCTCTCTCTTAAGGAACGAACTCTCAAACCATTCCTCTATCTGTTTCTTTATAACATAATACGAATTTTAATTTATTTTATCCCTTAATTCTGTATTCCTCTTCCTTATCTAATTCAATCGAAATATTCATTCATCATTGCATCCGTTTAACATAATAATCATAATAACTTAGCTTCTTAGCATCCTAACAGTTTCGGACCATTTAAAAACGAATTTGGAGCTCGATCCAATCTTATGCTTTGACCCAACAGAAAAATCTCGGCCCAACCTTTATTTAAACCCCATAGTCGATTCATCTAAGCCCAAACCCTATACGTATTTATTGTAATTGTCGACTGAATCCAGAAACGAAGGAAAGAAGGAAATAAGGGACAGCTGTTTTCCAGTTTCACGATTAGGTTAATCGTGATTTAACAAGTGGGGTTGTTTGGTTTTAATTGTCGGCCAGTGAATCAATAATTAAAAGAAAAACAGCACTTCAAAACCAAATTAAATCATTAACCTCATTCTCTATCGAAAGATTTTATTTAGCTCAACAAAAGGAAGAAAAACGGAGAAAGTAAATAACGTAGCAGCAGCCATGAGGAGCACAGAAACGTGTAGCATGTGAGGTTGGTTTTTTGTTTCTGTCTTTGTAGCATAGAAATTACAATAAGGTAATATGTAACGAAAAGTTGGCAGATTTGCAAGAGTAGTTGATGTTTAAAAGATTGTTTGATAAAGATTGAAGGTGAGATTTATAGTTTTGCGACAGAATCAAGTACCATCGAATAGGGTTCTTTAAAGGGTGTTTTTCAGATGGTTCTAATCAGAAGAAACGTGATAACAGCTGCAGTAATTTAGCTCCAATGGTTGTATTGGTGGTTTGATACAGCACGGAAAACAGAAAGAAGAAATTATACAGCAGGTGTATTATGGTGGTGACGGTTTGGTTGTGAGTTGTATACAACAAAAAGAAACAGAAAGAATACAGCAACAACTATTTTTATCATGTTTGGAGTTGGTTTTGGAAGTTGATGGTTTTGGGTTGATAACATGATGAAGGTGGTGATTGATGAAAAACATAACCGAATTAGTAAACTTGATCGAATAATAGAAAGGTGGTGTTAGTGGTGATAGATTCATGGTGATGACAAGGTGGCTCGGTTTTGGGTGGCCTTTAAGGTGGAGATGGGAGGAAAAAGGACCAAGGTGGTTATCCGTGGTAGATGATAGAAGTGATCGATGGGTGGTTGTTTGCATTGTTAATAGAATGGATCAGAAGATAAACGGGGCAGTTAGTTAGTTGTTCTATTGAAAAAAGAAAACAGAAATATTCAATGATTCGATGTTATAGGAGAGTGATGATAATAGTGTAAAGTTGTTTATTATTGATATTCGATAATTTAAATTCAATTGATGGTCCCTTACCACTGTATTTGATAGGATTTTATGATGTATGAGGTTCGACAGAATCAATTAGATACAGAGATAAATAAATTAAATAGATAAAGTATGAAACAGATGGCTAACGATTCTTGTTTGCATTCTGTGATTAGGTATTGATTTGTACAAAATTTTTGGAATTCAATTATGTATGATAGCAACTTGGAACTGAATTTGGTTCTTATATACATAAACATGTACAATGAATTATTAATACAATAAGAAACATAAATACAGATTTATGTATAATATTAGTATATATATATATATATATATATATATATATATATATATATATATATATATATATATATATATTGTAATCAATCTTATAGCTAATATTTATAATTATCATATTAATACACTTACTATTATGAATAATAATAATATTAGTAATTATAACATCTTACATGCATTAAACCTCCTATCTATATATTATGTATAGAAGATAATAAATTAACAAGTAGTGATATTAATAATAATGTTAATAATAATACTTGAAGTAATAATAACATTGGTATAACAATTTATATTATAGACTTGTAATTAATTTAATGTAATATTTAATAGGTATGTAATATAAATTTTACATAATATCTTTTATCAGATATTGAATATTTATAAATTATATATATATATATTTATTTGTAACTAATTGCTCGTGAATCGTCGGGCACGGTCAAAGGGTAATTGATTACATGAATATAGATTTCAAAACATTCGAGACTCAACATTACATATTTTTGTTTATCATGTCGGAATTATATACAGATTTAAATTTAAATTTGTTCGGAAATTCCCGGGTCATCAAGAAAGTTGTGGGCGTTGAGCCGTAATGTTCGTCGGATTTGTGTGACCTCGAGTAGTCAAGTGACATATGACACCAAGAATAGACCCCGTATGGGTCGAGCTTTTGAGACTCGAGGGTAGTAATGGGAGTTACATAACACTGCATCAGGTACCTCCGTATACCTGCTAGTGGAACGCTTCACTCCGGTGGTGTGGTTACTTTGTACTTGGGTACCGGTGACAAACCCGAAGGTACGAAAATGGTTTATTGTGATGATTTGCTGGCGTTAACGTTTGACCGATTCGAAAAAGCAAGGTTCAAGTACCTTGTGGTAAGTTCGCGGAAGATTTTTGAGTATGACCAACGTTAGTACCTATCATATGTGTTGTGGAATGTCGATATTCCGCGAGATATTATCATTTTGACGGTGATAGTGTGGGGTTAAAACCCTAAGTGGGGGAGTAAGTACCCGGAGGGTACGGTAGTGCCTCGGTTTGGTAGGCGTGTTTGTGTAATTTGTCGGAAGTTGTCCCGTTTTGTGAGGTAAACTAGGGACGTAGAGTGTCGATTTCGACTATCTCGTGTAGAGATATGTTAGTATAGAGCACGTTCGAGAGTGAGTTCCTTAGAGTATTGAGGACTTGTACGTGCGAAAGGTGTGAAGATCATCTTTAATGGGCGATCAAAAGGATGTTCACCGTGTAATGGTGGGTGAATTTTGGAAATTGTGGAGTTGCGCGTCGATTGGAGTACCAAAAGCTTGCGAGAAATCCCATCACTGTGCGCGTGGTGTGGATGACCCAAATTGAATTGTCGATTGGCGGTAGAACTCTAAGTAGTGAGTTTGAGTGCGCAAAGGAGTCATGAAGGAAGGTTATGTGTTTGGAACGTTGGGTGGCGAGAAAGTGTGACCGATAGGATGCATTGGTGGCATTGAGGGGGTGCAGAGTGCGTAAGAACTCGAAGATTCGAGGAAGGCGTACTTTCTTGGCTGTTTTGGGGCTAAGATCACGAGGACATGATCCGATTTAAGTAGGGGAGAGTTGTAAGACCCTGTTTTCATTTTCAGCTAGTGGGACGCCGTCCAAGATTCGGGACGCCGTCCAGCAGTGAAGCATTGGACGCCGTCCAATACTTGGGACGCCGTCCAATACTTGGGACGCCGTCTGTAACGACCCGGAAATTTCCGACCAAATTTGAACTTAATCTTTATGTGTTTCGACACGATAAGCAAAGTCTGTTAGGTTGAGTCTCAAAAATTTTGAACTGTTTCATATATTTAATTGACCTTCGACTGTTCCCGACGATTCACGAACAACTATTTGTAAATAGATATGTGTTTATATATACTTATATATATAAATGATAATTGGAAATATAATTCGAAATATTATATGTTGTTATTAGAATTAATTAGGTAAAATAATAATAACTATTATTATTTAAAATGTATCTATATAAATAAAGTATATTAAGTATATATTTTGTGATTTCAAATCTATTTAGTAAACGGCAGTAACACTCAATCGCCATTCGATGGATATTACACAAGTTAAATTCAAACTTATATTATTTTAAAATAAACAGTGATCCGAAAATGAGTAATATAAATTATAGGCTTATTTAAAATATATTTAGAAACTATTTGTTGAATTTTAAAATTTTTTATATTTTGCTTGGGGGTTGGGAGTGAATGATTAATGTAATTTTTATTTAATAGTTAATGACCAAACTTTATACCATAATGACCTAAATAAATAAAGATACTTAAATTAAAATTTTGGGATTTTTCCGAAGACTTTTATTCGCCCCTAATTTCAAATAGTGTACGATACACGGGCCATGGAGAGTGTCGGCAGAATGAATCATTGAAATGGTTTACTGTTTCTTTCACCAAACACATGTTTAAAATTTATTATTATTATATTATAATTATTATTAATTATTAATAATTATTATTAATATTATAATTAATATATAACATGTTATATATATATATATATATATATATATATATATATATATATATATATATATATATATATATATATATATATATATATATATATATATATATATATATATATATATATATATATATATATATATATATATATATATATATATATATGTGTGTGTGTGTGTGTGTGTGTGTGTGTGTGTAACGAGAGATGGAGAGAGGGATACACAAAACCACCAACTATCCACTTTAATCTATTCTCTGCATAATATCTAATTCATTTTGAAGTTTAAGATATTACATTCATGACCATATTCATATACATATGCAGAACCCATATATTCATCCTTGGCTCCCCATTAAAACCGAAATCTTTCTTAGTGTTGTTTTGATAATCATCAACCACGTGTAAGACCCAAATATTTATTGTACATAATGTATTTATGGTGTACGATGCGTGTATGAAGTGTACGAAGCACGTACGTGTTGCTTGCTCGAACGTCGAAGAAAACTGGACGTTGTCTGAAGTGACAAGGTGTGTACGTATTTTTCAACCCCAAATAAAGTTTGTGTTGATGTTTCAAAGTCTTACCATTGGAAAGAAAATCTTATTACATTTCTAACGATATTTGATTCATCGAAAACGGAGCTACGGTCAAAAAGTTATGGCCAAAACAAGTTTCTGAAAACTGACCTGTAGGTTGGAGCGGCGCTCCACCTTTTGGCGCGGCGCGCCGATCCCGTCTGATGCAATTTTCAGCCTTTTTAAAAGGTTTAAATGAGGGGTACTTTGGTCTTTTCATTTAGGGTCGGTTTAGGGTCACCAAAACTGATCTAGAACTCCATTGGAGCTCATTTCTCACCCACACAAACACTCTCATCCATATTTAGAGAGAGAGGAAGGGTTCTAGAGTGAGAGAGCTTGAATTGGAGAAGAAGGAGTTGGATTCTCACCAAAGCTCGGGTTTTAAAGTTGTTCTACTCATCAACGGCATCATTTTGGTGGTATTGGTAAGTTCAAACTCCGAATTACATTCGTTAGATTTGATATTCAAGTTAGGGTTTGAGTTTGATTTGTTGTGAAACCCTCTTAGATGATGAAATGGGTTTATGGTGACTAGTTATTCTTGTCACTTGGCGGGTTTTGGGTTGGTTGACGATTTGGCCTTGATTAGGCTTTAATCTTGAGTTTAATCACTAGGTTTAGTGATTATGGAAGTGTTGGAACCACTTTAGGTGAATTTGGGTTGACTAATTTTGACTAGAGTTAAAATTTGGGTTTGGTGATGATTATGACCAAATTGTCGATTTAATGAGGTTTATAAACTTAAAATGTATTAAGTTGAAGTATAAAACCGAGTTAAATATATTTTGGTGTCAAAACTCGCTAACGGCGCGATGTTGACTCCTTTGGGTCAAAATTAGGGTTTAAGTGTCATTATGGGCAAGATAGGTGTTTAACACCTATGATTGGGTTTAATTGGTATATTAGGACCATTCTCACTTGTGTTAGTGATCATTGGTTAGTTTGGGCACGGTTTGTGCTTGGAAGTGCATTTGGGTCGAAATTGCACTAAGTGTCGAATTGGGTTGGTTTGTAAATCCACTCTAAGTGTGTTGTTGTAATTGTGATAATGGAATAGGTACTTTCCATTGACGAGTTGTGGATTATTTGGAAGCATTCATCAAGGCGACAAGGTGAGTGTTAATATCCTATATGCATATGTATGTGTAGGATGGGTGCGGGTCGGGTGAAATGATTCTCAGCTATAGAGCTCACTTCACATGTAGGTGGATTTGATGGACTTGTGTATGGGTCCAATTGGCACGGTTATGCGTTTTGGTTGACCACCTTTGGCGAAGTACACACTTTGGGTGTACGTTATCACACGTGGTTGTGAGTGGAATGATTATACATGTGTGTATATAATGTATCTATTTGTAGGGTGGGGGATGGGGCCGGGTATATGTGTCTATACCACCAAGAGTTAGTGATATATTTCGTTGTACACTAACGATGGATATTTCGTTGTCCAAATTGCCCAAGAGTTAGTGATATATTTCGTTGTACACTAACGATTGCTTGAACGGATATTTCGTTGTCCGTGTCGCCTAGGGGTTAGTGATATATTTCGTTGTACACTAACGGTTGTTACGAACACCGATGGGAAATTCGAAGTACCATTCCCTTGTGTTATTGGTTAACCATAATTACACATTGTATTCTTGTATATATATATATATATATATATATATATATATATATATATATATATTGACGTATTGTTGTGATGTAGCTAACCCTCCGGGTGTAGCTTATTTGGCGTTGTTCACATCGTCGTTGGTGAACTTATATTTTGTTGATATCTTTAGCTTGTTGCTTAGAGATCGTACGGTATGCTTAGTGTAGTTGCCTTATTCATGGATGCTTCGGTATGCGGTATTTGATATTGTGTGGCGTGTCCATTTTATACATATATATGTATGTAGTATATTATCACTCACTAAGCGTTAGCTTACCCTCTCGTTGTTTACCTTTTTATAGATTCGCTTGGATGCGGTGGCTCGGGTAAGCGTGGGAACTAGTGGCTTGCGTAGTTGCTTTAGAAGGCTTGCTTTTGGATTGATTAGGATTGGGTAGCGTATCCCAATAGCCATGCTCGGCTTTATTTTGTATTAAAAGTCTAGTGGTCAAAAACTCGTATTTGTACTTCAAGGGGTAATTTGGGCATATGTGGGTCCGGTGTCGTAAAACCTTTTTATTAATGGAACGTGTTAGTTTTACATAGTTGAATATGTGGTGTAAAGCGTTTCATCTAAAAATGTTGGGAAGTGGTAAATCTTTTTCGCGTAATTGACTTTTTGGGATAGCAGCCTGTCCAGGCCATTCTGCGCGCCACGCAATGGCTTGGCGCGCCGCGCAAGTCCCTGCACAAAGAAATTTTTTTAATCGATATTTCCTCGTGATCGTTTGTATAACGGGTTGGGGTGTTACACCACGACATCACCATCTCACCGAAGACACCACCTCATACCACCGGAGCACCAACCCGCCGGCCACCATCAACCATAATGGTCAACATAACCCGCCACTTCATTATAATCTTTTCACCAACACCATCAACAACCCATCACCGTCACTACAATCCATCGTTGATCACCACTATCATCAAACCCATGACAAAACACCAGAACCATCTTCCTTTTCGATCAGCAAATACATCACTAAACCTGCTGATGTATGCGAGGTGTACTAGGAAATATTATTAATTTTTATTGCGAAATACTATTAAATATGATACAATTTTACACAAGATATTTATTTATAGAATGGATATACCTAAACCTTGCAACAACACTTATAGGCAGTGTACCTAATCGTACAGTAGTGTAGTTTTTAGTAAGTCCGGTTCGTTCCACAGGGAAAATTAAACAAGCTTAACGCTATATTAGTTTTAAATTTATAAAAATACAAATATATATATATATATATATATATATATATATATATATATATATATATATATATATATATATATATATATATATATATATATAAGTAATATTATTATTATAAAAGGGGGTTTTTACCATTTAATGACCGGTTTGTCGATTTTTAAACTTTAGTCGCAGTTAAAACCTAATGTAAAATATTAAAAATAAATACAACTTAATTTAAAACGTAAAGTAAATAACGATAATAAAATTGCGATAAATTAAAGTGCGATAAAATAAAATTGCGATAATTAAAAGTGCAATTAAATACGATGACAGTAAATACAATTGCGATAATTAAAAGTGCAATTAAATATTATGACAGTAAATAAAAGTGCGATAATTAAAAGTGCAATTAAATATGAAATAAAAGAATTATGCTTATTTAAACTTCCATAATCATGATGTTTGACGTGTTGATTTTTAGTTTATTCCCATGGGTTAATTGTCCTTTGTCCTAGATTATTTAATATGTCCGTCTGGTTTTTGTCCATAACAGTCCATCAGTCATAAATATAAAGTGCGAGTGTCCTCGTCAAATTATCCTTATATCCGAAGTCAAATATTCCAACTAATTGGGGACTTAAACTGTAACAAGGTCTTAATACTTTGTTTAATAATTACACCAGGATATCGACTGCGTGTAACCCAAGATTTTAATACTTTGTTAACAATTACACCAAGTGTCCTTGTACATAATTTCACCAATGTTTTAATAAATCTATTAACTATTGATCCATTCCCGTGTCCGGTTAAATGAACGATTATTCGTACATATAAATATCTCGCCCATCGTATCCGATCGAGTGTATATGGTTATTTATAGGTACGTCCAATTGTAAATCTTTATATTAAATTAACAAACTATCATTTAGTTAAACAAATATAAAGCCCATTAATAACCCATAGTCTAATTTCCACAAGTGTCGTTCTTTTGTCCAAACCCCAATTATGGTACAAAGTCCAATTACCCAATCTTAATAATTTAGCCCAACATCATGATTACTTCGTCTTAAATAAGCATAATAATAACTTAGCTACGAGACATTAATTTAAAAATAACATTAACCATAACTTAAAGTGATTAAAAATAGCGTAGCGTTACACGGACATAATTTCGACTTACACCCTTACAACATTCGCTAACATACCCTTATTATTAGAATTTAAAATTAAAATTAAAATTATAATATATATATATATATATATATATATATATATATATATATATATATATATATATATATATATATATATATATATATATATACGAGTGATAGATAGAAAGGAAAGAAAAAGATGATAAAAGATCGCTCAAAACTGCGAAATTTATAGGACCAAACCTGTCACCTACTGCCATGCGATCGCATAGCTTTTTTCCTTCCAGGCCATGCGATCACATGGCCCCTTTTTCCAGCTCACATGTTGTTGTTTGCATTCTGCCGACAGATTTAATAAGTAAATATAATATCTAAATAATTATTAGAATTATTTAAATATTATATTATATTTATGTGCATAGTTGACTTGTAATTTTTAGTCCGTTGCGTCGAGCGTTGAGAGTTGACTTTGGTCCCGGTTCTGGTTTTTCGAACGTCCTTACGTACAATTTAATATCTTGTATTTTGCGTTTCGCGTCTTGTACTCTTGTAATTTTAAGACGTTTCTTATCAATAATTGGAACCACTTTGATTGTACTTTGTACTTTTGAGCTTTTTGGTCGTTTGCGTCTTCAATTTGTCGAATCTGTCTTTTGTCTTCACCTTTTATTATTTAAACGAATATCACTTGTAAATAGAACAATTGCAACTAAAAGCTTGTCTTTCTTGAGGGATAATGCTTTGAAATATATGTTCATTTTTATCATTATCAAATATTCCCACACTTGAGCGTTGCTTGTCCTCAAGCAATATAGTCTTGAAATACAAATACTAGAGTCACTTCTTTATTCTTCACACTTCGTACATCAGTGATTTCTATACGGCGGTATAAACAATGATAGTAACGATGTGGTTTACAGTCCCACATGACTATAAAAATTTAGATCCTTAAGGAAATTGGATCTTTATGAAAACATTTGATCTTTTGAAAATTAAATCTAGCTTTTATCCTAGATAAATTTTTCGGAATAACCCTTCACCGGTGTTTGCAAATTGTTTTTGTGGGTTTGGTGGGTTTCAGATTTGAAAATTTTAGCTTAAAACTTGCGGTTTTGTGTCACCCACTTGCTAACCTTGTATTGGGAAAGCAACACGTCCAGTATACTTGCTCCGTATATTACCTTTCGGTAAACTACCGTCCGGTTGTAAAGGAAAGCGTTGAACAAGCAACTATTAAGGCAATGTCCCCTGAGATGCTTTTAATTATGGTCTATAACGTGTCGGATGCAATTACTATCCTTGGTAGGTGCAATAGTAAAGCTCACCCTTATAATTTTCCGGTCTGGCACAAGGTCCTGTCTTTGACCATGCTATGCAACCACCGTTCTTACGGTTGACACCCGATTTGGTTCAGGTGACCTAATGAATTCCAGGTGAATTCCTAGGATTTTACGTTCAATGGTAATGAACGCATTGAAAATGGGTTTTCAGAAAACAAATCGGTTTGTAATTTTGATCAAAATATTTTCTCGTTCAAGCTCGAGTTTAGATATCATTGAATTCCATGAGTTTGTAATTCTCAATCTTTAAGGTCAATCTCAAGGATTGAGTAATATTAGTCTTAAAAGTTGATTTTTGATCTTTAAGGAGATTATCCTTTCTGGGGGTCTGATTCATTAGTCTTATCCAGCTAATTTGCACGGCGTCCTCCCTATTTTACAAGACATATCCTCTCATGGTTAGGATAAGTCTGACCACTTGGCGACCCTGTTTGATGCTGAGGTCCGTGGATTTCTTGCTGATTTTAGAGATGACTTTTCTAGATTTTTCGTCAACCTACAGCTGGTCTGGACGACAACTTCATGACCTAAATCAAGAAGCGCATTTCTTTTGCGGAAGACTTTACTTCCTTTTAATGATGAAATTGATTCATCGTGTAGATCTATCTTTCTTTCAAATATATTACAGTAAATTGGGTAGAACTGTTTAGATTAGTCCAAAGCAAAAGTATCTTCAATTATTTGTACAAAAATATGTGACATATGTTCAAAATAACTTGGTAAATTTTTCCCACAATTGGCTTTTATTTTCCTTTTTATTGTCCTCTATTCCATTTTAAATGAATTCTAACATTTTAAGCTGTTTCTCAATTTATGTCCTTTCCGAGGTAACAATAATTTCGGTGTTAACACCTAGTTTTATCGTTCATAAATATGTGTAAACATGATTTTGAATTCATTTAATTGAAAATTTTGAAAATTTTTACTAGAATTGGGTAGTCAGTATATAAGACTAGGGATGTTCTTTATTATCAGAGAGCACTAGATTCTAATACAACTACTGCTTTACTAGTATTTTTAATGGTAACCAAGTGTTTTAAGTTAAAAATTTTAAAAATCCGAAAGAATTTAACCCCTTCCCACACTTAAGATCTTGCAATGCCCTCATTTGCAAGAAATCAGTAACAATTTAAATTATTGAGGGTGATTTGCGTAGAAAAAATATTAAATTTTACCAAAGTTTCCAAACATATTGGCGTTTGTTTGCTGAATGATAAATGGTGCACATCATTTGTTCTTTCTGTCTTGTTGTTACATCATATTTGTTTTTTCATTTTGTCGTCAAAAGTACTAGCTTTTGCTGAACTTAATGTCAGTCTTTGAAAATGCGTTGTTTTACCCTGTTTTGTACAATCGACAATATACATACAATACAAATATAAACATGCATGGTAATTTGAAATGGGACTTAAAATCCCACTTTCAAATCAAATATGAAATATTAGTAACAACATAATAAAAATATTAAACATTACAATAAAAGTATCATAATATAATGTGTTTAAACATAAATAAATAGAAATAATAAAAATTAAAAATCATATAAATTACCAACCGGAACTAAATCAATCTGGATAGGGGTTCCAGTTCATGTTGTCGTCCGGGTTCCATGGTTGGTGATAGGTGTACTGGTATGCCTGGTTAGGGTTGTAGAGAGTGAATGGCGGTCTCATCTCGGGCTGGTGTGGAGGATAGTAAGCTGGTCGGGTTGGAACGTAGTGCTCCTGAGGTGACAGCTGGCTCATAATCTGACACTGATGATAGTCCCATCTATCATGCTTTCGTTGCCTGGAATGCTCGTAATCATTTCGGGCTTGCCACTGCTCCATCCGATGAAATCTCTCCGCGTTTGTCATATCTACCTCCTCTACACGCTAGTAGACATCAGTCATAGCCTCCCGAATGACATCCCTAATGTCATTCGCTTCCTCCATCTCCTCATCTGAGCCTCTCTCTACCTGAGGATGACTACCTTCATAGGGTATTGCCTGGTTGCGTCTACTCTTTAATACCTTAGCACCCGCATAAACCCTCAATCCCAAAAGCTCAACCTGTTCCCTACATTCTAAAAGTAGACCCCCTTCGTCCTTATCTACACCTAAATACTCTCCAATGAGAGTAACAAAAATACCTCCTCCAATTATCCCCCCTTCCTGTATTCCTTCAACCATTTTAGATAAATAAAAACCAACACAGTAGGGGATATTAACAAAGCCTCTTGGGTCTCGAATACACTTTAGGTAAAATAAATCATGTAAGGTCATTTTCTCCTTATTATGACCTCTCTGTGTAATCGAGTTAGCCAAAAATCTATGAAATATGCGAAGCTCGGCTTTGTTAATATGTAAGTAGGTATGTGTTCCTGCCCGCCCAAAAACATTATAATCTGACATACGCCTCCAGACGGCGTTCGCATCAAAATTCCTATCTACCCTTTCACCACGATAAATCAAATTCATACAATCGGGTAGTAGTAATTCAGCGGGCGTATATATCTGCAAAGCCCTGGCCATGTCCAGCATGGACATCCTGTACATCCTACGGCCAAGTATAAATCTAAGAAAACTTCTATCATCTAATCTATCTACATCTACATTTAATGCTATAGTACTCATCAGCTCAACACACCATTCCTTATATACAGGTCTACGAATGGTGAATAAGCGTTCCCAATCGGTAAAAGAAGAACTGCCATACCTTTGAATCAGATGCTCCCTAACACGGTCAACTAGTTGGACCCTTTCCAAAGGATTTCAATCAATTACCCTAGGCACCTCTACATCTTTCATTATTAATTTGAATTTATTACTTTGATATGCCGGATAATCTCTCCAGCTTCTATCGAATCTCAGATTAGGATGCAATGTATGTTTAGGAATCATTGGGTATTCTAATGGCTGATGCATCAAAATTACTATGAATTCATTAGCAAACTATAGCGGATCATAATAAGGTACATGTTGATCAGGCTGATGTTGTTGTTCCTGTTGTGGTTCTTGTTCGGGTTCTGGCTCGTATTGCGGTTCATATTCTAGTTCAAGTTCTTGTTGTGGTTTTCTAGATGATGATGAAGCACCAGCAGTATCGGTTTTCTGCAAAACACATTAAACACAAAATTTGTGCATCCAAATATGCATTAGTGTTAGCAAAATAACAACTTGAAACAATTACAATAACATGTTAAATCAAAATTAAACTTATACACATTTTCACAATTTTATTAATTCTACACTTTTTCAAATAAGCCTATATGAAAATGTATACAAAGTTCTTAAGCATTTAACTCAAATAACATGTCAAAATAGTCATAACTAACAATTAAACAAGTCTCAAATGGCAATTATATCAAATTAATCAAGTTCATGAATTTTGTACCTAAAAAGTCTACTTTAATCTCCAAAAATAATGTTTAGGATCAATGTTTGGATCATTTAGCTACCTAAACATGTTACACTACTTAATTTAGCAATAATTCATGATAAAAATTGGCCATAACCTGTTTATATCAAAAAGCCCCAAATTGCTCAAGAACACAAACCCTAGATTCCTAAAATGTTTGAAGTTTTTGGCTTCAAATCATGTTAAATAGCATCAATCTAGGTTATACATGCATAAAATACTAACAATTTAACTCTAATTACACTAGAAATTAACAAAATTGCATTAGGTAAAATATTGGTAAATATCACAAAAACTAGAAAATTTATGAGTTTAGTGTGATGACCCGGGAATTTTCGACCAAATTTAAACTTAATCTTAATATAAACTCGACACGATGAGCAAAGCCTGTAATATTGCGTCATAAAATTTTTGGAACAGTTTACATTGATGCATTTGACCTTCGACCAGTTCCGACGATTCACGAACCTTTAATCGTAAACTAGATTATATATATACATATATATGTAAATAAGTATATTATAAAATAAATACATTAATGAACTATCATGTAAATTAGTAAGAAAACTTAAACATTATTAAAGTATTCATATTTACATGAATAATATATAATGTAACATTAATATATTAAATATAATTACAAATTTAAAATATATTTGTATAATATTATTATTATTTTTAATATTATTAATATTAATATCTATATCAAGTATTATTAATATCATTAATCTAATACAAAAATAGAATGTATGTAACTTGTTATATCTTTTATATCACTTGTATTATTAGATATTATTATTATTATTAAGAATTATTAATTAATATTATTAGTAGGAGCTAATACTTTTTATTATTATTAACATTTCTATTATTATTATTGTAACTTATTACTCGTATTAATATCATTATAAATACTTTTAATAATATTATTATTATATTTATTACTCTTATTATTATTATAGATATTATTATTATTTGTATTTTAGATTTAGATTATTATATATAATTATAATTAAAATTATTAATAAAGAGTATATAAAGTTGGCTGTATATGTTTGGAAAGGAATTCAGTTACACCTCTCACTCGTTTCTGTAGTTGGTTTTTGTCTGAATGCTTTAAGTTGTTACACATTCCTATCAAACATACAAAGAGTTAAATCTGTGGAACTTTATTATTTTTTTATTATTTATTTGTACCTGATAAAGGATCATGTCGAAGAACCATTCAAACTATTAGACTGAAAAATCCATACAATTATTTTCACTATGTTATCCCTTATCAATTACCTCTTTTCTCAGTTTAGAACCGTATTATTTATTTAATTTTTTTTTCCTCTGCGATAACTATGTTCCTGTCTCAGTTTTCAATTATTTCAAAAACGAGTTAAATTTCAAATTGTGTTAATGTGGATTTGTTAGTAATGTTTTACTTAATCTTTCTACAAAAATTGAACTTCCAATTCTTGATATCAACTTCGAATTCCTGAGTCAAAGTTCTTATTTAAAAAGTCAACATATTTGTTCATGGTAAAATTCGGGTTCGTTTTTAGGTTTTAGGATCAATTGATGATTTGAAAAGTTTCAATGAATGATTTACCATCTTTTTCATGTAGAAAACATTGTCTAAAACGTCCTCGAACTCTAGTTTGATTTTTTTTTTCCTTTTCTGCGTCGCCAACAGCAGCCATTTTTATTTATTTTTTTTATTTTTTTTATCTAATTAATTGCATATAATCTGTTCTACTTTGGTCATCGAATACAAATTAAAACCTTAAAGTTGTTATTGTTTATGGGTTGGGTTCTGGACTTGGTACCAATCGAGGAAGAAGAAGGGAAAAGGAAACAGTCGGTATTAGGATAAATATAATTACGTTATGTATAATAACAGAAAAAGAAAGAGCAGTCGAATGGTAAGAGGGTTTTTGAGAAGCGGGAGGTCGGGGGTTCGAGCCTGAGCGTGGGCAGTTTTAATCTTTTTGGGAGAAATCTTTGTAAGGTAGCTTTTCACTTATTATTATTATTATTATTATTATTATTATTATTATTATTATTATTATTATTATTATTATTATTATTATTATTATTATTATTATTATTATTATTATTATTATTATTATTATTATTATTTTTATTGTTTTTAGTTAGTGTTATTATTATTAGGATAATTTTGTTATCATCCCTAATATTTATAAGTATCATTATTATTAGCCAAATTAAGAATATTATCATTGTCGTTATTATTAGTATATGTATTATAAATTCAATTAGGATTGTTATTAATATTGTTATTACTAATATTATTATCCTTACTAGTAATATCATTAAGTAACATTATTATTATTACTATCATTAATAATAAAAAGATTTTTATATTTATTATTATTATCATTAAGTATTATATATTTTTATCAAAAATTATCATTTCCATTATCATAATTATCAAACTTTCGTTTCATTTAAAAACTACTGTTATTAACGTTGTTAATAAGATTAGTATTAACACTGAGCATTATTTGTATATTTTTTATGAAGATATTAGAATACTAGGAAGAGTGTTATGAAATAAAAATATTATAATTAAGTTATGAATTAAGCATGATATAATTAAAAATAAGTAAAGATCATAATTTAGAAAGTATTGCTATAAACATTAATTCAAAACTTCGAATATGAAAATATATTTTTGCTATAAATAATATTAAGTAATGTGTATGAAATTACGAATTTAAAAACTATGGATAAGATTATGATTTAAGTAAGTTATTAATTATTATTATCATTTTATTTATTACAAGTATCATTATTAGTATTAAAATAACTATTAACTATGTAAAATCATAGCTAATACATATAATTTAACTCTACTATTATATTACGTAATTATTCAAGATATATAAAATAAATATATTTAACTTACTAATGGAATTCAAAATTCATTAAAATAATAGTTGAATCACTAATAATATATATATATATATATATATATACATATATATATATATATATATATATATATATATATATATATATATATATATATATGTATATATATATATATATATATATATATATATATATATATATATATATATATATATATATTTGTTCGACTACAAGTATATGTTTTAATATATATACAAATGATATAGGTTCGTGAATCCAAGGTCAACCCTACATTGTTCAGTTGTTCAATATTGTTATATGTATTTTTACTACAAAATACATTAGGTGAGTTTCATTTACCTTTTTACCCCTTTATATTTTTGGGCTGAGAATACATGCGCAATTTTTATAAATGTTTTTACTAAATAGACACAAGTAATCAAAACTACATTATATGGTTGAATGATCGAAATTGAATATGCCCCTTTTTATTAAGTCTGGTAATCTAAGAATTTGGGAACAAACACCCTAATTGACGCGAACTCTAAAGATAGATCTATCGAGCCCAACAAGCCCCATCCAAAGTACCGGATGCTTTAGTACTTCGAAATTTATATCATGTCTGAAGGAGGATCCCGGAATGATGGGGATATTCTTATATACATATTGTGAATGTCGATTACCAGGTGTTCAATCCATATGAATGATTTTTGTCTCTATGCATGGGACGTTTGTTTATGAGAAATGGAAATATGAAATCTTGTGGTCTATTAAAATTATGAAATGATTATTTATGTTAAACTAATGAACTCACCAACCTTTTGGTTAACACTTTAAAGCATGTTTATTCTCAGGTACGAAAGAAATATTCCGCTGTGCATTTGCTCATCTTAGAGATATTACTTGGAGTCATTCATGACATATTTCAAAAGACGTTGCATTCGAGTCTTTGAATTCATCAAGAATATTATTAAGTCAATTACAGTAAGATATATTACGAAATGGTATGCATGTTGTCGACTTTTGATGAAATGAAAGATTGTCTTTTCAAAAACGAATGCAATGTTTGTAAAATGTATCATATAGAGGTCAAGTACCTCGCGATGTAATCAACTGTTGTGAATCGTTTATAATCGATATGAACTTCGTTCGGATGGATTAGGACGGGTCTTCACAGTTGGTATCAGAGCGATGGTCTTAGCGAACCAGGTCTTGCATTAGTATGTCTAACTGATAGTCGTTAGTATGCATTAGTAAGTCTGGACTTCGACCGGGTCTGCATGTCAAAAGTTTTGCTTATCATTAGTGTCAAAAATTAATTGCTTATCATCCTTAAAGTCTATACACGTCTTACTGCCTCTATTGCATAGACAGTGTATAGATAAATTCATATCTTAGCGTATCTGTTATTGTTATCTTTGCCTGACAGCTTCCGTAGATTCCTCCGTAACTTATGGGAATTTAGTATTATATATGCATATATAAATTATGTATTGCAGTGTACTAATCTACGTCCTATAATCTATTTCTTATCGAAAATCCTCCATCTGATCGTACAAGATGAATCCTGCAACCAGTTCGAGTCCCTCAGATTTCGATAACTATTCCGATAGTTATTCCGACATGGATATTCACCTAAGTTCCGGAAGCAATGTCACCAGAATGAATCAATCAATCAGCCATCCCCAATTCATCTGATGGGTTCGTAGTCGACTTAATTAATGGATACGTGCAGAAGGCAATCCCTTCCACCAACCGAATTCACCTCTTGACAATGAACCTGAAGCGTTTACCGGTGAACCTGTTTGAGACACCATTTTCAGTCTTATTTCCGGAGTAACTTGACAAGATTATATTCTATCCACAATTCTGAACCTTATTCATCTGCTTGTTCCGACCGACAATCATCTTGGAATAATAGGGGAAGTCAATGAACTTCGCGCTTGAGTAATCAATTGGGAGAATATGGTGAAAAACTTACCAACTTCAGCAACATCACCGACACCAACAGTACCATCAGTAACAGCACCAGTACCATCAACAATCCATGCCTCAACATCTCATTCTGTACCTCGAGCATAACCTTCATGTTACACCTTGTTCTACATCGATTAATTTTCGTTCTACGAATCGTTCTATATCATTTATCTTCACGGAACATGGCGATTATGTAATCTCTAATGTTTCAGAGATTATATATTCTTGTTCTAATGATAAATCAAATGAGGTTAATATCACATTAACTCATTAATTCCATGATTATATCTGAAGAAAATATATATGTATATATATTTTCATAAAGATTGTAATTAAAAATTCTTTCGTACAAACTGTTAATGGTGAAAATATTTTAACGGGTAGGTAATACCTGAGGAATATTTAGATTTCACATTAATAAGTTACATTGTACATTCTTTGAATCTGATTCAACTGTTATTTACTATCCTACTTACAATCACAGCTATACGAATCCGTTCACCACAAAATAACTATTTTCATTCAATTTTATATTTGGATTTTGACCTATCAGAATCCAACAAGTGGCATAATGAAGAAATAATAGACACAATAAAAATTGATTAGAAACAGACTAATTGACAATATGAAATTTTGTTAAGAAACCACGCTAACAAAATCCTAGCTAACTGTTCCTAGCTAACTGTTAATTCCATATTACATTTTAATTATCGCAATTTAATTATCGCAATTTATTTTATCGCAATTTTAATTCTCGCAATTTTATTTAACGTCATTTAATTTCTGTTATTTACTTTACGCACTTTAAATATCGGGACACGTATACAAGGTTTTGACATATCATATCGACGCATCTATATATATTATTTGGAATCACCAAAGACACTCTATATGCAGTAATGATCGAGTTCTCTATACAGGGTTGAGGTTGATTCTATAATAATATATATACTTTGAGTTGTGATCGAGTCTGAGATGAATACGGGTCACAATACGTATTAATTAATTCGAATATTACATGTTAAACTATATATGAATTATTAAATTGCTAACTGTGGACTATCAAGTGTGGACTATCATCATTGGACAATTAAAATGAATTAAAATATTGATTATAACATATGAAACTAAAAAATTCTTCAAGTTGCCACTTGATTTCATCTTAAACCTCATTTATATCTCGACGATTACGATCCGCATTCAAAACTTTCATATTTCCTGAAAACACCTCAATCGAAAGGATGAACCAACCGCACTTCATCTACGTAAGAAGAGATTGATACATATAGTTATGCACTTGAAAACAATCGAAACCTGAGTAAACGCCTAACACTTATCTGTGCTAGCTTCTTTGGCATTGTTATTACCCAAAATAACTTGGTAATCCCTTTCAAAGTAGCAAATTTTGTCACAGCTCCAGCAAGCCAACTTCGACTTTTCATTCGAAGTAGCCTTACTATAATCCTGATATATACAATTACCCTTTTGATACCGGAGGATTCTTTTATATTCCACCACATTACCAGCAATCAGTACTTTGAAAACTCACAGCATATCTACATCAACAGTTATATGTATGACATTTATCTCTTAGAATTATGATCTCTCATTCTAAAATTCTGAAAAGCACTCAGTCACAAATCAATACTCTGAATGTTGAAAAAGCTGAATGAAGCAGCAGAAATCATAGACAACCGTAAACGACCTTAATCATCGAAAGTTTGATGATAAAGAATAGTATGTTGGAAAAGCTCAGAAAAGTTGGAACTGAAAAACGGATTGAGCTAACCACGAAGGAGACCAAGGACAAATACAAGGACCATACCATATATTCAAAGAATCCAGGTAATTTTGGATCCGATGAAACATTCAACGAATATCTTGCTCCGTACTCATGTTAAAATCTTGCGGAAAAATCTTCCTCATCAACCATCGAACTTAGAAATTCCAAAATATCATCATCAATATCTTCAATATTTCTGAGGATATTTTCATAAATATTCTCGTCCAAAATTATATACCTCTTCGTGCTTCCTGTGTATCATTATATTGGAAACATTCAATAGAAAATTTAGTACCGAAAAGCAGATTATGCGAAACTATGAAGAAAGCCGTGGACAAATCACAAAGAATAAGTTTGACTTCAAAGAATCCAAATGATTCAATGTCTGCTAAAGTCTATAGTGAATAACTTGCTCCTTACTCTAAACCCTTGCAGACAATAGTTTCTATCATCCTCTGATCTTAGATATTTCGAGATATTATCGTATCTTTCATTATAAATATCCTCCATATTTCTGGAGATATATTTTTATAACTATTCTTATCTGAAATCATTAATCTCTTCGTGCTATCAGTATTACATCATATAGAAACTGTTAGTTTCTATATCCTGTAAACTTTCGAGCTTAAAATATGAATGTTATTGAAGTAATGTTGGGAACTGATGCATGAGTTAGTATAATATAATGACACTTGATCAACGTGATTATATTACAGTAAGTCATGCTGTGTTTCTTATGGGACGTGATGATTCACAGACCATAACGTCATCACGTGCCATGTTACATAACTCTTTCATTCTGCTTAACTTCTGAACATATCAAGAAAGAATGTTCTTGATAGTTCTATTCTCAGTGACTCAGGTAATTTGACAAATCAAATCGTGCTATCACATTCTTTCTTGTTTAGAACATTAAGTTCATTTGAAACTCCATACTTACGAATTCGGGACCGTTACTCGCTTTACTAGAGATCGAGAAGACAATAAAGAGGCAAAGAGATCCAAAATATAAGAGAAAATATAAAGCCCAATAACAACTCGAATATTACAAATCGTGAATATTAATACGAATAGCAATATAAAGACACGGTATAATTAAGAATAGTATCACCCCAAGGTAATAGTAGAAGTAAATAGATTTTTCTGGTGGAAGATTAAAAAGAAGGATGACAGAAATGATAATTAGAAAAAATACCAAGGATTAGAACTGGATTAAGCATTTTCAAAATCTTTTGGATGTATGAACTAAGAAAGAAAGTATAGGAATGGTGAGAATAATGGAACGGAAGAGCTTAATTTATAATGGAAATATCAGACAGAGTAATCGAGGCAGATCACCGTATTTATTATATAGAGATCTTAATTTCCTTATTCGCCGAAGAACCAGATCTTATAAATTTCAAAAATTTCCTTAAATCCCTTGAATTCTGAAATTCAATCAAGACAACGTCAAAATTTAAGACGCATCCTATTTTCTAAATTCAACCATGACTAGTCAAAAGTTATGATGAAACTTGTCATTTTCCTTTCACTATTTAGTGATAGCTTCACTCGTACGCTTCACATAATCGAGTCATTTTATCTATATTATTCAATAATGATAAAACTCTATTTATCAACTCATATTAGTCATGAAAACATTTTTTATTGTTAGCCATGACCACCTCACTCAAATTTCGGGACGAAATTTCTTTAACGGGTAGGTACTGTGATGACCCGGGAATTTTCGACCAAATTTAAACTTAATCTTAATATAAACTCGACACGATGAGCAAAGCCTGTAATATTGAGTATTAAAATTTTTGGAACAGTTTACATTGATGCATTTGACCTTAGACCAGTTCCGACGATTCACGAACCTTTAATCGTAAACTAGATTATATATATACATATATATGTAAATAAGTATATTATAAAATAAATACATTAATGAACTATCATGTAAATTAGTAAGAAAACTTAAACATTATTAAAGTATTCATATTTACATGAATAATATATATGTAACATTAATATATTAAATATAATTACAAATTTAAAATATATTTGTATAATATTATTATTATTATTATTATTTTTAATATTATTAATATTAATATCTATATCAAGTATTATTAATATCATTAATCTAATATGAAAATAGAATGTATGTAACTTGTTATATCTTTTATATCACTTGTATTATTAGATATTATTATTATTATTAAGAATTATTAATTAATATTATTAGTAGGAGCTAATACTTTTTATTATTATTAACATTTCTATTATTATTATTATTGTAACTTATTACTCGTATTAATATCATTATAAATACTTTTAATAATATTATTATTATATTTATTACTCTTATTATTATTATTATAGATATTATTATTATTTGTATTTTAGATTTAGATTATTATATATAATTATAATTAAAATTATTAATAAAGACTATATAAAGTTGGCTGTATATGTTTGGAAAGGAATTCAGTTACACCTCTCACTCGTTTCTGTAGTTGGTTTTTGTCTGAATGCTTTAAGTTGTTACACATTCGTATCAAACATACAAAGAGTTAAATCTGTGGAACTTTATTATTTTTTTATTATTTATTTGTACCTGATAAAGGATCATGTCGAAGAACCATTCAAACTATTAGACTGAAAAATCCATACAATTATTTTCACTATGTTATCCCTTATCAATTACCTCTTTTCTCAGTTTAGAACCGTATTATTTATTTAATTTTTTTTCCTCTGCGATAACTATGTTCCTGTCTCAGTTTTCAATTATTTCAAAAACGAGTTAAATTTCAAATTGTGTTAATGTGGATTTGTTAGTAATGTTTTACTTAATCTTTCTACAAAAATTGAACTTCCAATTCTTGGTATCAACTTCGAATTCCTGAGTCAAAGTTCTTATTTAAAAAGTCAACATATTTGTTCATGGTAAAATTCGGGTTCGTTTTTAGGTTTTAGGATCAATTGATGATTTGAAAAGTTTCAATGAATGATTTACCATCTTTTTCATGTAGAAAACATTGTCTAAAACGTCCTCGAACTCTAGTTTGATTTTTTTTTCCTTTTCTGCGTCGCCAACAGCAGCCATTTTTATTTATTTATTTTATTTTTTTTATCAAATTAATTGCATATAATCTGTTCTACTTTGGTCATCGAATACAAATTAAAACCTTAAAGTTGTTGTTATTGTTTATGGGTTGGGTTCTGGACTTGGTGCCAATCGAGGAAGAAGAAGGGAAAAGGAAACAGTCGGTATTAGGATAAATATAATTACGTTATGTATAATAACAGAAAAAGAAAGAGCAGTCGAATGGTAAGAGGTGTTGTTGAGAAGCGGGAGGTCGGGGGTTCGAGCCTGAGCGTGGGCAGTTTTAATCTTTTTGGGAGAAATCTTTGTAAGGTAGCTTTTCAATTATTATTATTATTATTATTATTATTATTATTATTATTATTATTATTATTATTATTATTATTATTATTATTATTATTATTATTATTATTATTATTATTATTATTTTTAGTTAGTGTTATTATTATTAGGATAATTTTGTTATCATCCCTAATATTTATAAGTATCATTATTATTAGCCAAATTAAGAATATTATCATTGTCGTTATTATTAGTATATGTATTATAAATTCAATTAGGATTGTTATTAATATTGTTATTACTAATATTATTATCCTTACTAGTAATATCATTAAGTAATATTATTATTAATACTATCATTAATAATAAAAAGATTTTTATATTTATTATTATTATCATTAAGTATTATATATTTTTATCAAAAATTATCATTTCCATTATCATAATTATCAAACTTTCGTTTCATTTAAAAACTACTGTTATTAACATTGTTAATAAGATTAGTATTAACACTGAGCATTATTTGTATATTTTTTATGAAGATATTAGAATACTAGGAAGAGTGTTATGAAATAAAAATATTATAATTAAGTTATGAATTAAGCATGATATAATTAAAAATAAGTAAAGATCATAATTTAGAAAGTATTGCTATAAACATTAATTCAAAACTTCGAATATGAAAATATATTTTTGCTATAAATAATATTAAGTAATGTGTATGAAATTACGAATTTAAAAACTATGGATAAGATTATGATTTAAGTAAGTTATTAATTATTATTATCATTTTATTTATTACAAGTATCATTATTAGTATTAAAATAACTATTAACTATGTAAAATCATAGCTAATACATATAATTTAACTCTACTATTATATTACGTAATTATTCAAGATATATAAAATAAATATATTTAACTTACTAATGGAATTCATAATTCATTAAAATAATAGTTGAATCACTAATAATATATATATATATATATATATATATATATATATATATATATATATATATATATATATATATATATATATATATATATTGTTCGACTACAAGTATATGTTTTAATATATATACAAATGATATAGGTTCATGAATCCAAGGTCAACCCTGCATTGTTCAGTTGTTCAATATTGTTATATGTATTTTTACTACAAAATACATTAGGTGAGTTTCATTTACCTTTTTACCCCTTTATATTTTTGGGCTGAGAATACATGCGCAATTTTTATAAATGTTTTTACGAAATAGACACAAGTAATCAAAACTACATTATATGGTTGAATGATCGAAATCGAATATGCCCCTTTTTATTAAGTCTGGTAATCTAAGAATTAGGGAACAGACACCCTAATTGACGCGAACTCTAAAGATAGATCTATCGGGCCCAACAAGCCCCATCCAAAGTACCGGATGCTTTAGTACTTCGAAATTTATATCATGTCCGAAGGAGGATCCCGGAATGATGGGGATATTCTTATATACATATTGTGAATGTCGATTACCAGGTGTTCAATCCATATGAATGATTTTTGTCTCTATGCATGGGACGTTTGTTTATGAGAAATGGAAATATGAAATCTTGTGGTCTATTAAAATTATGAAATGATTATTTATGTTAAACTAATGAACTCACCAACCTTTTAGTTGACACTTTAAAGCATGTTTATTCTCAGGTACGAAAGAAATCTTCCGCTGTGCATTTGCTCATCTTAGAGATATTACTTGGAGTCATTCATGACATATTTCAAAAGACGTTGCATTCGAGTCGTTGAGTTCATCAAGATTATTATTAAGTCAATTATAGTTGGATGTATCATGAAATAGTTTGCATGTCGTCAACTTTCAATGAAATGAAAGTTTGTTTTTTAAAAATGAATGCAATGTTTGTAAAATGTATCATATAGAGGTCAAGTACCTCGCGATGTAATCAACTGTTGTGAATCATTTATAATCGATATGTACTTCGTCCGGATGGATTAGGACGGGTCTTCACATTTAGGGGTGTAATTTTTACCTTTTTGTTGAAGAATCCGAACCTAGGCATGATTAGAGCAAGAAATTTGACGAATTACGGTGAAATTTGGCGAATTTTTTGAGAGGGTTTTGTGTGAGTTTCGTGTATGTGTATGTTTGAAGTGAGAAAGACAGACTGCTCGATGCCTTTTGATCCTGGCCAAAATTCCAGGGCCATGCGATCGCATGGCTGCAAAGGCCAAACTCCATGCGATCGCATGGAGTCCGGGTACAGTGACTTTTTCCTTTTTTTTTTGTTTTTTTATATAAAAACCTTATACTTAATAAAACATAAAATTAATAAAATTTTTAAAAATTTGTTTCTTTTTAGGATGAGGGCATTTCGGATCGTTGTCCTAGTCCGTCCCTCGACAAAACTTTAAAATTTATCATTTTTAAGCGCGGTTTTAAAAGCAAAGATTTTTGGGTTTTTTTAAATGTTTTTGGCATATTTTAATTCAATAAGATTAAAAAAAATGATCATAAAAGTTCTCGTCCCTCTCTTGGGTAAAGCAATTTCGGTTCAATGACCTAGTCTTCAACTTACGACGAATTTTAAAAATCATATTTTTAACTTAACGAAATAAAGTAAATTTTTGTTTTTAAATTCACACCAAACTTAAATTTAAAATGCATAAAATTAAAAAATTCATATTAAAAATTTAAAAAATCATACCAAACTTTTATTATATTTTTGTTTTTATACATACAAACTTATATTAAAAGTATTAATTTTTCAAATAACAAATATTTACAAACTTAATTATATATTGATTTTAAAAAATTTATATGAATAATTTAATATTAATTTTAAAAACAAAGTAAAAATAAAATTAAAAATATTTTTGGTCTTTTATCCCACTTTAATCAATCAAATATTATCAAAAACATATGCCCCTCTTTTCGGTAAAGTAATTTCGGCTTCATAACCTAGTTTAACTCATGACGAATTTTTAAAATATTTTGGGTTAATTGATTAAAGATATTTATACCTTAAGAATAAACGGTAAATTTTGCAGTGATGTAATAAATTTTTGTATGATATTAATAATTTCGGTCGCAAAACCTAATTTTATTGAATACCAATTTAATACTTTATAGCGAACAATTTAGCGTTTATTATCAAAAGGTTAAAAATAAAAATAAAAATAAAAACTGAAAACTGTACAAACTTACATGTGAAATAGAATTCTTAGTGACCTGCTTTAGCCCACTCATAAGATAGTCGGACTAATTGGTTTTCCATAGCTACATAGGCGTAACCTCGAGCATTCAATGTTTTTTCTTCGAAACATATGAACGGTCCATCTCTGCATAAAGTAACAAATTCGGTATTGGAATATGTTTGATTCGTCGAACATTTTCCTTCGTGTGACCATTTTCCGCATTTGTGACATCTTTCAAGGTGTCGAGCTCTCCTTTTCGCTGCGGATTTTGATTTTCCTTTACCAAACTGTAACTTATTATTTTCGTTCCTGGATTCTTTTCTTACTCCGTCCAATTTACCTCTGATTAATGATACTATTTCACTTGGAAGGGTGTCATTATTACGTTTAGTGATCAAAGTGTGTAGCATTAGACCATGGTTTAGTTCACAGGAAGTCTTCATCTCGTAAAACCTAAAAAAAATAAAAATTCAGAATGGGGGGAGAAGACTAGTTCTTTAGGGTCTGCTAGGGAAAGACCATTCGGGTTCCATTTTCGAGAACTACATGAAAACAGAACATCTAACTCTAACAGAAATACATATTATCCTTTAAAGACTTGATTCTCCCCACACTTAGTTAGTTGTGGTGTCAAAATTGTGATTAACTTCGTTGTCAACTTCCATTGGACTATCTATGTAATGTTTAACTCTGAGACCATTAACCTTAAATTCAATCCCATTTGAATTTATTAATTCTACTGTTCCGTACGGGAAAACTCTTTTGACTATGAATGGTCCAGACCATCTTGATTTCAATTTTCCAGGAAATAGCTTGAATTGTGAATTGAAAAGAAGAACTCTGTCTCCTTCTTTAAATTCTTTTGAACTTCTGATTCTTTTATCATGCCATTTCTTCGTTCTTTCCTTATAGATTAACGAATTTTCGTATGCTTCATGTCTTAATTCTTCTAATTCATTTAATTGACTTAACCGTAGATGTCAGGCTTCATGTAAATCAAGATTACATGTCTTCAAAGCCCAAAATGCTTTGTGTTCAATTTCTACTGGAAGATGACATGCTTTTCCGTAAACGAGTTTAAAAGGTGTGGTTCCAATTGGAGTTTTGTAGGCTGTTCTAAAAGCCCAGAGTGCATCCTCCAATTTAATGGACCATTACTTTGGATTTGATCCTACGGTTTTCTCTAGAATACGTTTTAATGCTCAGTTGGTATTTTCAACTTGTCCACTTGTCTGTGGATGATAAGCAGTGGAGATTTTATGAGTTACTCCATATCTTTTGAGAACTTTCTCAAGTTGATTGTTAAAAAAATGAGTACCCCGATCACTTATTAAAGCTTTCGGTGTTCCAAACCTTGCAAAAAGACGTTTGAAAAAGTTGACTACAACTCGTGCATCGTTAGTTGGGAGAGCTTGTGCTTCCGCCCATTTAGATACATAATCAATGGCAACGAGAATGTAGAGATTATTATGAGATTTTGGAAATGGACCCATAAAGTCAATACCCCAAATGTCAAATACTTCACATACTTGAATGACATTTTGTGGTAATTCATCACGTTGACTTATTTTTCCGGCCCTTTGACATGCATCACAGGATTTGCAAAGAAGGTGTGCGTCTTTGAAAATTGTAGGCCAATAGAATCCAGCATCATAAACTTTTCTTGCTATAAGTTGAGGCCCATAATGCCCTCCTGTTGGTCCTGTATGACAATGGTTTAAGATTTGACTAGCTTCATCCCCGAATACACATCGGCGTATTATTCCATCGGGACAACTTTTAAACAAATGTGGATCTTCCCAGAAATAGTGTTTTATATCACTGAAGAATTTCTTTCGTTTTTGGTACGATAATCATTTTTCAAGGAATCCACATACTAAATAGTTTGCATAGTCTGCAAACCATGGAATTTCATTATAATCTATCTTCAATAGATATTCATCAGGAAAGTTGTCTTGTATGGCCGATTCATTTAGAACTTCTAATTCAGGATTTTCAAGACGAGAAAGATGATCAGCGGCGAGATTTTCTGCTCCCTTTTTATCTCGGATTTCAATATTGAACTCTTGTGAGAGTAAGATCCAACGGATTAATCGTGGTTTAGCATCTTGTTTTGAAAATAGGTATCTAAGAGCAGAATGGTCGGTATAGACCACCGTTTTAGCTAGAACGAGATATGATCGAAATTTGTCAAAAGCAAAGACAATAGCATGGAGTTCTTTTTCAGTAGTTGTGTAATTCATTTGTGCTCCTCGTAACGTCTTACTAGCATAATAAATAGGTTGAAATCATTTTTCAATTCTTTGTCCTAAAACAGCTCCCATTGCAAAATCACTTGCATCGCACATTAGTTCAAATGGTAGATTCCAATTTGGAGTTATCATGATCGGCGCATTAGTGAGTTTCTCTTTAAGAATATTAAAAGATTTGATACATTCATCCGAAAAAATAAATGGAGCATCCTTTTCTAGGAGTTTATTCATAGGAGTGGCAATTTTAGAAAAATCTTTTATGAAACGTCGGTAAAAACCGGCATGCCCTAGAAAACTCCTAACTCCTCTAACATTAGTGGGATGTGGAAGTTTAGCAATTACATCTACTTTAGCTCTATCCACTTCAATTCCTTCCTTTGAAAATTTATGACCAAGAACGATGCCTTCTTTAACCATGAAATGGCATTTCTCCCAATTAAGAACTAGATTTGATTGTTCGCATCTAATAAGCATTCGTTCAAGATTAACTAGACATGATTCAAAAGTATCACCGAAGACTGAAAAGTCATCCATGAAAACTTTCATGCATTCTTCTATCATGTCGTGAAAGATCGCCATCATGCACCTTTGAAAGGTTGCAGGGGCGTTGCAAAGTCCAAATGGCATACGTTTGTAAGAAAAAGTACCATAAGGGCACGTGAATGTGGTTTTCTCTTGGTCCTTGGGTGCTATTGGAATTTGAAAATATCCGGAAAAACCATCAAGAAAACAATAGTAACTGTTTATGGCTAATCTTTCTAACATTTGATCAATGAAAGGTAAGGAAAAGTGATCTTTTCTGGTGGCGTCATTCAATTTTCTATAATCGATACAAACACGCCATCCTGTTACAGTCCTAGTAGGAATAAGCTCATTTTTCTCATTTGTGATGACAGTCATGCCACCCTTCTTAGGTACGCATTGAACTGGGTTTACCCATGGACTATCAGAGATTGGATAAATTAAACCTGCATCAAGCAGTTTAATAATTTCTTTCTTAACAACATCTTGCATATTTGAATTTAGTCATCTTTGGCGTTGCACATATGTTTTATGACCTTCTTCCATAAGGATTTTATGTGTGCAATACGAAGGACTTATTCCTTTAATATCATGAATTTTCCATGCAATGGCTGGTTTATGAGCTTTTAGCACAGAAATGAGTTGAGATTTTTCATTTTCAGTAAGAGAAGACGATATATTACAGGTAATTCAGATTCACCATGTAAATAAGCATATTCCAAATGGTTTGGAAGTGACTTTAACTCTAATGTCGATGGTTCTTCTATCGACGATTTATATCGATATCTGTCTTCCTCTTTTAGCATTTGAATTTCTTCTGTTGTTGGTTCATATCCATTAGCCATAAGTGTAGCTAACATTTCAGTTTCATCAATTGGTTCAGTTGCTTCTCCTAAAGAACATTCTCCTGTTCCTTGTAATTCTGAAAATTCTGCTAACAATTCTGCATGTGATTCTATAGTTTGAATATAATAACATGTATCATCTGCAGATTGCGGTTGTTGCATGGCTCTATCCACAGAAAAGGTAACACTCTCGTCCTCTATACTTAGGGTCAGTTTCTTACCAAACACGTCTATTATTGCTTTAGCCGTGTTTAAGAATGGTCTTCCTAATATGAGAGGAACTCGAGAATCTTCTTCCATATCCAGAATAACAAAATCTACTGGAAATACTAAAGTACCAACTTTAACTAGCATGTTCTCCATTATCCCTCTAGAATATTTTACTGATCGATCGGCTAGTTGTATACTTATTCGTGTTGGTTTCAATTCTCCAAGGTCTAGTTTAGTGTATAATGAATACGGCATTAGATTTATACTAGCACCTAAGTCTGCCAATGCTTCTATTGAACTAAGACTTCCCAGAAAACATGGAATTGTGAAACTTCCTGGATCAGATAATTTTTCTGGTATCTTATTCGATAGTACTGCAGAACAATTAGCATTCATAGTAACAGCCGAGAGTTCTTCCATTTTTTTCTATTTGTGATTAGATCTTTCAGAAATTTAGCATATCTAGGCATTCCTGAAATCACATCAATGAAAGGAAGATTGACATTTATCTGTTTAAACATATCCAAGAATTTGGATTGCTCGGCTTCAAGTCTCTCTTTTCTCATTTTACTCGGGTAAGGAAGTGGTGGTTGGTATGGTTTAACATAAGGTTTAGCCTTAACTGTGTTATCCTCATTAACCTTTTCAACTACCGGTTTTTTTTCCTTATCTTGATCAGATTGTGGTTCTTGTGGAGTAGGAATAGCTTCATCAGAAATTACAGGTATTTCAGGTGGTTTAAGTGTAATACCACTTTTTGTGGTAATGGCTTTAGCTGTTTCATTCCGAGGGTTAGCATTTGTATCACTAGGTAGACTTCCCGATTTTCTTTCACTTATTAACCTTGCTAGGTTGCTTACTTCTTGTTCCAAATTTTGAATAAAAGCTTGTTGATTTCTAAATGCTTGAGCATTTTGTTCATTCGTTTGTTTCTGAGATGTGAAAAATTGTGTTTGAGAATCAACTAGCTTCGACATCATATCTTCTAAATTTGGCTTTTTATCATCAGTTTGTGGTGGTTTGTTTTGAAAAATAGGTCTTTGCTGATTGTAAGTATTATTGGATACTTGTTGATTACTAGGACCTTGTTGGTTGTTGTATGGAACATTTCGGTTATAATTCTGATTTTGATTATAGATTGGTCTTGGCGATTGATAATTATTCTGATAATTATTTCCAGGCCTTTGGTTTATGTATGAAACATTCTCTCTTTGTTCCATTGTTAGTTCAATACTGAGACAATCTTTTGTTAAATGTGGTCCTCCACACTGCTCACAACTAATTCTTATTGAGTGGATATCTTTAGTCATCTTTTCCATTCGTCTCTCGACAGCATCTATCTTTGCGGAAATGGAATCTAAGTCATGGTTAGAATCGGCTCTAGCTGCTTTAGATGATCTAACGATATCTTTTTCTTGGTGCCACTCATGTGAGTGGGAAGCAGTGTTATCAATAATTTTGTAAGCATCAGTTGCTGTTTTCTTCATAATGGAACCACCAGCTGCTATATCGATGTCTTTTCTTGTAGTGATGTCGCATCCTTGGTAGAATATTTGTACTATTTGACAGGTGTCTAAACCATGTTGCGAACATCCTCTCAATAACTTTCCAAATCTTGTCCAAGCTTCATATAGAGTTTCATTTGGCTTTTGTGTGAATGTAACAATTTCTCCTTGAAGTCTTACGGCTTTAGATGCCGGAAAGAATTGTTTAAGAAATTTTTCAACTAAAACGTCCCATGTATCAATTGCCCCTTCAGGTAACGATTCTAACCAATCTTTGGCTTCTCCCTTTAGAGTCCAGGGAAATAACATGAGATATATCTATTCATCCTCAACTTCTCGAATTTTAAATAGTGTGCAGATCCTATTAAATGTACGAAGATGTTCATTTGGATCTTCCTTCGGTGCACCACTAAATTGGCATTGATTAGTTACCATGTGTAAGATTTGTCCTTTGATTTCATAATCTGGTGCATTAATGTCAGGTTGAGTAATTGCGTGACCTTGGCCAGTGTGTTTAGCTCGCATTCGGTCTTCCATACTTAGAGGTTCCAGATTCTCCATAATTGAATTTGTTGAATCTGAATCACTATAGGATTCTGATTTAATGGTTGGTTCCTCGACAATCTCCGTTTGAATGATTGGTGGTTCCGGAGGAAAGATTAATGGTTTAGGATCTCTGAATTGTCCCTGAATATTCTCCGGATTCTCAATTGTGAGGTCGGGTTCAAAAAATAGATTATCGGAAATTTGAATTGGAGTACTTGGTCGACTGGATGACGATTCTAAAGAAAAATCAACGGCGACAATATTTGCTAGATGTGTTGATCGAGTTACAGGTGGTGAACGTACAAAAGGTGGTGATCGTTTTGCTCGGTGCATTCACTGAATATCCTATTAGTTATAAAAATAAGAAAAATTATATAAGTTATCAAATTAATAGACTTTTCTGATTTTGCCCACGTTTCGAATAGCCAAAAGATGCAGCAGAGGGGCAGGATTCGTTTGGTCTCAATATAATTGAGTACTATTTGGCTCCAATAACCCGGTCCACGTACAAATCCAACTATTACTACGAACCAGAAAATTTTGATGTCTATCAATTTAACCACTTAAAATAATTTTTCGTTTTGAAATTTTAGAGAAGAAATAGAAAAAAAAATTCTATTTCCTATAAATAGAGCGTCGAGAAGTAAGAAAGAAAAAGATTGCGTCGGAAAATGGCGAAAAATAATAGGCGTCGAAAAATAAAATAAGAAAGTAGCGAGTCGAAACGTAAAAAGGAACTAAAAACTAAGAATTAAAAGTTGCGTCTAAAGATATTAAAGCTTAAAAGAAATTCTATATCCCAAATGGCAATAACTTAAAAAGTTACTAAAACTTAAATATGTCGTCGCAAAATTCTTAAAGCACCTAAATCTTAGTCTAAAGAAAAAGCACTTAAGGGATTTTACGGTAAAGCCTAAAAAATTTAGAAATAAAAATAACTATGGCAAAAACTATGTCTTAGAACTAAATACGAAAAATACAAAAATTACGCTAAAACAAATAAAAAGAAACAAAATATAAAAATAAACTTAAAGTTGCAAAAAGTACAATTTTTATAAAAATATTATTTTTATATTATTTATTTAATAAAACTATTAATTTTGTAATTTAATTAAACTAATTAAACTTAAAATACAAATTAAATAAAAACTAAATTAACTAATTAATTAATCTAACCCTAATTAGGGTTTAAATTAAATAATAATAATAATTATTAACCCTAAACTGGCAGCTGAGGTTACCAGACCTGTCAACTCACCTCATGCGATCGCATGAGGTGTTAGTTGGTTTTCCATGCGATCGCATGGACTCGGGTACCAGGCCTGGATATGGGCTGCTACAGTGATCGGGCCGAATGTTTTTTTTTACTTTTTTTTTCTGTATTCTGATTTATATATTTATATAAATTAAATAAAACTTATATTTTTACAAAATAAAGAAACTTTATAGTTATATATATATATATATATTTAACAAACTATTAAAAATATATAATTTTTGTTTTTCTTTTTATATTTTTGTATATTTAAAACGTATTTTTACAAAAGCGTATTTTTATAAAAGTAAACTAAAAATTAATAAAAATCTTTTTTTTATATAGCGTTGCGCTTCCAGCATTTTTAGCGTTCCCCGGCAGCGGCGCAAAAAATACTTGATGTATGCGAGGTGTACTAGGAAATAGTATTAATTTTTATTGCGAAATACTATTAAATATGATACAATTTTACACAAGATATTTATTTATAGAATGGATATACCTAAACCTTGCTACAACACTTATAGGCAGTGTACCTAATCGTACAGTAATGTAGTTTTTAGTAAGTCCGGTTCGTTCCACAGGGAAAATTAAACAAGCTTAACGCTATATTAGTTTTAAATTTATAAAAATACAAATATATATATAAGTAATATTATTTTTATAAAAGGGGGTTTTTACCGTTTAATGACCGGTTTGTCGATTTTAAAACTTTAGTCACAGTTAAAACCTAATGTAAAATATTAAAAATAAATAAAACTTAATTTAAAACGTAAAGTAAATAACGATAATGAAATTGCGATAAATAAAAGTGCGATAAAATAAAATTGCGATAATTAAAAGTGCAATTAAATACGATGACAGTAAATACAATTGCGATAATTAAAAGTGCAATTAAATATGATGACAGTAAATAAAAGTGCGATAATTAAAAGTGCAATTAAATATGAAATAAAAGAATTATGCTTATTTAAACTTCCATAATCATGATGTTTGACGTGTTGATTTTTAATTTATTCCCATGGGTTAATTGTCCTTTGTCCTGGATTATTTAATATGTCTGTCTAGTTTTTGTCCATAACAGTCCATCAGTCATAAATATAAAGTGCGAGTGTCCTCGTCAAATTATCCTTATATCCGAAGTCAAATATTCCAACTAATTGGGGACGTAAACTGTAACAAGGTCTTTATACTTTGTTTTATAATTACACCAGGATATCGACTGCGTGTAATCCAAGGTTTTAATACTTTGTTAACAATTACGCCAAGTGTCCTTGTACATAATTTCACCCCTGTTTTAATAAATCTATTAACTATTAATCCATTCCCGTGTCCGGTTAAATGAACGATTATTCGTACATATAAATATCCCGCCCATCGTGTCCGATCGAGTGTATATGGTTATTTATAGGTACGTCCAATTGTAAATCTTTATACTAAATTAACAAACTATCATTTAGTTAAACAAATATAAAGCCCATTAATAACCCATAGTCTAATTTCCACAAGTGTCGTTCTTTTGTCCAAACCCCAATTATGGTACAAAGTCCAATTACCCAATCTTAATAATTTAGCCCAACATCATGATTACTTCGTCTTAAATAAGCATAATAATAACTTAGCTACGAGACATTAATTTAAAAATAACATTAACCATAAGTTACAGTGATTAAAAATAGCGTAGCGTTACACGGACAGAATTTCGACTTACACCCTTACAACATTCGCTAACATACCCTTATTATTAGAATTTAAAATTAAAATTATAATATAATATATATATATATATATATATATATATATATATATATATATATATATATATATATATATATATATATATATATATATATATATATACGAGTGATAGATAGAAAGGAAAGAAAAAGATAATAAAAGATAGCTCAAAACTGCAAAATTTATAGGACCAGACCTGTCACCTACTGCCATGCGATCGCATGGCTTTTTGCCTTCCAGGCCATGCGATCGCATGGCCCCTTTTTCCAGCTCACATGTTGTTGTTTGCATTCTGCCGACGGATTTAATAAATAAATATAATATATAAATAATTATTAGAATTATTTAAATATTATATTATATTTATGTGCATAGTTGACTTGTAATTTTTAGTCCGTTGCATCGAGCGTTGAGAGTTGACTTTGGTCCCGGTTCCGGTTTTTCGAACGTCCTTATGTACAATTTAATATCTTGTATTTTGCGTTTCGCGTCTTGTACTCTTGTAATTTTAAGACGTTTCTTATCAATAATTGGAACCACTTTGATTGTACTTTGTACTTTTGAGCTTTTTGGTCGTTTGCGTCTTCAATTTGTCGAATCTGTCTTTTGTCTTCACCTTTTATTATTTAAATGAATATCACTTGTAAATAGAACAATTGCAACTAAAAGCTTGTCTTTCTTGAGGGATAATGCTATGAAATATATGTTCGTTTTTATCATTATCACCTACAAACTTCAATTGTGACTACTACTGCACCTTTCGTTTATGTTCGAGCAACACTAAGACACGACCCATCACCACCGTCGACCATCATTACACCCATCACTATTTACGTTTCAATCTTCACCCGAACAACAACAATCACCACCACGTTTCACCACCACCAATCGCCATCTCCGACCACTAATCCCCCACCTACAAAACCGTAAGCCACCACAACAACTGTTAATCACCTCCTTCTTCCTTCACGACCATACCACCATCTCTCTCCCTCTACTTCTTCTTCTTTTACGTTTTCAACAGCAAAACATCACCTCCTTCTCCATTTTGAATGCGAGTTAAAAAAAAAAGTGTTGATCTATTTTGTAAAAAAAAAAAAAATTCGACATCTAACATTGAAGGGTTGTTCCTTTGTGAAAGTTGCTTCTTTTAGCGTTAAGGTTTTTTTTTAAAAAAAAAATTTAGTTGATCTATTTTGTAAAAAAGAATATTTTTTGACATCTTTTGGTAGCATTGAAGGGTTGTTCTTTTTATGAAAGTTGCTTTTTTATCGTTTGAGACAAAAAAAAGTAGCACAGTAGTAGCGTGGTGAGTGTTATTATTCAATATTTTAGTATTAGTGATGTGATAAATAATATTTTAGAATATAGGTAAAAAATGGGGGGTTCGATTTGTATTTTAATAAAAGTTAAGGGGTTGAGTGTGTGGAAAATGAAATATTAAATAGTACTATAAAATGGGGGGTTCGATTTGTATTTTAATTAAAGTTAGGGGGTTGGGTGTGTGAAAAATGAAATAGTAAATAGTACTATTAATAACTAATAAGACAAATTTTGTGTATTAGTTATATTAGTAATTATTATTAATATTATTATTGTTATTGGTATTGTTATCCTTAGTTATTATTATTATCACATGTATTATAATTATTATTATTATTATTAATGCTAAAATAAGTATTAGTTATCATTATTAAGATTATAATTACAATTATAAATAATATTAATATTAATATCATTTTGTTACCAAGTAACATCATTAAGTATTATTAGTGTTATTATTAGTATTATTAATATTGATATAAGTATTATTATGATTAGGATATTAGTATTATTATTATTATTATTATTATTATTATTATTATTTGTGTTATTAGTATTATCATTACTAATAAAGTTATTATTATTAGTAACTCACTAGTATCAAAATCAATAAAAGTATTTTTATTAAAATCTTAGAATTACTAGTATTATTAATATAGGTATTACCATTGCCACTATGATTATGAATATAAAAATTATTATTATTTTCATTAGTATTAATATCATTTTATAGTTATTAGAATTATTATTAATACTACAAATATAAGTATCATTATAAATATTATAATTATTATTATTAATATAATTACCACTATTAGTATTGTTATTGATAAAAAAATTTTATTCATTACTTAACAAACATCATTTTATTATCACTAAAGCAATCTGTATTATTATTATTATTATTATTATTATTATTATTATTATTATTATTATTATTATTATTATTATTATTATTATTATTATTATTAGTATTATCAATATTATTAACATTAAAATTATTATGAAAATAAAAGTTTTAAAGATATTATTAAGGTTATAAGTATGTATTAATCATATTAACAATTTTATATAAATATTCATAAATAATAAATTAAGTATTTTTAATATATTACAAATCAGAAATGTATATTAATATAACTATATAAATATTAATCATTTTGAATATATACATAAACTAAATATATATATATATATATATATATATATATATATATATATATATATATATATATATATATATATATATATATATATATATATATATATATATATATATATATATATATATATATATATATAAAATATAATTTAGGATATAATATAAATATTTGTTCAATTACAAGTACATGGTTTAATATATATATATATATATATATATATATATATATATATATATATATATATATATATATATATATATATATATATATATATATATATATATATATATATATATACACGAATGATATAGGTTCGTGAATCCGAGGCCAACCTTGCACTTGTTCAATGCTATCATATGCATAATTACTACGAAATACAGTATAGTGAGTTCATTTGATTCCCTTTTACTCTTTACATTTTTAGGACTGAGAATACATGCACTGCTTTATAACTGATTTACAACAATTTTATTCAATGCTTTTACAATCTATATTTTTGGAATACATGAGATGCTTTTATAAATGTTTGACAAGATAGACACAAGCAAAATGTCATGACCCGGATTTTTCCATGATTATATATTGAAAAATATTAATATTTACATGATTAAATGTTTCCAACATATTAAGTAATCAAACTTTTTAAGACTTGATTAATTGAAACGAATTTTATGTAAACGTGTGACCACCCAACTTGTACGATGATTCACGAACGTTATAACTTGTAAATAACATGATAATATATATATGAACTTATATATATATATTTAACATGATGAAATGATAATTAAGTATCTCATTAAGTATATTAACTGTAGTGACCCGAACTTTTCCATGTTTATATATATTAAATGAAATTGATTTTTACATGATTAAGTATTTCCAACATGTTAAGCAATCAAATTGTTAAGACTTGATTATTTGAAATGAGTTTCATGTAGACAATGACCACCCAAGTTGACCGGCGATTCACGAACGTTAAAACTTGTAAAAATGACATGACGATATATATATGAATATACATATAGTTAACATGAGATTATGATAAGTAAGTATCTCCATAAGTATATTAACAATGAGTTATATACATAAAAATGAGACTACTAAGTTAAGAAACTCGAAACGATATATATAACGATTATGGTTATTACAACGTCTTACTAAATACATATGTATCATATTAAGATATTGTTACACTATATTTAACATGATAAAATGATAATTATATATATCATTAAGTATGTTAAAAATGAACTACATATGTAAAAACAAGACTACTAACTTAAGGATTTCGAAACGTGACATATATGTAACGATTATCGTTGTAATGACATTTAAATGTATATATATCATATTAAGATATATTAATATATCATAATATCATGATAAGATAATAATTTAACATCTCATTAGATATAATAAACAATGGGTTAACAACATTAAATGAGATCGTTAACTTAAAGGTTTCAAAACAACACTTACATGTAACGACTAACGATGACTTAACGACTCAGTTAAAATGTATATACATGTAGTGTATTTAGATGTATTAATATACTTTTGGATGACTTCAAGAAATATATCAAAACACTCATACTTAATGAAAATGGATACAGTTACATTCCCATTCTTTTTCCATCAAGAATTCTAGTCGTATTCATACCCGTATTATACACAACTTCTAGATGTACTTACTGTAGGTATATACCAATAGGAACTAGCATGGGATTCCACTCTTGATTATGTCATGTATGACTAATCAATTTTAACTTCTACCATGAACTAGTCAACTAACTAGAACTCCTTTTAACCCCACTCACCACTCACCACTTACCACTCATCATTCACTCCATTTCACTTCCAATTCTCTTTCTAATTCTCTCTCAACACACACACACACACACACACACACACATACACTTTTGAACGAATTTTTCCAGTAGCTAATCATCATCTTCATCAAAAATTACTTCAAGAATCAAGCTATAATCATCTTAGAAAGAACACTTCAAGAACACTTCGAAAATCCTTTCAAGTTTACTAGTTTACATCCAAACTTTCTAATCCATTCTAAGTAATCATCTAAGATCAAGAAACCTTTGTTATTTATAGTAGGTTATCTTTCTTATTCAAGGTAATATTCATATTCAAACTTTGATTCAATTTCTATAACTATAAACTATCTTAATTTTAGTAAAAATCTTACTTGAACTTGTTTTTGTGTCATGATCCTACTTCAAGAACTTTCAAGCCATCCAAGATCCTTTGAAGCTAGATCATTTCTTGTAACTTCCAGTAGGTTTACCTACTAAACTTGAGGTAGTAATGATGTTCATAACATCATTCGATTCATATATATAAAACTATCTTATTCGAAGGTTTAAACTCGTAATCACTAGAACATAGTTTAGTTAATTCTAAACTTGTTCGCAAACAAAAGTTAATCCTTCTAACTTGACTATTAAAATAAACTAAACACATATTCTATATCTATATGATATGCTAACTTAATGATTTAAAACCTGGAAACACGAAAAACACCGTAAAACCGGATATACGCCGTCGTAGTAACACCGCGGGCTGTTTTGGGTTTGATAATTAAAAACTATGATAAACTTTGATTTAAAAGTTGTTCTTCTGGGAAAATGATTTTTCTTATGAACATGAAACTATATCCAAAAATCATGGTTAAACTCAAAGTGGAAGTATGTTTTTCAAAATGGTCATCAAGACGTCGTTCTTTCAACTGAAATGACTACCTCTTACAAAAACAACTTGTAACTTATATTTCCGACTATAAACCTATACTTTTTCTATTTAGATTCATAAAATAGAGTTCAATATGAAACCATAGCAATTTGATTCACTCAAAACGGATTTAAAACGAAGAAGTTATGGGTAAAACAAGATTGGATATTTTTGATTGTTGTAGCTACGGGAAATATTGTAACAATTCTATAAGTATCATATCCTAGCTAACTTATATTATATTATTCATGTATTCTAATATATATTATGTAATCTTAGGATACCATAGACACGTATACAATGTTTTGACATATCATATCGACCCATCTATATAATATATTTTAGAACAACCATAGACACTCTATATGCAGTAATCTTGGAGTTAGCTATACAGGGTTGAGGTTGATTCCAAAATAATATATATAGTTTGAGTTGTGGTCTAGCCTGAGGCTTGTATACACTGGGTCATGGATTGATCCAAGATAATTTATATTTATTTATTTCTGTACATCTAACCGTGGACAACTAGCTGTAGGTTACTAACGAGGACTGCTGACTTAACAAACTCAAATCATTAAAACGTAATAAAAAATGTTGTAAATATATTTTGATCATACTTTGATATATATGTACATATTTGTATAGGTTCGTGAATCGACCAGTGGCCAAGTCTTACTTCCCGACGAAGTAAAAATCTGTGAAAGTGAGTTATAGTCCCACTTTTAAAATCTAATATTTTGGGATGAGAATACATGCAGTTTTATAAATGTTTTACGAAATAGACACAAGTAAATGAACCTACATTATATGGGTGAATGATCGAAGCCGAATATGCCCCTTTTGCTTGGTAACCTAAGAATTAGTAAACCGATCTACTAATTGACGCGAATCCTAAAGATAGATCTATTGGGCCTAACGAACCCCATCCAAAGTACCGAATGCTTTAGTACTTCGATGTTGTTTTTATCGTGTCTGAAGGATTTCCCGGAATGATAGGGGATATTCTTATATGCATCTTGTTAATGTCGGTTACCAGGTGTTCACCATATGAATGATTTTTATCTCTATGTATGGGATGTATATTGAAATATGAAATCTTGTGGTCTATTATTATGATTTGATAATATATAGGTTAAACCTATAACTCACCAACATTTTTGTTGACGTTTTAAGCATGTTTATTCTCAGGTGATTATTAAGAGCTTCCGCTGTTGCATACTAAAATAAGGACAAGATTTGGAGTCCATGCTTGTATGATATTATGTAAAAACTGCATTCAAGAAACTTATTTTTGATGTAATATATTCTTATTGTAAACCATTATGTAATGGTCGTGTGTAAACGGTATATTTTAGATTATCATTATTTGATAATATACGTAATGCTTTTTAAAACTTTATAGATAAAATAAAGGTTATGGTTGTTTTAAAAATGAATGCAGTCTTTGAAAAACGTCTCATATAGAGGTCAAAACCTCGCGACGAAATCAATTAATATGGAACATTTATAATCAATATGAACGGGACATTTCAGTTGGTATCCGAGCGTTGGTCTTAGAGAACCAGAAAATTGCATTAGTGTGTCTTACCGAGTTTGTTAGGATGCATTAGTGAGTTTGGACTTCGACCGTGTTTTTCTTCAAAAACGATTCCTTAACTTTTTTTTGTTTTGTTGGAAACTATATATTATTAACATGTAAATATTATGTGATATATTAACCTCTTAATGTGTTTGATATTGTGTGATAGATGTCTACCTCTAGTACAAATCCCATTGATTCACCTAATAATAATGAAGAGTCGAATATATTTTGGGAAGATTCACAAATTCCCGAAGAGGAACCAGAAGAGGAGGAACCGGAAGAAGAGGAACCAGAAGAGGATGAATCGGAAGAGGAGTAACCAGAAGAAGAAGAGGTTCTGGAGGAAGAAATAGTGATACCTACAGTAAATCGTTTTAATAAAAGAAAATCCTCAACCAACGGACCGAAGTTAAAAATGGTCAATGGTGTTTCTGCCGAGGAAGCAAAATATTGGGAAGATTACCAATTTTTTGATGAATCGGATCCCGATGAGGATTTTGATGATGTTATAGAAATCACCTCGACCCAATTTAATATAGCAAAAGTAAATAATAAGGGAAAATGTATAAAAATAGAGAAACCTGATTCCAACCCCGATGAGCTTTATATGTATCGGCAACATCCGTATTTCCTAAAGTGTAACAATAACCCGGGAACCTCTAAACCACCAGGTTTTTCTAAACCATTGTGGAAAATGACGGCTCGTATTAGAGGAACACCATATATCCCTAGAAAATTAGGAAAGCGAACCAAGTCCGAAGAAGAAGAAACCAGTGATTCAGATTAGGGAGTTGTAATCATGTTGTGTATTATATCTATTGTAGTGTGCTTGTATTTTTATGTTCTATGTAAAAATTGCTTGTATTGTTTGTTAATTATCTTTTATGAATCTAATCCTTGTCTATTTTACAGTATAAAAACAAAATGGACGTTAAGGGTAGACAACCAAATATTTTAGAAGACCTACCAGAGGATATGATTGAGGAAATCTTGTCTAGAGTCGGTCAGAATTCATCAGCACATTTAGTTATAGCGAAATTAACTTGTCAAACATTTGAAAGACTTTCCAGAAATGCCTTAGTTTATAAAAGGCTTTCCTTTGATAGGTGGGGTATATCACATTGGGGAGACCTTAAGTTATGTCGTGTTTTCTTTAAAGCATTAAATGCGGGGAACCCAAATGCAATTTTACGCTACGGGTTAAGAACCTATTTTGACTCAACATATCCCAACATAGGATTTCGCGAGTTAGAAAGAGCTTCTAACATGCAACATAAAGAAGCATGTTATACTTACGGGTTAGTGATGTTCGCTTCTTACCAAAGTGAGAAAAAGAATATCGGATTACAACTTTTAAATAAAACCTTTCCATAAGTGACGGATTCAATAGTTGAGCTGAGAAACAAGGTTTTTAGATTATTACGGGGCTGTTGGAAATTACGAAGCCCTCATTCTTTTAACGACATTACAACATGCTGCCTAGCCAATGGTTATAACGGTTATTTTCCACAAGACCAAGGATGGGAAGTCGTCTTAGTAAAATCGGAATGCATGACTTGTTTTTGGACTTATGAATTACGTGTCTTTATTTCCTTTGCTGAACAACTTGCGTATTAACTAGATTTATCTTCAAAACTGTCCTGTATCAAAGTGTACTATATTTCATGTTATATGTAATATAGCGAAGTTGTAAGTTTGAAGAATATTTGTATGTGATATATTATTATAATCAGTTTTTCATATGAAATTGTAGTAGTTGAGTTGTATATTAGCTACTAAGTATGAACTTAACGGGTAGGTAGTACCCGAATTTAAACTTATAAAACGCTAATATGAAGAAAAAGCTTTTATAAATGAGTTCATATTATGCTATGAAATACTATTGACTACTCTTAATATTCTGTATGATTAACTCGATTCAGTTGACTATTTTGAAGGAAATGGCACCGACTACGCAACAAACCATGAATATGAGCGAAGAGGAATTTCGTACTTTTCTTGCTGCAAACATAGCTGCAGTACAGGCTGCGCTACATACCAACAATAACTCTGAATCTAGCAATGCAGCTAACGGCTCAAGAAATCATGTAGGATGCACCTACAAAGAATTCACTGCCTGCAAACCTTTGGAATTTGATGGAACCGAAGGACCAATTGGATTGAAATGGTGGACCGAGAAAGTCGAATCGGTGTTTGCCATAAGTAAGTGTACTGAAGAGGACAAAGTTAAGTACGCTACGCATACCTTTACAGGTACTGCGTTAACGTGGTAGAACACCTATCTTGAACAGGTAGGACAAAATGCTGCTTACGCACTACCGTGGTCGGCGTTCAAGCAATTGATGAACGAGCAGTACCGTCCTAGAAACGAAGTCAATAAACTCAAAGCAGAACTTAGAGAGTTACGAACACAAGGGTTCGACGTTACCACATATGAACGACGATTCACAGAGTTGTGCCTATAATGTCCGGGAGCATTCGAAGATGAAGAAGAGAAGATCGACGCGTTTGTAAAAGGGTTACCAGTAAGGATCCAAGAAGATGTAAGTTCACACGAGCCCGCTTCTATACAGAAGGCAAGTCGAATGACTCATAAACTCATAAATCAGATTGACGGAAGAATTAAAGAGCAGGCGGCCGAAGAAGCCAACACGAAACAACTCAAGAGGAAGTGGGAGGAAAACGGTGACAAGAGTCACCAGTACAACAACAACAATTACAATAACAATCGCAACAACTATCCCAACAACCGCAACAACAATCGCAACAATAACCGCAATCCTAACAATAACTACAACAAACATCCCAACAACAACAACAACTACAATAACCGTTTCAACAACAATAACAATCCCAACAACAACCTCAATAACAACAACGGCAACAAAAACCAAAAACAGCCATGTCATAGGTGTGAAGAAAATCATCAGGGGTTTTGCACGACATTTTGCAACAGGTGTAAAATAAATGGTCATAGCGCGACAAAGTGTGAGGTCTACGGACCAAAGTTTAACAGAACTAAAGGAACAAATAATGTCGGAACAAGTAATGCCGAAACGAATAGTGTCGGAGCAAGTAATACCAACGATGTTTGTTATAAATGTGGAAAACCGGGCCACATTATTAGAAATTGCCCGAATCAGGGGAATACTAATGGGCAGGGCCGTGGAAGAGTTTTCATTATTAATGCAGCAGAAGCACAGGAAGACCCGAAGCTTGTTACGGGTACGTTTCTTATTGACGATAAATCTGCTTATGTTTTATTTGATTCAGGTGCGGATAGAAGCTATATGAGTAGAGAATTTTGTGCTAAATTAAGTTACCCATTGACGCCTTTGGATAGTAAATTTTTACTCGAATTAGCAAACGGTAAATTAATTTCAGCAGATAATATATGTCGGGAGAGAGAAATTAAACTGGGGGATGAAATGTTTAAAATTGATTTAATACCAGTCGAGTTAGGAAGTTTTGATGTAATAATTGGCATGGACTGGCTGAAAAAGGTGAGAGCAGAGGTCGTTTGTTACAAAAATGCGATTCGCATTATGCGTGAAAAAGGAAAACCTTTAATGTTGTACGGAGAAAAGAACAACGTGAAATTAAATCTTATTAGTAGTTTGAAGGCGCAAAAACTAATAAGAAAAGGTTGTTACGTCATTCTAGCACACATCGAGGAAGTTAAACCTGAAGAAAAGAACATCAGTGATGTTCCCGTCGCAAAAGAATTTCCCGATGTATTTCTGAAAGAATTACCGGGATTACCCCCACATCGATCCGTTGAATTTCAAATAGACCTTGTACCAGGAGCTGCACCAATAGCTCGTGCTCTATACAGACTCACACTCAGCGAAATGAAAGAATTACAAAGTCACCTACAGGAACTTTTAGAGCGTGGTTTCATTCGACCAAGTACATCACCATGGGGAGCTCCTGTTCTATTTGTCAAGAAGAAAGATGGTACATTCAGGTTGTGTATCGACTACCGAGAGTTGAACAAACTTACCATCAAGAACCGTTACCCATTACCGAGAATTGACCACTTATTTGATCAACTACAAGGCTCTTCGATTTATTTGAAGATCGATTTACGTTCTGGATATCATCAAATGCGGGTGAAGGAGGATGATATTCCAAAGACTGCTTTTAAGACGCGTTACGGTCATTACGAGTTTATGGTTATGCCATTTGGATTGACTAACGCACCAGCTATGTTCATGGACCTCATGAACCGAGTGTGTGGGCCATATCTTGACAAGTTTGTCATTGTTTTCATCGATGACATACTTATTTACTCAAAGAATGATCAACAGCAAGAAGAACATTTGAGAAAAGTGCTAGAGTTGCTGAGAAAAGAAAAACTGTACGCTAAGTTTTCAAAGTGTGCATTTTGGTTGGAAGAAGTTCAATTCCTCGGTCACATAGTGAACAAAGAAGGTATTCAGGTGGATCCAGCAAAGATTAAAACCGTTGAAAAGTGGGAAACCCCGAAAACTCCGAAACAGATACGCCAGTTTTTAGGACTAGCTGGTTACTACAGAAGGTTCATCCAAGACTTTTCCAGAATAGCAAAACCCTTAACTGCATTAACGCATAAAGGGAGGAAATTTGAATGGAAGGATGAACCAGAGAAAGCGTTTCAATTGTTAAATAAAAAGTTAACTACGACACCTATATTGTCATTACCTGAAGGGAATGATGATTTTGTGATATATTGTGACGCTTCAAAGCAAGGTCTCGGTTGTGTATTAATGCAACGAATGAAAGTAATTGCTTATGCGTCTAGACAATTGAAGATTTACGAGCAGAATTATACGACGCATGATTTGGAATTAGGCGCGGTTGTTTTTGCATTAAAGACTTGGAGGCACTACTTATATAGGGTCAAAAGTATTATATATACCGACCACAAAAGTCTTCAACACATATTTAATCAGAAACAACTGAACATGAGGCAGCGCAGGTGGATTGAATTGTTGAATGATTATGACTTTGAGATTCATTACCACCCAGGGAAGGCAAATGTGGTAGCCGACGCCTTGAGCAGAAAGGACAGAGAACCCATTCCTATAAAATCTATGAATATAATGATTCACACTAACCTTACTACTCAAATAAAGGAGGCGCAACAAGGAGTTTTAAAAGAGGAAAACTTAAAGGATGAAATACCCAAAGGATCGGAGAAACATCTTAATATTCGGGAAGACGGAACCCGGTATAGGGCTAAAAGAATTTGGGTACCAAAATTTGGAGATATGAGAGAAATGGTACTTAGAGAAGCTCATAAAACTAGATACTCAATACATCCTGGAACGGGGAAGATGTACAAGGATCTCAAAAAACATTTTTGGTGTCCAGGTATGAAAGCCGACGTTGCTAAATACGTAGGAGAATGTTTGACGTGTTCTAAGGTCAAAGCTGAGCATCAGAAACCATCAGGTCTACTTCAACAACCTAAAATCCCAGAATGGAAATGGGAAAACATTACCATGGATTTCATCACTAAATTGCCAAGGACTGCAAGTGGTTTTAATTCTATTTGGGTAATAGTTGATCGTCTCACCAAATCAGAACACTTCCTGCCAATAAGAGAAGATGACAAGATGGAGAAGTTAGCACGACTGTATTTGAAGGATGTCGTCTCCAGACATGGAATACCAATCTCTATTATCTCTGATAGGGATGACAGATTTATTTCAAGATTCTGGCAGACATTACAGCAAGCATTAGGAACTCGTCTAGACATGAGTACTGCCTATCATCCACAAACTGATGGGCAGAGCAAAAGGACGATACAAACTCTTGAAGACATGCTACGAGCATGTGTTATTGATTTTGGAAACAGTTGGGATCGACATCTACCGTTAACAGAATTTTCCTACAACAACAGCTACCATTCAAGCATTGAGATGGCGCCGTTTGAAGCACTTTATGGTATAAAGTGCAGGTCTCCGATTTGTTGGAGTGAAGTGGGGGATAGACAGATTACGGGTCCGGAGATAATACAAGAAACTACCGAGAAGATTATCCAAATTCAACAACGGTTGAAAACCGCCCAAAGTCGACAAAAGAGCTACGCCGACATTAAAAGAAAAGATATAGAATTTGAAATTAGAGAGATGGTCATGCTTAAGGTTGCACCTTGGAAATGTGTTGTTCGATTTGGTAAACAAGGGAAATTAAATCCAAGGTATATTGGACCATTCAAGATTATTGAGCGTGTCGGACCAGTAGCTTACCGACTTGAGTTACCTCAACAACTTACGATTGTACATAACACTTTCCACATCTCGAATTTGAAGAAATGTTTTGCTAAAGAAGATCTCATATTCCGTTAGACGAAATCCAAATTAACGAAAAACTTCAATTCATCGAAGAACCCGTCGAAATAATGGATCGTCAGGTTAAAAGACTTAAGCAAAACAAAATACCAATTGTTAAGGTTCGATGGAATGCTCATAGAGGACCTGAGTTCACCTGGGAATGAGAAGATCAGATGAAGAAGAAATACCCGCACTTATTTCCAGAAGATACGACAACACCTCCAACTGCTTAAAATTTCGGGACGAAATTTATTTAACGGGTAGTTACTGTAGTGACCCGAACTTTCCATGTTTATATATATTAAATGAAATTGATTTTTACATGATTAAGTGTTTCCAACATGTTAAGCAATCAAATTGTTAAGACTTGATTATTTGAAATGAGTTTCATGTAGACAATTGACCACCCAAGTTGACCGGCGATTCACGAACGTTAAAACTTGTAAAAATGACATGACGATATATATATGAATATACATATAGTTAGCATGAGATTATGATAAGTAATTATCTCCATAAGTATATTAACAATGAGTTATATACATAAAAATGAGACTACTAAGTTAAGAAACTCGAAACGATATATATAACGATTATTGTTATTACAACGTCTTACTAAATACATATGTATCATATTAAGATATTGTTACACTATATTTAACATGATAAAATGATAATTATATATATCATTAAGTATGTTAAAAATGAACTACATATGTAAAAACAAGACTACTAACTTAAGGATTTCGAAACGAGACATATATGTAACGATTATCGTTGTAACGATATTTAAATGTATATATATCATATTAAGATATATTAATATATCATAATATCATGATAAGATAATAATTTAACATCTCATTAGATATAATAAACAATGGGTTAACAACATTAAATGAGATCGTTAACTTAAAGGTTTCAAAACAACACTTACATGTAACGACTAACGATGACTTAACGACTCAATTAAAATGTATATACATGTAGTGTATTTAGATGTATTAATACACTTTTGGAAGACTTCAAGACATATATCAAAACACTCATACTTAACAAAAATGGGTACAGTTACATTCCCATTCTTTTTCCATCAAGAATTCTAGTCGTATTCATACCCGTATTATACACAGCTTCTAGACGTACTTACTGTGGGTATATACCAATAGGAACTAGCATGGGATTCCACTCTTGATTATGTCGTATATGACTTATCAATTTTAACTTCTACCATGAACTAGTCAACTAACTAGAACTCCTTTTAACCCCACTCACCACTTACCACTCATCATTCACTCATTTTCACTTCCAATTCTCTTTCTAATTCTCTCTCAACACACACACACTTATGAACGAATTTTTCCAGTAGCTAATCATCATCTTCATCAAAAATTACTTCAAGAATCAAGCTATAATCATCTTAGGAAGAACACTTCAAGAACACTTCGAAAATCCTTTCAAGTTTACTAGTTTACATCCAAGCTTTCTAATCCATTCCAAGTAATCATCTAAGATCAAGAAACCTTTGTTATTTACAGTAGGTTATCTTTCTTATTCAAGGTAATATTCATATTCAAACTTTGATTCAATTTCTATAACTATAAACTATCTTAATTCGAGTAAAAATCTTACTTGAACTTGTTTTTGTGTCATGATCCTACTTCAAGAACTTTCAAGCCATCCAAGATCCTTTAAAGCTAGATCATTTCTTGTCACTTCCAGTAGGTTTACATACTAAACTTGAGGTAGTAATGATGTTCATAACATCATTCGATTCATATATATAAAACTATCTTATTCGAAGGTTTAAACTCGTAATCACTAGAACATAGTTTAGTTAATTCTAAACTTGTTCGCAAACAAAAAGTTAATCCTTCTAACTTGACTTTTAAAATCAACTAAACACATGTTCTATATCTATATGATATGCTAACTTAATGATTTAAAACCTGAAAACACGAAAAACACCGTAAAACCGGATATACGCCGTCGTAGTAACACCGTGGGCTGTTTTGGGTTTTATAATTAAAAACTATGATAAACTTTGATTTAAAAGTTGTTCTTCTGGAAAAATGATTTTTCTTATGAACATGAAACTATATCCAAAAAGCATGGTTAAACTCAAAGTGGAAGTATGTTTTTCAAAATGGTCATCAAGACGTCGTTCTTTCGACTGAAATGACTACCTCTTACAAAAACGACTTGTAACTTATATTTCCGACTATAAACCTATACATTTTCTATTTAGATTCATAAAATAGAGTTCAATATGAAACCATAGCAATTTGATTCACTAAAAACGGATTTAAAACGAAGAAGTTATGGGTAAAACAAGATTGGATTTTTTTGATTGTTGTAGATACGGGAAATATTGTAACAATTCTATAAAAATCATACCCTAGCTAACTTATATTGTATTATTTATGTATTCTAATATATATTATTAATCTTGGGATACCATAGACACGTATACAATGTTTTGACATATCATATCGACCCATCTATATAATATATTTTGGAACAACCATAGACACTCTATATGCAGTAATGTTGGAGTTAGCTATACAGGGTTGAGGTTGATTCCAAAATAATATATATAGTTTGAGTTGTGGTCTACCCTGAGGCTTGTATACACTGGGTCGTGGATTGATCCAAGATAATTTATATTTATTTTTTTCTGTACATCTAACTGTGAACAACTAGCTGTAGGTTACTAATGAGGACTGCTGACTTAACAAACTCAAATCATTAAAATGTAATAAAAAATATTGTAAATATATTTTGATCATACTTTGATATATATGTACATATTTATATAGGTTCGTGAATCGACCAGTGGCCAAGTCTTACTTCCCGACGAAGTAAAAATATGTGAAAGTGAGTTATAGTCCCACTTTTAAAATCTAATATTTTGGGATGAGAATACATGCAGTTTTATAAATGTTTTACGAAATAGACACAAGTAAATGAAACTACATTATATGGGTGAATGATCGAAGCCGAATATGCCTCTTTTGCTTGGTAACCTAAGAATTAGTAAACCGATCTACTAATTGACGCGAATCCTAAAGATAGATCTATTGGGCCTAACGAACCCCATCCAAAGTACCGGATGCTTTAGTACTTCGATGTTGTTTTGATCATGTCCGAAGGATTTCCCAGAATGATAGGGGATATTTTTATATGCATCTTGTTAATGTCGGTTACCAGGTGTTCACCATATGAATGATTTTTATCTCTATGTATGGGATGTATATTGAAATATGAAATCTTGTGGTCTATTATTATGATTTGTTAATATATAGGTTAAACCTATAACTCACCAACATTTTTGTTGACGTTTTAAGCATGTTTATTCTCAGGTGATTATTAAGAGCTTCCACTGTTGCATACTAAAATAAGGACAAGATTTGGAGTCCATGCTTGTATGATATTATGTAAAAACTGCATTCAAGAAACTTATTTTTGATGTAATATATTCTTATTGTAAACCATTATGTAATGGTCGTATGTAAACGGTATATTTTAGATTATCATTATTTGATAATATACGTAATGCTTTTTAAAACTTTATAGATAAAATAAAGGTTATGGTTGTTTTAAAAATGAATGCAGTCTTTGAAAAACGTCTCATATAGAGGTCAAAACCTCGCTATAAAATCAATTAATATGGAACGTTTATAATAAATATGAACGGGACATTTCATTAACAATGAACTATATACATAAAATGAGACTACTAACTTAAGGATTTCGAAACGATATATATACGTAACGATTATCGTTGTAATAACGTCTTAATATTTATATATCATATTAAGATATATTAACACACTATGTTATCATGATAATATAACAATTTAACATCCCATTAGATATAATAACAATGGGATTAATTACATTTAAGAAGGTCATTAACTTAAAGGTTTCGAAACAACACTTACATGTAACGACTAACGATGATTTAACGACTCAGTTAAAATGTATATATATAGTGTATTAAGATGTATTAATACAAATTTGAAGGACTTCAATACATATATCAAAACACTCTTACTTAACAAAAATAATCACAATTGTATTCCCATTTGTTTTCATCAAGAATTCTACTCGTATTTGCTCGGTATTTGCACTCGTATTATACCCAGCTTCTAGATGTATTTACTATTGGTATATACCAATAAACATCTGCTTCTTAGCAACCTTAAATGATTAAAGAACATGTGGAACCAACCATTTGTCAAGTAGCATGAATTATTTAGCAAGAAAACAAAATTAGGAATCTTTTCTTTCTTTATAAACTAAAAATGTTTTTATGCATACACACCATTTCTTCATTCCATTTTCTCATACTTACACTCCTAATTCTCTCTTAAAATACTCCTAACTTCATACTTGATCATCTCCAAGTATTTTCCCCATCATTTAGCTTCAATTACAAGCTTTAATCATCATAAAAACAACCTAGAATCAAGAAGTTGCAAGATTACTTCCAATCTTTTTAATCCAATCCAACAACTCATCAAAGATCAAGAACTTCCATCTAATCTTAGTAACTTTTCATTCTTAATCAAGGTAATAATCATATCCAAGCTTTGGTTTAATTCCTATAAACATAACTACCTTAAATCAAGTAGTAATCTTACTTGAACTTGTTTTCGTGTCATGATTCTGCTTCAAGAACTTCCAAGCCATCAAAGATCCTTTGAAGCTCAAGTTATTTTCTCATCATTTCCAGTAGGTTTACCTACTATACTTGAGATATTAATGATGTTCATAACATCATTCTATTCATATATATATATATATATATATATATATATATATATATATATATATATATATATATATATATATATATATATATATATATATATATATATATATATATATATATATATATATATATATATATATATATATATATATATATATATATAACTATCTTATTCAAAGATTTAAACTTGTAATCACTAGAACATAGTTTAGTTAATTCTAAACTTGTTCATAAATAAAGTTAATCCTTCTAACATAACTTTTAAAATCCACTAAACACATGTTCTATATCTATATGATATTCTAACTTAATGATTTAAAACCTGTAAACACGAAGAACACTGTAAAACCGGACATACGCCGTAGTAGTAAAACCGAGGGCTGTTTTGGTTTGGATAATTAAAAACTATGATAAACTTTGATTTAAAAGTTGTTCTTTTGAGAAAATGATATTTCTTATGAACATGAAACTATATCTAACAATCATGGTTAAACTCAAAGTGGAAGTATGTTTTTCAAAATGGTCATCAAGATATCGTTTTTCGACGGAAATGACTACCTCTTTCAAATATGACTTGTAACCTGTAACTCTGACTATAAAACACTACTTTTTCAGTTTAGTTCTAAATACTACAGTTCATTATGAAACCATAGCAATTTGATTCACTTTAAACGGAGTTATAATGAATATTTGGCGAGCAAAACAAAATCTACTAAAATTAACGTTGTATGGACGAAATTTATATTGTAAATACTATATTAACCTTATCCTTGCTAACTTTTCCTATATATATTTGGACATGTTATCATTAGTATAACAAAATATTATAATCTTAGTTAATTCCGAGATTGTATATTTATATATATATATATATATATATATATATATATATATATATATATATATATATATATATATATATATATATATATATATATATATATATATATATATAATAATCTTGGTACATTCCATGACAATAAGTATACAATACGTTTTGATAAATCCTAAGACAATAAGTATACAATACGTTTTGATAAATTCTAAGACAATACGTATACAATACGTCTCTGGGTTGATGCAAAGACAATACGTATACAATACGTCGTGGGGTAATTCTAAGATTATATATATACCGATTATTAGACTGTTGGACATTTCGGACTATTTTGGACAACTAACAAAGGACTACTAACATAAAAATGTTAAAAATTAATATATAAGTATTCTATGTGAAGCGCCCGTCCTAATCCATCTGGACGAAGTCCATATCGATTACAAACAATTCACAATATGTAAGACCCTAAACCCAAGTGTACAAGTGTACCTAAACATCGAATAATCAAACTGTAGCAAACTGAAACTCACTGCCTGAAAATGAGTGTGTGCGCGCAGCGCACCTTCAGGTGTGCGCTCGGCACACTGTCTCAGCGACAGTTTTCTGCTTTTTCTATTTTGAGTTTAATGAAGGGCATATTGGTCTTTTCACTTGAGGGTGGTTTTAGGCCATAAAAGGCAGATTCGTGGACTCTTTCAAGTCCATAACCTTATCTCCATTCTCTCATCTTCAACCTCAAACCCTAGAGTGAGAAAAAGAGTTTAGAGAGAGAGAGCTTCATTTGGAGAAGAAGAAGCTTGAATTGATCGAAGTCACAAGTATTAAAGTTGTTCATCTTGTTCACGGCTACGTTGTGGTAGTATTGGTAAGTTCTAACTCCAAGTTTTCATAGCATGATTAGTGTTCATAATTGGGGTTTTGAAATGGGTGTTCTTGAGTAAACCCACTAGTTGATAATTGGGAGATTGAGCTAGTAAATGGTGTTAATAACCATTGTTGGTGGGTTTTGGGTTGGATGATGAAATTGATTAGTTGAAAATCATGTTCGGGTGTTCAAATCACTAGTTAACTTAGGTTATAAGTGATTAGTGGTGTAAATTTGCAAATGGGTGTTTTGACTTGAGATTTGGTCAAAATGGGTTTTGTATCATAATGATGCAAGTAAGTGTTTTGTTGATGAAACTTTGAGTAAAATGTAGTGTTAGAACATAATCACTAGTTGATTGCGATTATGAGTGTTTTGGGCGAGATTTGACTTAGTCAAATTGGAAGTAAGTGCTAATGGGTCGAAATTGCACTAATTGTTAAATTGGGTTGGTTTGTAAATCCACCCTAATTGTATTGTTGTTGTGTGATTAATGGAATAGGTACTTTCCATTGACGATTTCGGATTTTGGTATTGCATTGTTCAAGGCACCAAGGTGAGTGGAATAATTATATGCGTAGGTATATAATGTATCTATTTGTTGTAGCGTGAGATGTGAAGTGTCGAAGTGCTAAGACACCACATTTCACGTGACGAGTGAAGTGTCGATGTGTTAAGATGCCACTCCAAGTAATTGACGAGTGAAGCATCGAGGTGTTAAGATGCCACTCGGGGTGAAGCATCGAGGTGTTAAGATGCCACCTAGGAGTGAATTGTCGAGGTGTTAAGATGCCACTCCGTAAAATAAAGGGTGAAGCATCGAGGTGTTAAGATGCCACTCAGGGTGAAGTATCGAGGTGTTAAGAGGCCACCCGAGGGTTTAGGGATACGAGGTGTTAAGTACACTAACGGATGTTATGAACACCGATGGCCTTTCGCGAGCGCCATTTCCTTGTACGATTGGTTAACCATGGTTATTGTGTTGTAAGCGTAAGCATATTATATTATTCGAGTTACATTTATATGCGATTGTTATGCTAGCTTGTGGTATTGGAGGTTACTAGCTTTGTATTTGAGATTATAAGCTAATTGTGTTGCTAGCATGTATGCGGTATATAAGTAAGTGATTGCAAGTAGGTATATTATATATGTATGTGTATAATTATTGCATTCACTATGCTTTAGCTTACCCTCTCGTTGTTTATCTTTTTATAGGCTTCGGCGTGGACAAGGGTAAGGGCAATCGGTTAGATTAGAGATCCCGCTTTATTTGTTAGGGGACGCTTTTGGATTTGATAGCTTTTGGAGTTGACCGGAACTTGGGTAGTTTAACCCCCAAACACCATGCTCATAGTGTCGTTTGGAAATTAAACTAATGTGGTCGAAACTCATGTTTTTTATGAAACTTGTAGTTCGGGCTGATATGGGCCCCGTTTTGTAAAACTTATTTTATTATTGAATCGTGCTAGTTTTTCATATTAGAACATGTTGTGAAAAGCGTCTCGTCTAAATATGTCAGGAAGGGGGAGATCTTTTTACGTGAAATGGGAAAAGTGGATAGCGGGCTGCCAGGCCCTGTGCGCGCCGCGCACCCCATCTAGTCAACCCCGTTTTAAATTATTTTTTTTACGCGTGTTTGATCGTATATGGGTTGGGTTGTTACAAGTGGTATCAGAGCATGCTCTAAGGGATTTAGGTTACTTGAGATTGGTGCCTAGACTTAGACTTTTGTGTGTGCTTATTTGTGCGGGACTTGTAGGATTACGGGTCAGAACGGGAATTCGGTTAGTGTCCTAGTTTATGGGTGGACTAACGTTTATATTAATATGCGGATATTATTAATATATTTTGTGTTTGTGTTGGGTTATATTATCGAGCAAAGCGGTCGTGGTACTAACGAGTGAATACGGCGTGTACGCGTAATAATGAATAGCTACCATTTTTACGGGTGCAAATCATATTTGACAAGTGATGTAAGACGATTGCCGAGCAAGATGGGTCGAGATTGTACGTATGATTGTACTCGTTCGTTGCTTAATCGATTGCATTCTTTAGAATGAAGACTGAAGAGGGATATGGAATGGACGGGCCTATTCATTAGGGGAAGGATGAGTTAACATTAAGGATTGAGGTGGAGTTCGAACGCTATATCTTGATTTTCGCCGACAAGGTTAAGCAAGTTCTCCAAGAGTCGTTCGAGGGAATAGTGACCGAGATGGTCCGAGACCAAGTGCCTAAGGTCGTGAAGGAAGAGTTAGAAAAGAGGTTTCCTAAACCTCAAGGTGACGGTGATGAAGGAGCAACTATGGGGATTAAATCTCATGCTCCAAAATTTGCTGATCACTCTTTGGGTAAGAGAAAGTTCGAATCAAGAGGTGCTCCTAGTAAAAGGGCGAGAAGTACGCCCGAAGGTGTTGAAAAAGTGAAGAAGAGGAGTAAGGGAGGTTATGGGCCTACGTGCTTTAGGTGTGGAGGACGAGTTCATTTGGCACAGGATTATACGAGTGTACCTTTAAGCACGATCAAGTGCTTTATTTACCAAAAGAAGGGACACCGAAAGTCGGAGTGTTCCGAATCGTTTGTCGATCGGGTTAGGAGGTTAGAGCGTGACTGTCTGATGATCAGTGAAGCGCAAAGGTCCAACGATGATGTTTCAGGTATTTTCGTCTTTGGTACAAATATGCCTTATTATTGTTTATTGTGTGCCGATGGATTCGTGTATGTATTAGAGACTTAAACTTTGTTTCGAGATCTAATTAGTCTAAAGTGAACGTATTTTGTCAAAGGTACTCATAAGGGTGCGGGGTTAGTGAACTCGGTGAGGATTCGGTTTGTTGGTGGTTTTGATGATAGTGCATCGGGGTAGCGCTCGAGTCATTGACTCGTAGAAATGCGCCATTGGGACGAATGCATGGCAGTAATACATAGTATTGATATGGGTAAAATTCCTAATGGAAACACCCTATGATGACGTTGTATTGACGGATGAGGGCGTAAGACTTGGTGCAATCAAGCATTTCTTAGTGATGGGGTAAATGATTCTACTAAGCCATGAGAACGGACTTTGGTGTTAGGTTGTGAGCGCGTGTTCACTTTTATAGTGAAGTGAGTGAGCCATGAGGTTCGTAGGGTGGGTGAAACCCTTGAGAGCATGTATGTATCGTCTGCCGGATGATTTTGTAGTGGTAACGGGTAGAAAGAATTTGATAGTTGGAAAAGTCTACCTTGCGGGTAGTGGTAATTTCGTTCTAAAAGGATACGTGTTATGTTGACATTGTGTCTTCGCTTTAGTGGCACAAACGGGTGACGGTAGACATTAGTTTTTATTATTATCGAATTGTGCTCTTGAGAATTCGGGAAGAGGGACCGACGCCAAGTATGGTCGTGTACGACGGTAAATGGCGAAATCATTTAACTTGTGATAGGTGATGAGTGATATCCGGAGGGATTAGCTCTTCGTTAACTACCCTTGGTTGTGATTGATGGTAAGCGGTTCCCAGAAAGAACCGTTACTTGTATATTTATGATTTTAATTGCCCGTAGGAATTGTGCACATAGCCGTTTTGTGCACATGGTTGTGAGTAATAGCCGGTTTTTACTCACATGTTGGTATTAATAAAGCGGTAGCCGTGTTTCGCTCACATATTGTTGGTAGTGTTGCAATAGTCGTTTTTGCACACTACGGATATATCACTATAGCCGTTTTTGTACACCATGAGTTTTGTATTAAATAACCTTCTTATTGTTAGTACTGAAAACTACTGGTTGTATACATCGGTGGTTCGGTCATGAGGACCATGTTGTGTGACTAGTGATACAATAGCCGTGTTCCGATCAATTACATGCGGTAGATGCGTATTAGCCGTGTATGCGTACTAAGAGGAATGTTAGGTGGTAAGGGTTACCCGTAAGGATTCACTTTTGTCGGTCTTCATTGGTTGGTTTGTTGACTTCATGTTGGGGACGTGGTTACTATAGCATTGTGCTTGTTAGGGTATATGATAGAGACGATGTCTCGGTATGAAATTTTGGTGAGAGGAGTTGTAAAAAAAAGCGTGATGATTTCGTGTATACTAAACTATTGTAGTAGATTTCGGATATTGTGTGTATTGCATGTTCTAGAATGCGTGCAAGTGTGAAATGGTTAAATGGAATAATCTTTGAGTTAACAATTAATTGGCGGTTCGATTTCGATGGTGGTTAGGTGATTGTGTGGTGAGTGTTGTACGCTCTTGACGTCCACTCTTTTCTTTTATGATTTTAGGGGTGTACGTGATATGCCGTTCGAGAGGCATTTCCGTTAATCACGTTCGGGTGCGAGTAGAGTCATGGTGGTTAACTATCTTTATGTATGTAGGTAACCGGGTTAATGGTTAGGACGAAGTGGGAAAGGTGTAAGCCGTGGTGCTTCAAGCGCCGCCTTAGTGTTGAGTTGAAAGATAAATATGCTAGCTATGTAGCCTAGGTGGATAGTGACTAGCGGGCATCGCTAGGAAGTCATGGGCGTTGAGCCGTAAGGTTCGTTAGATTTGTGTGACCGCGTGTAGTCAGGTGACGTGTGACACCGGGAGTAGACCCCGTAAGGGTCGAGTCTTTGGAGACTCGGTGTTAGTAATTGGAGTCGGATAACACAATGTCAGGTGCCTCCTTATACCTGCTAGTGTAACTTTTGACTCCGATGGTGTGATTACTTTGATTTTGGGTACTGGTGAGAAACCCGAAGTTACAACTGTGGTATATTGTGATGTTTAGCGGGCGTTAACACTTAAATGATTTGAAAGATCGAGGTTCGAATATCTTATAGCAAGTCCTTGGAAGGACTATTGAGTATGACCAATGCCGGAAGGGTAATGTGCGTTGTGGAAAGTCGAAATTCCGCGGGGTGTTATTATCTTGACGGTGAAAGTAAGGGATTAAAACCCTAAATGGGGGAGTTAAGTACCGGAGAATGTGGGAAAAGTCCCTATCTAGTAGACGTGATGAGTGAACGGGTGTCGCTTATTTAGGAAAGGAAAGCTTTGGTGGTCTTCGAATGAAATGCCCCGTTCATATTAATTATAAACGTTTCATATTAATTGGTTTCTTTGCGAGGTTTTGACCTCTATATGAGACGTTTTTCATATCTTGCATTCGTTTTTAAAAACGACCATAACCTTTTTTATTGAATAAAGGTCTTAATGACATAATTTAGATTGTCTATCACAGACAATCTCCTCAAATAAATAAGTTTTTACACAACCCATTACAATATGATCAAATATATTACAACAAATACTCCGAATGCAAGTTTAAACAATATAAACAATTATGCCGATTCCAAATCTTGACCTTGGGTTGGCATACGACAGCGGAAGCGTTTTTAATATTCACCTGAGAATAAACATGCTTAAAACGTCAACAAAAATGTTGGTGAGTCATAGGTTTAATTTCTATATAATAATCATAAAATTTAATAAGCCACAAGATTTTATTTAATTAAATGCACATGATCATTACAACTGCAAAAATCATTCATACGATGAGTCGCCTGGTAACCGACCTTAACATAGAGCGCTTAAGATATTTGGCATCATACATTCCACAATTCAAATGTATGACAAGGACCCTTCGAAGTACTAAAGCATTTCCACTATTCGAAAATAGGGGTGGTTGGTGCCCGTAGATCTACCTTTAGAATTCGCGTCAATTAGTGTTTTTCACTAATTCTTAGGTTACCAAGCATAATAATAATAAGTACAGATATCCGGTATAACAAAACAATCGTAGAATGTAGTTCCATGAACTTGTGCTTATTTTGTAAAACATTTATAAATTTTTCATGTATTCTCATCCCAAAATAATTTAGATAGTAAAAATAAGACTATAACTCACTTGTGATGATTTCCGGATAGATGGTGGTAAGACTTGGCCTTTGACAAATTCACGAACCTAATAATAATATTCTTGTGTCAAGATATATATATATATATATATATATATATATATATATATATATATATATATATATATATATATATATATATATATGTGATAATTTTAATTGTCCATTGTTAGTAGTCCAACGTTCGTAGTCCAATAGTCCAATAGTCCAGCAGTATAAATATATATATAAATATAAATGCGTATATTGTGTTAGAATTCACTAACACTATAATATATTGTCTTAATATAATAACACACATAATATGTATATTGTCTGAAGCAAACCGCTACCCATTGTATACATGTCTCAGACTCGATCACAACTCAAAGTATATAATATTTTGGAATCCACTTCGACCCACAGCTAACTCGAAATTACTTCCAATGGTGTCTTATAGTTCGTTCCAATAATATATATAGAAGAAATCAAATGATATGTCAAAACGCTGTATACGGATCCACGGTGATCAAGTCATATATATATATATGGTGCCTTACGATCTTTATTAAGACTATAATATATTGTCGTAGAATTTAATCATGACTATTATAAATTGTATTTCCATAAGTTCGGGAACAATACATGTATAAATACATGTAGGATACAAGGTAAGTTAGCTAGGATAAGGTTAGCATCCATTTTTATGAAGCATGTCCGTAGCTAAAAATTAAGAAAAATATCCAATTTTGTTTTACCCATAATTTCTTCGTTACAAATCTGTTTTGAGTGATTAGAGTTGCCATGGTTTCGTATCGAACTCAACATTATTAATATTAATAGAAAAAGTATAGGTTTGTAGTCAAAAATACAGCTTAGGTGTCAAATAAGAGAAGATAGTCATATCCATCGTAAGAACGACATCTTGATGACCCTTTTGAAAAACATACTTTCACTTAGAGTTTAACCATGGATTTTGGATATATTTCATATCCATATAAAATAAGATTTTTCACCAAAGGAAATATTTTAATTCAAAGTTTAAGATAGGTTTTTAAAATTAAACCCAAAACAGCCCCCGTTCGACTAAGACGGCGTATATTCGATTTTAAGGTGTTCTTCGTGTTTACAAGTTTTATATCCTTATGTTAGCTTGACATACTGTCATAATACATGTGTTGAAGTATTTTAAAAGTTAAGTTAGAAGGATTAAGTTTGTTTTCGAACAAGTTTAGAATCAACTAAACTATGTTCTAGTTGTTGTACGTTATAAACTCATAATAAGATAGCTATATGAATATGAATTGAATAAGATTATGAATAAGGTGACTACCTTAAATCAATTAAACAAAGTTGCTGAGATAGAAGTGATGTTCTTGATCTTGGAAGAGTTGTTGGCTTGGTTTAAAAAGATTGGAAGTAATCTTCTTGATTTTGATGGTGTTCTTGAAGGGTTCTTGGAATGATTTTCTTATAATGATTTAAGCTTCATTCTTGGAATGGTTTATGAAATATATGATGAAAGGTTACTGAATTAGAAGTGTTCTTTGAGTAGTGTGTGTTTTGAGATAAATGGAATGAAGATTAAAATGAAGTGAGGTGTTTATATATACACATACATACATACGTATAGATATAGATATAGATATGTGATGTGTATGTTTTTGTTTCTTGCATTTTAGTCATACAAGAGGTTAAATGCTTTATCCCCACATGTTTTCTACTGATTGAGGGTGGCTAAGGATGGTATTTTTGGTATTTATTATTGGTATATACTCATAGTAATTAAGTATAGAAGTTGGGTATGATATGTAGTGACCCGAACTTTTCCATGTTTATATATATTAATTGAGATTGATATTTACATGATTAAATGTTTCTAACATGTTAAGCAATCAAACTTGTTAAGACTTGATTAATTGAAATAGGTTTCATATAGACAATTGACCACCCAAGTTGACCGGTGATTCACGAACGTTAAAACTTGTAAAAACTATATGATGACATATATATGGTTATATATATAGTTAACATGATATTATGATAAGTAAACATATCATTAATTATATTAACAATGAACTACATATGTAAAAACAAGACTACTAACTTAATGATTTTGAAACGAGACATATATGTAACGATTATCGTTGTAACGACATTTAATGTATATATATCATATTAAGAGATATTCGTACATCATAATATCATGATAATATAATAATTTAAAATCTCTTTTGATATTATAAACATTGGGTTAACAACATTTAACAAGATCGTTAACCTAAAGGTTTCAAAACAACATTTACATGTAACGACTAACGATGACTTAACGACTCAGTTAAAATGTATATACATGTAGAGTTTTAATATGTATTCATACACTTTTGAAAGACTTCAAGACACTTATCAAAATACTTCTACTTAACAAAAATGCTTACAATTACATCCTCGTTCAGTTTCAACAACAATTCTACTCGTATGCACCCGTATTCGTACTCGTACAATACACAGCTTTTAGATGTATGTACTATTGGTATATACACTCAAATGATCAGCTCTTAGCAGCCCATGTGAGTCACCTAACACATGTGGGAACCATCATTTGGCAACTAGCATGAAATATCTCATAAAATTACAAAAATGTGAGTAATCATTCATGACTTATTTACATGAAAACAAAATAACATATCCTTTATATCTAATCCATACACCAACGACCAAAAACACCTAAAAACACTTTCATTCTTCAATTTTCTTCATCTAATTGATCTCTCTCAAGTTCTATCTTCAAGTTCTAAGTGTTCTTCATAAATTCCAAAAGTTCTAGTTTCATAAAATCAAGAATACTTTCAAGTTTGCTAGCTCACTTCCAATCTTGTAAGGTGATCATCTAACCTCAAGAAATCTTTGTTTCTTACAGTAGGTTATCATTCTAATACAAGGTAATAATCATATTCAAACTTTGGTTCAATTTCTATAACTATAACAATCTTATTTTAAGTGATGATCTTACTTGAACTTGTTTTCGTGTCATGATTCTGCTTCAAGAACTTCGAGCCATCCAAGGATCCATTGAAGCTAGATCCATTTTTCTCTTTTCCAGTAGGTTTATCCAAGGAACTTAAGGTAGTAATGATGTTCATAACATCATTCGATTCATACATATAAAGCTATCTTATTCGAAGGTTTAAACTTGTAATCACTAGAACATAGTTTAGTAAATTATAAACTTGTTCGCAAACAAAAGTTAATCCTTCTAACTTGACTTTTAAAATCAACTAAACACATGTTCTATATCTATATGATATGCTAACTTAATGATTTAAAACCTGGAAACACGAAAAACACCGTAAAACCGGATTTACGCCGTCGTAGTAACACCGCGGGCTGTTTTGGGTTAGTTAATTAAAAACTATGATAAACTTTGATTTAAAAGTTGTTATTCTGAGAAAATGATTTTTATTATGAACATGAAACTATATCCAAAAATTATGGTTAAACTCAAAGTGGAAGTATGTTTTCTAAAATGGTCATCTAGACGTCGTTCTTTCGACTGAAATGACTACCTTTATAAAAACGACTTGTAACTTATTTTTATGACAATAAACCTATACTTTTTCTGTTTAGATTCATAAAATAGAGTTCAATATGAAACCATAGCAATTTGATTCACTCAAAACGGATTTAAAATGAAGAAGTTATGGGTAAAACAAGATTGGATAATTTTTCTCATTTTAGCTACGTGAAAATTGGTAACAAATCTATTCCAACCATAACTTAATCAACTTGTATTGTATATTATGTAATCTTGAGATACCATAGACACGTATACAATGTTTCGACCTATCATGTCGACACATCTATATATATTTCGGAACAACCATAGACACTCTATATGTGAATGTTGGAGTTAGCTATACAGGGTTGAGGTTGATTCCAAAATATATATAGTTTGAGTTGTGATCAATACTGAGATACGTATACACTGGGTCGTGGATTGATTCAAGATAATATTTATCGATTTATTTCTGTACATCTAACTGTGGACAACTAGTTGTAGGTTACTAACGAGGACAGCTGACTTAATAAACTTAAAACATCAAAATATATTAAAAGTGTTGTAAATATATTTTGAACATACTTTGATATATATGTATATATTGTTATAGGTTCGTGAATTAACCAGTGGCCAAATCTTACTTCCCGACGAAGTAAAAATCTGTGAAAGTGAGTTATAGTCCCACTTTTAAAATCTAATATTTTTGGGATGAGAATACATGCAGGTTTTATAAATGATTTACAAAATAGACACAAGTACGTGAAACTACATTCTATGGTTGAATTATCGAAATCGAATATGCCCCTTTTTATTAAGTCTGGTAATCTAAGAATTAGGGAACAGACACCCTAATTGACGCGAATCCTAAAGATAGATCTATTGGGCCTAACAAACCCCATCCAAAGTACCGGATGCTTTAGTACTTCGAAATTTATATCATATCCGAAGGGTGTCCCGGAATGATGGGGATATTCTTAAATATGCATCTTGTAAATGTCGGTTACCAGGTGTTCACCATATGAATGATTTTTATCTCTATGTATGGGATGTGTATTGAAATATGAAATCTTGTGGTCTATTGTTACGATTTGATATATATAGGTTAAACCTATAACTCACCAACATTTTTGTTGACGTTTAAAGCATGTTTATTCTCAGGTGAATACTAAGAGCTTCCGCTGTCGCATACTTAAATAAGGACGAGATTTGGAGTCCATGCTTGTATGATATTGTGTAAAAACTGCATTCAAGAAACTTATTTTGTTGTAACATATTTGTATTGTAAACCATTATGTAATGGTCGTGTGTAAACAGGATATTTTAGATTATCATTATTTGATAATCTACGTAAAGCTTTTTAAACCTTTATTGATGAAATAAAGGTTATGGTTTGTTTTAAAATGAATGCAGTCTTTGAAAAACGTCTCATATAGAGGTCAAAACCTCGCAACGAAATCAATTAATATGGAACGTTTTTAATCAATAAGAACGGGACATTTCAGTTGGTATCCGAGCGTTGGTCTTAGAGAACCAGAATTTTGCATTAGTGTGTCTTATCGAGTTTGTTAGGATGCATTAGTGAGTCTGGACTTCGACCGTGTTTACTTGAAAAATGATTGCTTAACAAATTTTGTTGGAAACTATATATTTTTAACATGTGAATATTATGTGATATATTAATCTCTTAACGCGTTTGATATTATGTGATAGATGTCTACCTCTAGAACAAGTTCCATTGACTCACCTAATAATAATTAAGAGTCAAATGTAAATTGGAATGATTCGTGGACTGATTCACAAGTTCCCGAAGAGGAACCGGAAGAAGAGTCGGAACCGGAAGAAGAATCGGAACCGGAAGAAGAATCGGAACCGGATGAAGAAATAGAACCGGTGGGGGAAATAATAAAACGGTTAAGTAAAAGAAAATCCTCAACCAACCGACCAAGGTTAATTATGGTCAATGGTGTTTCCGCCAAGGAAGCAAAATATTGGGAGGATTACCAATTCTCCGATGAATCGGATTCCGACGAGAATTCCGATGATGTTATAGAAATTACCCCAACTGAATTTAAAAAGGCAAAAGAAAATAATAAGGGAAAGGGCATAAAAATAGAGAAATCTAATTCCAACCCCGATGAACTTTATATGTATCGTCAACCCCCGAAGTCCTTAAGTTGTAACAATGACCCGGGAACCTCTAAACCACCAGGTTTTTCTAAACCAATGTGGATCACGACGGCTCGTATTAGGGGAACATCATATATCCCTAGAAACTTGGCAAAACGAACCAAAACCGAAGAAGAAGAAACAAGCGAGTCGGAATAAGATAGTTGTATTCGTGTGGTGTAATATATGTAATATAGAGTGCTGATGCTTTATGATATATGTAAAAATTGCTTGTATTAATAAGTATTTTTTTTATGAATCTAACTCTTGTCTATTTTACAGTATAAAAACACAAAATGGATAGACAATCCAATATTTTAAGAGACCTACCCGGAGACATGATTGATGAAATCTTGTCTAGAGTAGGTCAGAATTCTTCGGCACAACTATTTAAGGCGAGATCAGTTTGTAAGACATTCGAAGAACGTTCCAAGAATGTCTTGGTTTATAAGAGACTTTCGTTTGAAAAATGGGGGATATCACATTGGGAAACCAATAAGTTACGATGTGTTTACTTTGACGCATATATTGCGGGGAACCCAAATGCTATTTTACGCAATGGGTTAAGAAATTATTTTGACACAATATATCCGAATATTGGACTTCGTGATTTAGAAAAAGCGGCTAACATGCAACATAAAGAAGCATGTTATGCTTACGGATTAGTAATGTTCGCTTCTCACCAAAGTGAGAACAAGAACATCGGGCAACAACTATTAAACAAAACGTTCCCACAAGTGACGGAGTCGGTAATTGGGGTAAGAAATGAGGTTTTTAGATTGTTACGGGACTGTTGGACATTACGTAACCCTCGTCCCTTTGACGACGTTACAACACGCTATCTTATCAACGGCCATAACGGTTATGTTCCACAAGACCAAGGATGGGAAGTAGTCCTAGTAAAACCAGAATGTATGACTTGTTTCTGGACGTATGAATTACGTGTCTTTATTGCCTTTGCTGAACGACTTGTGTACTAGCTAGAATTATCTTCACAACCATCTTGTATCAAATTTATTGTGTGCTATATTTCATGCTATATGTAAAATAAGCAGTATTGTAAGTTTGTAAAATATTGTGTAAAAGTTTGAACGCGAAATATTATTATAATCAGTTTTTCATATAGAATTGTAGTAGTTGAATTGTATATTAGCTACTAAGTATGAACTTAACGGGTAGGTACTACCCGAATTTAAACTTATAAAACGCTAATATGAAGAAAAAGCTTTTATAAATGAGTTCATATTATGCTACGAAATACTATTAACTACTCTTAATATTCTGTATGATTAACTTGTTCCATTTAACTATTTTGAAGGAAATGGCACCGACTACTCGACACACCGTGAATATGAATGAAGAGGAATTCCGTACTTTTCTAGCTTCAAACATAGCCGCAGTACAGGCTGCGCTATATACCAACAATAACCTTGGATCTAGCAGTACAGGAAATCGTGTAGGATGCACCTACAAAGAATTCACTGCCTGCAAACCTTTGGAATTTGATGGAACCGAAGGACCGATCGGATTGAAACGGTGGACCGAGAAGGTCGAATCGGTGTTTGCCATAAGTAAGTGTACTGAAGAGGACAAAGTGAAGTACGCTACGCATACCTTCACAGGTTCTGCGTTAACATGGTGGAATACCTATCTAGAGCAAGTGGGACAAGGCGATGCGTACGCACTACCGTGGTCAGCATTCAAGCACTTGATGAACGAGAAGTACCGTCCCAGAACCGAGGTCAATAAGCTCAAGACAGAACTTAGAGGGTTACGAACCCAAGGATTTGATATTACCACGTACGAAAGACGATTCACAGAATTGTGCCTATTGTGTCCGGGAGCATTCGAAGATGAGGAAGAGAAGATCGACGCGTTTGTGAAAGGATTACCGGAAAGAATCCAAGAAGATATAAGTTCACACGAGCCCGCCTCCATACAACAGGCATGTAGAATGGCTCACAAACTAGTGAACCAGATTGAAGAAAGAATTAAAGAACAGACTGCTGAAGAGGCCAATGTGAAGCAAGTCAAAAGAAAGTGGGAGGAAAACGGTGATAAGAATCACCAATACAACAACAACAACAATTACAACAATAATCGCAGCAATTATCCCAACAATCGCAACATCAATCGCAACTACAACAAACGGCCCAATAACAACAACAACAACAACAACAGCAACTACAACAATCATCCCAACAACAATAATAACCGCAACAACAACAACAATCAGAAGCAGCTATGCCAAAGGTGTGAAAAGAATCACTCGGGGTTCTGCACCAAATTTTGCAACAAGTGTAAAAGAAATGGTCATAGCGCGGTGAAGTGTGAGGTCTACGGACCAGGGGTTAATAGAATGAAAGGAACAAATGGTGTCGGAACGAGTAATGGCAGAGCAAGTAGTGTCGGAGCAAGTTATGCCAATGTAGTTTGTTATAAATGTGGAAAACCGGGCCACATTATTAGAAATTGCCCGAACCAGGAGAACACGAATGGACAAGGCCGTGGAAGAGTTTTCAATATTAATGCGGCAGAGGCACAGGAAGACCCGGAGCTTGTTACGGGTACGTTTCTTATTGACAATAAATCTGCTTACGTTTTATTTGATTCGGGTGCGGATAGAAGCTATATAAGTAGAGATTTTTGTGCTAAATTAAGTTGTCCATTGACGCCTTTGGATAGTAAATTTTTACTCGAATTAGCAAATGGTAAATTAATTTCAGCAGATAATATATGTCGGAATCGAGAAATTAAACTGGTTAGCGAAACATTTAAGATTGATTTGATACCAGTAGAGTTAGGGAGTTTTGATGTGATAATCGGTATGGACTGGTTGAAAGAAGTGAAAGCAGAGATCGTTTGTTACAAAAATGCAATTCGCATTATACGAGAAAAAGGAAAACCCTTAATGGTGTACGGAGAAAAGGGCAACACGAAGCTACATCTTATTAGTAATTTGAAGGCACAAAAACTAATAAGAAAAGGTTGCTATGCTGTTCTAGCACACATCGAGAAAGTACAAACTGAAGAAAAGAGCATCAATGATGTTCCCATTGCAAAAGAATTTCCCGATGTATTTCCGAAAGAATTACCGGGATTACCCCCACATCGATCCGTTGAATTTCAAATAGATCTTGTACCAGGAGCTGCACCAATAGCTCGTGCTCCTTACAGACTCGCACCCAGCGAGATGAAAGAACTGCAAAGCCAATTACAAGAACTTTTAGAGCGTGGTTTCATTCGACCAAGCACATCACCGTGGGGAGCTCCTGTTTTGTTTGTCAAGAAGAAAGATGGTACATTCAGGTTGTGTATCGACTACCGAGAGTTGAACAAACTTACCATCAAGAACCGCTACCTATTACCGAGAATCGACGACTTATTTGATCAACTACAAGGCTCGTCTGTTTATTCAAAGATTGACTTACGTTCCGGGTATCATCAAATGCGGGTGAAAGAAGATGATATTCCAAAGACTGCTTTCAGAACACGTTATGGTCATTACGAGTTTATGGTCATGCCGTTTGGTTTAACTAATGCACCAGCTGTGTTCATGGACCTTATGAACCGAGTGTGTGGACCATACCTTGACAAGTTTGTCATTGTTTTCATTGATGACATACTTATTTACTCAAAGAATGACCAAGAACACGGTGAACATTTGAGAAAGGTGTTAGAAGTATTGAGGAAGGAAGAATTGTACGCTAAGTTTTCAAAGTGTTCATTTTGGTTGGAAGAAGTTCAATTCCTCGGTCACATAGTGAACAAAGAAGGTATTAAGGTGGATCCGGCAAAGATAGAAACTGTTGAAAAGTGGGAAACCCCGAAAACTCCGAAACACATACGCCAGTTTTTAGGACTAGCTGGTTACTACAGAAGGTTCATCCAAGACTTTTCCAGAATAGCAAAACCCTTGACTGCATTAACGCATAAAGGGAAGAAATTTGAATGGAATGATGAACAAGAGAAAGCGTTTCAGTTATTGAAGAAAAAGCTAACTACGGCACCTATATTGTCATCGCCTGAAGGGAATGATGATTTTGTGATTTATTGTGACGCATCAAAGCAAGGTCTCGGTTGTGTATTAATGCAACGAACGAAGGTGATTGCTTATGCGTCTAGACAATTGAAGATTCACGAACAAAATTATATGACGCATGATTTGGAATTAGGCGCAGTTGTTTTTGCATTAAAGACTTGGAGGCACTACTTATATGGGGTTAAAAGTATTATATATACCGACCACAAAAGTCTTCAACACATATTTAATCAGAAACAACTGAATATGAGGCAGCGTAGGTGGATTGAATTATTGAATGATTACGACTTTGAGATTCGTTACCACCCGGGGAAGGCAAATGTGGTAGCCGATGCCTTGAGCAGGAAGGACAGAGAACCCATTCGAGTAAAATCTATGAATATAATGATTCATAATAACCTTACTACTCAAATAAAGGAGGCGCAACAAGGAGTTTTAAAAGAGGGAAATTTAAAGGATGAAATACCCAAAGGATTGGAGAAGCATCTTAATATTCGGGAAGACGGAACCCGGTATAGGGCTGAAAGGATTTGGGTACCAAAATTTGGAGATATGAGAGAAATGGTACTTAGAGAAGCTCATAAAACCAGATACTCAATACATCCTGGAACGGGAAAGATGTACAAGGATCTCAAGAAACATTTTTGGTGGCCGGGTATGAAAGCCGATGTTGCTAAATACGTAGGAGAATGTTTGACGTGTTCTAAGGTCAAAGCTGAGCATCAGAAACCATCAGGTCTACTTCAACAACCTGAAATCCCGGAATGGAAATGGGAAAAACATTACCATGGATTTCATCACTAAATTGCCAAGGACTGCAAGTGGTTTTGATACTATTTGGGTAATAGTTGATCGTCTCACCAAATCAGCACACTTCCTGCCAATAAGAGAAGATGACAAGATGGAGAAGTTAGCACGACTGTATTTGAAGGAAGTCATCTCCAGACATGGAATACCAATCTCTATTATCTCTGATAGGGATGGCAGATTTATTTCAAGATTCTGGCAGACATTACAGCAAGCATTAGGAACTCGTCTAGACATGAGTACTGCCTATCATCCACAAACTGATGGGCAGAGCGAAAGGACGATACAAACGCTTGAAGACATGCTACGAGCATGTGTTATTGATTTCGGAAACAGTTGGGATCGACATCTACCGTTAGTAGAATTTTCCTACAACAACAGCTACCATTCAAGCATTGAGATGGCGCCGTTTGAAGCACTTTATGGTAGAAAGTGCAGGTCTCCGATTTGTTGGAGTGAAGTGGGGGATATACAGATTACGGGTCCGGAGATTATACAAGAAACTACCGAGAAGATCATCCAAATTCAACAACGGTTGAAAACCGCCCAAAGTCGACAAAAGAGCTACGCTGACATTAAAAGAAAAGATATAGAATTTGAAATTGGAGAGATGGTCATGCTTAAAGTTGCACCTTGGAAAGGCGTTGTTCGATTTGGTAAACGAGGGAAATTAAATCCAAGGTATATTGGACCATTCAAGATTATTGATCGTGTTGGACCAGTAGCTTACCGACTTGAGTTACCTCAACAACTTGCGGCTGTACATAACACTTTCCACGTCTCGAATTTGAAGAAATGTTTTGCTAAAGAAGATCTCACTATTCCGTTAGATGAAATCCAAATCAACGAAAAACTTCAATTCATCGAAGAACCCGTCGAAATAATGGATCGTGAGGTTAAAAGACTTAAGCAAAACAAGATATCAATTGTTAAGGTTCGATGGAATGCTCGTAGAGGACCCGAGTTCACCTGGGAGAGTGAAGATCAGATGAAGAAGAAATACCCGCATCTATTTCCAGAAGATTCGTCAACACCTTCAACAGCTTAAAATTTTGGGACGAAATTTATTTAACGGGTAGGTACTGTAGTGACCCGAACTTTTCCATGTTTATATATATTAATTGAGATTGATATTTACATGATTAAATGTTTCCAACATGTTAAGCAATCAAACTTGTTAAGACTTGATTAATTGAAATAGGTTTCATATAGACAATTGACCACCCAAGTTGACCGGTGATTCACGAACGTTAAAACTTGTAAAAACTATATGATGACATATATATGGTTATATATATAGTTAACATGATATTATGATAAGTAAACATATCATTAATTATATTAACAATGAACTACATATGTAAAAACAAGACTACTAACTTAATGATTTTGAAACGAGACATATATGTAACGATTATCGTTGTAACGACATTTAATGTATATATATCATATTAAGAGATATTCGTACATCATAATATCATGATAATATAATAATTTAAAATCTCTTTTGATATTATAAACATTGGGTTAACAACATTTAACAAGATCGTTAACCTAAAGGTTTCAAAACAACATTTACATGTAACGATTAACGATGACTTAACGACTCAGTTAAAATGTATATACATGTAGTGTTTTAATATGTATTCATACACTTTTGAAAGACTTCAAGACACTTATCAAAATACTTCTACTTAACAAAAATGCTTACAATTACATCCTCGTTCAGTTTCATCAACAATTCTACTCGTATGCACCCGTATTCGTACTTGTACAATACACAGCTTTTAGATGTATGTACTATTGGTATATACACTCCAATGATCAGCTCTTAGCAGCCCATGTGAGTCACCTAACACATGTGGGAACCATCATTTGGCAACTAGCATGAAATATCTCATAAAATTACAAAAATATGAGTAATCATTCATGACTTATTTACATGAAAACAAAATAACATATCCTTTATATCTAATCCATACACCAACGACCAAAAACACCTAAAAACACTTTCATTCTTCAATTTTCTTCATCTAATTGATCTCTCTCAAGTTCTATCTTCAAGTTCTAAGTGTTCTTCATAAATTCCAAAAGTTCTAGTTTCATAAAATCAAGAATACTTTCAAGTTTGCTAGCTCACTTCCAATCTTGTAAGGTGATCATCTAACCTCAAGAAATCTTTGTTTCTTACAGTAGGTTATCATTCTAATACAAGGTAATAATCATATTCAAACTTTGGTTCAATTTCTATAACTATAACAATCTTATTTTAAGTGATGATCTTACTTGAACTTGTTTTCGTGTCATGATTCTGCTTCAAGAACTTCGAGCCATCCAAGGATCCATTGAAGCTAGATCCATTTTTAGTAAATTATAAACTTGTTCGCAAACAAAAGTTAATCCTTCTAACTTGACTTTTAAAATCAACTAAACACATGTTCTATATCTATATGATATGCTAACTTAATGATTTAAAACCTGGAAACACGAAAAACACCGTAAAACCGGATTTACGCCGTCGTAGTAACACCGCGGGCTGTTTTGGGTTAGTTAATTAAAAACTATGATAAACTTTGATTTAAAAGTTGTTATTCTGAGAAAATGATTTTTATTATGAACATGAAACTATATCCAAAAATTATGGTTAAACTCAAAGTGGAAGTATGTTTTCTAAAATGGTCATCTAGACGTCGTTCTTTCGACTGAAATGACTACCTTTATAAAAACGACTTGTAACTTATTTTTCTGACAATAAACCTATACTTTTTCTGTTTAGATTCATAAAATAGAGTTCAATATGAAACCATAGCAATTTGATTCACTCAAAACGGATTTAAAATGAAGAAGTTATGGGTAAAACAAGATTGGATAATTTTTCTCATTTTAGCTACGTGAAAATTGGTAACAAATCTATTCCAACCATAACTTAATCAACTTGTATTGTATATTATGTAATCTTGAGATACCATAGACACGTATACAATGTTTCGACCTATCATGTCGACACATCTATATATATTTCGGAACAACCATAGACACTCTATATGTGAATGTTGGAGTTAGCTATACAGGGTTGAGGTTGATTCCAAAATATATATAGTTTGAGTTGTGATCAATACTGAGATACGTATACACTGGGTCGTGGATTGATTCAAGATAATATTTATCGATTTATTTCTGTACATCTAACTGTGGACAACTAGTTGTAGGTTACTAACGAGGACAGCTGACTTAATAAACTTAAAACATCAAAATATATTAAAAGTGTTGTAAATATATTTTGAACATACTTTGATATATATGTATATATTGTTATAGGTTCGTGAATTAACCAGTGGCCAAATCTTACTTCCCGACGAAGTAAAAATCTGTGAAAGTGAGTTATAGTCCCACTTTTAAAATCTAATATTTTTGGGATGAGAATACATGCAGGTTTTATAAATGATTTACAAAATAGACACAAGTACGTGAAACTACATTCTATGGTTGAATTATCGAAATCGAATATGCCCCTTTTTATTAAGTCTGGTAATCTAAGAATTAGGGAACAGACACCCTAATTGACGCGAATCCTAAAGATAGATCTATTGGGCCTAACAAACCCCATCCAAAGTACCGGATGCTTTAGTACTTCGAAATTTATATCATATCCGAAGGGTGTCCCGGAATGATGGGGATATTCTTAAATATGCATCTTGTTAATGTCGGTTACCAGGTGTTCACCATATGAATGATTTTTATCTCTATGTATGGGATGTGTATTGAAATATGAAATCTTGTGGTCTATTGTTACGATTTGATATATATAGGTTAAACCTATAACTCACCAACATTTTTGTTGACGTTTAAAGCATGTTTATTCTCAGGTGAATACTAAGAGCTTCCGCTGTCGCATACTTAAATAAGGACGAGATTTGGAGTCCATGCTTGTATGATATTGTGTAAAAACTGTATTCAAGAAACTTATTTTGTTGTAACATATTTGTATTGTAAACCATTATGTAATGGTCGTGTGTAAACAGGATATTTTAGATTATCATTATTTGATAATCTACGTAAAGCTTTTTAAACCTTTATTGATGAAATAAAGGTTATGGTTTGTTTTAAAATGAATGCAGTCTTTGAAAAACGTCTCAAATAGAGGTCAAAACCTCGCAACGAAATCAATTAATATGGAACGTTTTTAATCAATAAGAACGGGACATTTCATGATACGGGTATAAATACCGAATGAATACGAATAGAATTCTTGATGGAATTGAATGAGAATATAAGTATAGCTATCTTTGTTGAGTATAAGTATGTTAGTATATATGTTTAAGTCCTTCATAAGTGTATTAATACATATTAATACAATACATATACATATATTTTAATTTAGAAGTTACTACAACGTTAATCGTTATATATATGTATATAGTCTTGAAGTCTTTAAGTTAGTAGTCTCATTTTATATATATAACTCTTTGTTAATATATTTAATGAGATACTTAAATATCATTTTAACATGTCATAAATATATATATCCAAATATATATTCTATTTAATGATTATCACAAATTATGACGTTCGTAAATCGTCATACAGACTGGGTGGTCAAACATTTTCATAAAATCCATTCCAAATATATATCTTGACAAGTTTGATTACTTAACATGTTGGAAACATTTAATTATGTAAATATTAATCTTATATATAGCGGAAAAATCCGGGTCGTTACATTACACCCGTTAAATTAAATTTCGTCCCGAAATTTAGAATAGTACCTAATTAACGTGCGATATCGGGAAACAAATGTGGGTACTTCAATTTCATTTGATCTTCTCGTTCCCAAATATATTCAGGTCATCTACGAGCATTCCATTGAACCTTAACGATTGGTATCTTACTTTGTTTGAGTCGTTTGACCTCACGATCCATAATTTTGACGGGTTCTTCAACGAAATTTAGTTTCTCGTCAATTTTAATCTCGTCTAAAGGAATAATGAGATCTTCGGTAGCTAGGCATTTCTTTAGGTTTGAAACATGAAAGGTGTTGTGAATCTTTTCTAATTATGGAGGTAGCTCAAGTCGATAGGCCACCGACCCAATGCGTTTTTCAATTTTGAATGGCCCAATGTATCTTGGGCTCAATTTCCCCCATTTTTCAAAACGAATAACACCTTTCTAAGGTGATACCTTAAGCATAACCATATCACCTTCCTCAAACTCTAAAGGTTTTCTTCTAACATCTGCATAGCTCTTTTGTCGACTCCGGGCTGTTTTCAATCGTTGCTGAATCTGAATGATTTTATCGGTGGTTTCTTGGATAATTTCCGGACCTGTAATCTATTTATCCCCCACATCACTCCAACAAATCGGAGACCTGCACTTCCTACCATAAAGTGCCTCGAATGGTGCCGCCTCAATACTAGAATGATAGCTGTTGTTGTAGGAAAACTCAACTAACGGTAGATGTCGATCCCAACTGCTTCCAAAATCAATAACACATGCTCGTAGCATGTCTTCGAGTGTCTGAATCGTCCTTTCACTCTGCCCATCAGTTTGAGAATGATAGGCAGTACATAAATCTAGACGAGTTCCCAACGCTTCATGTAATGCCTGCCAAAATCTGGAAGTAAATCTGCTATCACGATCAGAGATAATAGAGATTAGTATACCATGTCTAGAAACAACTTCTTTCAGGTATAATCGTGCTAATTTCTCTATACCATCCTCTTCTTTTATTGGCAGAAAGTGTGTTGACTTAGTAAGACGATCGACTATTACCCAAATCATATCATAACCACCTGCGGTTCTCGGTAACTTAGCAATGAAATCCATGGTAATGTTTTCCCATTTCCATTCTGGGATTTCAGGTTGTTGGAGTAGGCCCGATGGTTTCTACTGTTCAGCTTTGACTTTAGAACAAGTCAAACATGCTCCTACATATGTGGCTATATCGGCCTTCATTCCTGGCCACCAAAAGTTTCTCTTGAGGTCTTGGTACATTTTCCCCGCTCCGGGATGTATTGAATATCTGATTTTATGTGCTTCATCTAGTACCACTTTCCTCAAATCTCCATTCTTTGGTACCCAAATTTTTCAGCTAAATACCTGGTTCCGTCTTCCCGAATATTAAGCTGTTTTTCTAATCCTTTGGGTATTTCCCTTCCAAAAATTCCTTCCTTCAAAACCTCCTGTTGTGCCTCTTTTATTCGAGTAGTAAGATTAGTATGAATAATCATGTTCATAGCTTTTACTCGAATAGGTTCTCTTTCCTTTCGACTCAAGGCATTGGCTACTACATTCGCTTTCCCCGGGTGGTAACGGATTCCACAATCATAATCATTTAGCAGCTCAACCCATCTACGCTGCCTCATGTTTAGTTGCTTTTGATTTAAAATATGTTGGAGACTTTTGTGGTCGGTGTATACGATAAACTTGACCCCATATAGATAATGTCTCCACATCTTTAATGCAAAAAAATGGCGCCCAATTCCAGATCATGTGTGGTGTAGTTTTGTTCATGAATTTTGAGTTGTCGAGAAGCATATGCAATCACCTTCTTCTATTGCTTAAGAACACACTCAAAACCCATTCTTGATACGTCGCAGTAAATAACAAAATATTCCATTCCATCAGGTAACGATAAAATAGCTTCCGTAGTCAACTTCTTTTTCAACAATTGGAAGGCACCCTCTTGTTCGGAAGCCATTCATACTTCTTCCCCTTATGTGTCAAGGCAGTTAAAGGTTTGGCTACTCGGGAGAAATCTTGAATAAATCTCCTATAATAACCGGCTAAACACAAAAATTGATGTATTTGCTTTGGAGTTTTTGGGGTTTCCCATTTTTTAATGGCTTCGATCTTGGCGGGATCAACTTTGATTCCATTACTACTGACTACGTGGCCAAGAAATTGTACTTCATTTCACCAAAAAGCTCACTTAGAGAATTTTGCATAGAGCTGTTCTTTTCTTAACAATTTTAACACAAGTCTCAATTGTTGTTCGTGTTCTTGGTTATTCTTCGAATAGATAAGAATGTCATCAATAAAGACAATAACAAACTTATCTAAATATGGACTACATACTCGGTGCATGAGATCCATGAAAACTGCGGGTGCATTGGTTAGACCGAATGACATAACCATGAATTCGTAATGGCCATAATGAGTTCTGAAGGCTGTTTATGGTATATCGGCTTCTTTAACCCTCAGTTGATGATAACCCGACCTTAAGTCGATTTTGGAGTATACGCTCGAACCTTGGAATTGATCAAATATATCGTCGATTCAGGGTAAAGGGTATCGGTTTTTGATGGTTACTTTGTCCAGCTCATGGTAATCGATACACATGCGAAAAGACCCATCTTTCTTTTTAATGAACAAAATTGGAGCTCCCCATGGTGACGTACTCGGTCGGATAAAACCACGTTCTAATAATTCTTGTAGCTGACTTTGTAATTCTTTCATTTCGGTGGGCACAAGTCTATATGGAGCACGAGCTATTGGTGCGACTCCTGGTACAAGATCTATTTGGAATTCAACGGATCGGTGTGGAGGTAGTCCCGGTAATTCGTCCGGAAACACCTCAGGAAATTCTCTTGCAACGGGAACGTCATCGATTTTCTTTTCTTCTTTTTCAACCTTCTCGACGTGTGCTAGTACAGCATAGCAACCTTTTCTTATTAGTTTGCGTGCCTTCAAACTACTAATAAGATTTAATTTGGCATTACCCCTTTCTCCGTACACCATTATGGGTAATCCGTCTTCTCTCAGAATGCGAATCGCCTTCTCATGACAAACAACTTCGGCTTTCACCTTGAACATCCAGTCCATTCCAATAATTACGTCGAAGCTTTCCAATTCCACCGGTATTAAATCAATTACAAACGTTTCGCTAACTAAACTAATTTTTCGATTTCGGCAAATTTTATCAACCTTAATTAGTTTACCGTTTGCTACTTCAACTATACACTTTTTATCCAAAGGCGTTAACGGGCAATTTAATTTGGCACAAAATTCTCTACTCATATAACTTCTATCGGCACCCGAATCAAATAAAACATAAGTAGGTGTATTGTTGATAAGAAACGTACCCGTAATAAGTTTCGGGTCTTCCTGTGCTTTCTCCCCATTAATGTTGAAAGCTCTCCCACGGCCTTGCCTATTTCCATTTCGGCACTGGTTTATGGTATGGCCCGGTTTTCCACATCCATAGCAAACAATGCCGTTATTATTTGTTCCGGCATTATTTGCTCCTCTGTTTCTATTTGGTCCGTAGACTTCGCAGTTTTCCGCAATATGGCCATTTCTATTGCACTTGGTACATAATTCTCTACAAAACCATTCCGGATGAAACGTATCACACCTTGGGCATATAGTCCTTTGCTTTTTGTTATCGTTGTTGTTGTTGTTGTTGTTGTTGTTGTTGTTGTTGTTGTTGTTGTTGTTATTGTTAGGGTTATTGTTGTTGAGATGTTTGTTATTGTTATTGTTGTGATTGGGATTGTTGTTATTGTTATTATTATTGGGATGGTTGTTGCGGTTATTGTTGCGGTTGTTGTTGCGATTATTGTTGTTGTTGGGGTGGTTGCGATTGTTGTTGAAATTGTTGTTTTGATTGTTGTTGTTGTACTGGTGACCCTAATCACCGCTTTCCTCCCACTTTCTTTTCCCCTGTTTCATTATGACCTCCTCGGCCGCTTCTTTCTTTATCCTTCCTGTAATTTGGCCTATCAATTTTTGGGCTATACGGCTCGCTTTCTGCATTGTTGCAGGGTCGTTAGCACCTACATGCTCTTGGATTCGTTCCGGCAACCCTTTTATGAATGCTTCAATTTTTGCTTCTTCGTCCTCAAATGCTCCAGGACACATTAAAGCCAGTTCATTGAAATGTCGCTCGTAGGTAGTGACATCTAACCCTTGGGTTGTCAGTGCTTTAAGCTCTGCCTTGAGCTTGTTGATTTCGGTTCTGGGATGGTACTCTTCTGTCATCATGTGCTTGAAAGCGGACCATGGAAGTGCATAGGCGGTATTCTGTCCTACGTAATCCATGTAGGTATTCCACCATGTCAAAGCAGTACCCCTGAAAGTATGTGTGGCATACTTAACTTTATCCTCTTCTGCACAGTTGCTGATTGCGAACACGGCTTCAACCTTCTCTGTCCACCGCTTTAATCCAATGGGTCCTTCAGTTCCTTCAAATTCATTGGGTTTGCAGGCCATAAAAGCTTTGTAGGAACATCCTACCCGGTTGCCATTGTTTCCTTCACTGCTAGAACCCGATTGGTTATTATTGTTCATTGCATTCACCACTGCAGCCATATTTGCAGCGAAAGCTTGAAGTTCTTCTGTGTTCAATTGTTGTTGTCTAGTAGCTGGAGGAGCCATTTCCTTCAAAAATAGCCGAATGAGTTAATCATATAGAATTTTTAGAAGTAGCCAAAAAGTATTTTGTAGCTTAATATGAACTTATTATTATAAAAGCCTTTTCTTCATATTAGCATTTTATAACTGTAATAATGCTCATACTTGGCAGCAAACACACAAATTAACTACTAAAATTCTAATATAAAAAACAATGGTAAGTTATTACGTTACTACGTAATAATAAGTTGTAATAATAATAATAAACCTTCCATGCTTATTCTTATTATTATACAATCATAAGGAAAATTACATCGCAAACTTTCATACAAACTTAAACATACAATATACTACATATTTCACAATGCATGGAATACAGGATAGCTGCCGATGGTTCAAGAACGGCGAGATTTCTTAGATGTTGACGTTGTTTCTTTCTCGACCAAACGTTTAGATTTTCGTTTGGATAGTTCTTTTTCCAATTCCTCCCAATTGGTTCTTTCAGCTAATTGTTTGGGAGCAAAACCAACGTTTCATATTAATTGGTTTCTTTGCGAGGTTTTGACCTCTATATGGGACGTTTTTCAAATCTTGCATTCGTTTTTAAAAACAACCATAACCTTTATTATTGAATAAAGGTCTTAATGACATAATTTAGATTGTCTAACATAGACAATCTCCTCAAATAAATAAGTTTTTACACAACCCATTACAATATGATCAAATATATTACAACAAATACTCCGAATGCAAGTTTAAACAATATAAACAATTATGCCGATTCCAAATCTTGACCTTGGGTTGGCATACGATTGCGGAAGCATTTTTAATATTCACCTGAGAATAAACATGCTTAAAACATCAACAAAAATGTTGGTGAGTCATAGGTTTAATTTCTATATAATAATCATAATATTTAATAAGCCACAAGATTTCATTTAATAAATGCGCAGGATCATTACAACTGCAAAAATCATTCATACGATGAGTCGCCTGGTAACCAACCTTAACATAGAGCGCTTAAGATATATGGCATCATACATTCCACTATTCAAATGTATGACAAGGACCCTTCGAAGTACTAAAGCATTTCCACTATTCGAAAATGGGGGTGGTTGGTGCCCGTAGATCTACCTTTAGGATTCGCGTCAATTAGTGTTTTTCCCTAATTCTTAGGTTACCAAGCATAATAATAATAAGTACAGATATCCGGTATAACAAAACAATCGTAGAATGTAGTTCCATGAACTTGTGCTTATTTTGTAAAATATTTATAAATTTTGCATGTATTCTCATCCCAAAATAATTTAGATAGTAAAAATGAGACTATAACTCACTTGTGATGATTTCCGGATAGATGGTGGTAAGACTTGGCCTTTGACGAATTCACGAACCTAATAATAATATTCTTGTGTCAAGATATATATATATATTCCATATTTATGATACTTGTGATAATTTTAATTGTCCATTGTTAGTAGTCCAACGTTCGTAGTCCAATAGTCCAACAGTATAAATATATATATAAATATAAATGCGTATATTGTGTTAGAATTCACTAACACTATAATATATTGTCTTAATATAATAAGACACATAATATGTATATTTTCTGAAGCAATCCGCGACCCATTGTATACATGTCTCAGACTCGATCACAACTCAAAGTATATAATATTTTGGAATCCACTTCGACCCACAGCTGACTCGAAATTACTGCCAATGGTGTCTTATAGTTCGTTCCAATAATATATATAGAAGAAATCAAAATGATATGTCAAAACACTGTATACGGATCCACGGTGATCAAGTCATATATATATATATATATATATATATATATATATATATATATATATATATGGTGCCTTACGATCTTTATTAAGACTATAATATATTGTCGTAGAACTTAATCACGACTATTATAAATTGTATTTCCATAAGTTTGAGAACAAGACATGTATAAATACATGTAGGATACAAGGTAAGTTAGCTAGGATAAGGTTAGCATCCATTTTTATGAATCATGTCCGTAGCTAAAAATTAAGAAAAATATCCAATTTTGTTTTACCCATAATTTCTTCGTAACAAATCCGTTTTGAGTGATTCAAGTTGCCATGGTTTCGTATCGAACTCAACATTATTAATCTTAACAGAAAAAGTATAGGTTTATAGTCGAAAATGTTGGGATTTAACAAGTTACAAAATGCTTAAAAAAAATTTAAGAATCAAACTTTGCGGAAGCATGTAATTACCAATTTTAGACTTGTTAAACTTTAACCAATTAAAGTTAAATCCCAATTAGGATCAAGTTGTGAAACATACTTACAAACTACAAGCAAGAAAAGAGTTTATACCTATTCCAAGCTTGGTAGAGAGTGATGAAGATGATGATGAAGAATAGAGCTTCAAATGGATGAAACCTCAAGGAGAAATACCCCAAACTTGTGCACCAACACCTAGCCTTTGGTTAGGATTTAATTGCACTTGAAAAATAAGCTTGCAAAAAGAAAATTGAAGCCTAAAAACCCCTCAAATATTTCGGCCAGCTCAAAGGAAAATGAGCAGAATTTTATTGCTTTGATGTGTATTTTTGCAAGTGTGTATCTTGAATGAGTCAAAGTCTTGCATGTATATGGAAATGGGACTTGTATTAGACCAAGAAAGGAATCTCTAGCATGTGAGCTTACACTCCCCATGGCACCCATTAGTTTTATAAAATTTAATTTTATAAAAGCTAGATTTTATAAATTAAGTTTTATAAAACTTCCATATTTAATTTTATGTACATTTTATTTATATAAAACCAATTTATATAAAATGCAACATAAATTAATTATTTAACCTATAAATAATTAATTCCACATTATATAAATTATTCCATAATTTATATATACACATCAAGTAATATTTCAGAAAACCATTTTTCTTAAGTTTCAAGTGTCGCGTTTTTAATCAATGATCCAATCGTTAAGATTAAATACGTATAAGGTGTCGGTAAGTTTGTTATTGAGTATGACCCGACTTGGATCATAACACATTAGCCACATTAATTTAATATGTCTCTCGGGCATATGAAATACCTTCAATCTCCCACTTGCACGAGAAACATAAGAAATTTAATGCAAGTGATGGATACCACCTAACGACCGTCCATCACCCCCAATATGTTATGACTTTGTGCCATTGAACAACATCATCCCTTTCGAGTTCCCATCTCGAATATGAATTGGTGAATCTTTCATTATATCCTTTCGTCCTAGATGTCATGTTAAATCCAAGAGATACAGAGTGATCACTCTCTTTTAGATTTAACTTTATCAGGCCTTAAACATCTGACTCTCAACGAATAAGAGGGACAAATTCCATCTTGACTACATATGTCCTAAATACATACCTTGCATTATACCTGAGCTCTTCCTTATGAACTACCATATTTCAGAATAGCGAAGGAAAGAATCAAGGCATAATACCTGGTAAATATCCGAACCCAATACGTATCTCAGGTCAGAGGATACAATGATATTCGCCATTACTCAAGATTACATGTGATCAACCACAAAGGCTCCATTTAGTAAATCTTGAGAGCGGGTCTTCCAATATTTGTATCCTACAAATATCTATGAACCTTGGTTGCAACCTTGCCCCACATTCATCCCGTGAATGTATACCAATCCAAGTTCATAATAGTCTAAACCTCACATTTGCTCCCACAAATGTGATCGACTACGGAATTCAGAATAATTACTTATTCATGGATAAAATATGCAAAATAGGAACATAACTCAAAATAAATTAATACCATAATTATATTAATGAGTTTGAACAATTTCGTTCCGTTACAATACTTAAAACAGATCATGACCAATCACTAGAATATCGAAGCCCTAATGCACAAACATGTCCTGCATGTTTTGATCCATGTAAGAGCTTCGTGAGAGGATCCGCTATATTAAGATCTGTGTGAACTTTGCGAATACATATCTTTCCCTTTTCAACTTCATCCCTTATGTAGTTGAATCTTCGCTCAATGTGACGGGTCTTTTGGTGAGCATGAGGTTCTTTGATTTGAGCAATCGCACCCTCGTTATCACAAAAGATCTCAAGAGGGTCCTGAATGGAAGGGACTACTCCTAAGTCGTCGATGAATTTCTTCATCCATGCAGCTTCCTGAGCTGCCAATGATGCGGCGATGTACTCCGACTCTGTAGTGGATAAAGCAACAACATCCTGTTTTGAACTCTTCCAAGAGACCGCACCTCCATTTAACGTGAAGACATAACCGGATTGTGATCAAGAATCATCTCGATCAGTTTGGAAACTTTCATCTACGTAACCTTTTACAGCGAGTTCCTCCTCACCAGACCCGTATATAAGAAACATATCCTTAGTCCTCCTAAGGTATTTCAATATACTTTTGACAGCAATCCAATGACTGTTTCCTGGGTTATTCTGGTATCTACTTGTCAGGCTAAGAGCGCATGACACATCCGGTCTAGTGCATATCATTGCATACATGATTGACCCAATAGCAGACGCATATGGGACTTTCTTCATTCTCTCCTGATCATCTTTCGTGGTGGGGCACTGAGATGAACTGAGAAGTGTTCCCTTTTGAATAGGTACCAAACCTTTCTTAGAGTTCTCCATCTTGAACCTTTTCAAGATCTTTTCAATGTATGCACTTTGATTCAAACCTATCAGCTTCTTGGATCTATCCCTGTAGATCCCAATCCCCAAAACGTATTGTGCTTCTCCAAGATCCTTAATGGAGAAGCATTTACTTAACCAAGTTTTAACTCCTTGCATTGCCGGAACATCATTTCTAAATAGTAATATATCATCCACATATAATACAAGGAACATGATAGTGCTCCCACTAGCTTTCTTGTATATACAAGCTTCATCACCATTTTTAATGAAGCCAAATTTCTTGGCCTCCTCATTAAAACGATGATTCCACATTCTAGATGCTTGTTTCAATCCGTAGATTGACTTCTTTAACTTGCATACCTTCTTAGGATATTTCGGATCAGCAAAACCTTCAGGCTGAACCATGTAGACATCTTCCTCAAGATGTCCGTTTAGGAAAGCGGTCTTGACATCCATTTGCCATATTTCATAATCATAATGAGCAGCAATGGCAAGTAATATCCTAATAGACTTTAGCATTGCCACAGGCGAAAAAGTTTCATCATAGTCAACCCCTTGAGTTTGAGTGAAACCTTTTGCTACAAGTCTAGCTTTATATGTATCCAAGTTTCCATGTATGTCGGTTTTCATCTTGAAAAGCCATTTACAATCAACTAGCCTTGAGCCAGTAGGTTGTTCAACAAGTTCCCAAACTTGGTTGTCATACATGGATTGCATCTCAGCGTTCATGGCTTCCTGCCATTTATCCTTATCAATCCTTGATAAAGCATCTTGGTAGTTTATTGGTTCATCCAAATCAACCACATAGCAACCATCCATGAGAAACCCATATCTCTCAGGAGGATTACTAATCCTACCAGATCTGCGAACGTCTTGTGTATTTTGATCATCCATTTGATCACTCTCAACATTTTCATGTTGAGTGCTAGTGTCAACCAATTGTGTATCATCTACTTGATCTTGAACCTCTTCAAGATCTATCTTCCTTTCACTATTTCCTTCCATTAGGAACTTAGTTTCAAGGAATTCAGCCTTTCGAGCAACAAATACATTTTGCTCGGATGGATCATAGAAATAATATCCCATATCATCCTTGGGATATCCTATGAAGATACACTTCGTGGATCGAGCATTCAACTTATTAGGGACGTAACGCTTAGGATAAGCTTCACATCCCCATACCTTTAAGTATGATAGAGATGGAGGTTTTCCAAACCACATCTCATGAGGAGTTCGTTCCACTTTCTTGGTTGGGGCCATATTTAAAATACGAGCCGCGGAGCATAGACAATAACCCCAAAATGATAGAGGTAACGTGCTTCTAGCCATCATAGATCGAACCATATCCATTAGGGTTCGGTTCCTCCTTTCGGAAACTCCATTAAGTTGGGGTGTTCCAGGTGGAGTAAGTTGTGAGATAATCCCACAACTCCTAAGATGATCTTGGAAAGCATCGCTTAGGTATTCACCTCCTCTATCGGTACGAAGTACCTTGATTGTCTTATTGAGTTGATTTTGTACTTCGCTTTGATATTCTTTGAATGCTTCAAAAGTTTCGTCCTTATGTCTTAACAAGTAGACATATCCAAAACGACTGAAGTCATCAATGAAAGTAACGAAGTATCTTTCACCATTCCTAGCTATGGGCTTAAAGGGTCCACATACATCCGAATGTATTAATCCCAATAAGTCCTTAGCCCTTTCATAGGTCCCTTTGAAAGGTGCTTTAGTCATTTTGCCTTGTAAACAAGATTCACACACATCAAACGAGTCCATCTCATTTGATTTCAAGAGTCCATTCTTTTGAAGTGTATGCATTCGGTTCTTGTTTATGTGACCAAGGCGACAATGCCATAAGTAGGAATCACTCAAATCCCTTTTGAGTTTCTTGGTGCTAGTATGGTATATAGAGCTCGATGATGTGTCATCATGAACCAATTCATAAATTCCATTTGAAGGCGAAGCCTTGAAATAGAATACATTATCTTTAGAAACATGAATATCATCATCAATAAAATTAACAACGTAACCACATTGTTTTAAGCGAGAAATAGAAATAATGTTTCTACACAAATCCGGAGCATACAAAACATTTTCTAAAATAAGTTCCAATCCGCTTGGAAGCTTCAAAATAAAATCTCCTTGAGCTTTAACATGCACCTTTGCACCATTGCCCATATAGAGACTTGATGTTCCCGCCTTATGTTCACTTCTTTTGAACCCCTGCAAAGAATTGCAAATATGAGTTCCACATCCCGTGTCTAATACCCATGTATTAGAAGAAGTAATACTAAGCTCTATATATACCATATACATATTACCTGAGGTTTGCCCTGCATCTCTCTTGTCCTTCAACTCCTTAAGATAGACCGGACAGTTTCGTTTCCAATGACCCATCTCACCGCAACCGAAACATGGGTCTTCTTTGGGGTTTGCCTTCTCGGCTACCTTTTGCTTCTTAGCCTTGTTGATGGTTGGGATAACCATCTTCCCTTTCCCTTTGCCTTGATGGGCGGGTCCTTTTCTCTTGGCCACCTTTGGCTTAGAGGTGTTACCTTTTGACCCACCTTGATCGATTGCTAACACGGGTAAAGCCCTTTTACCCATGCTAGTTTCCGCCGTTCTAAGCATACCGTGAAGCTCACCTATGCTCTTATCCATCCCATTCATATTTTAATTAATTACAAATTGATCAAACCTTTTTGATAGGGAGTTAAGGATAAGATCGGTGGCTAACTCATTTGATATGTTTAGGTTAAGACGGTTAGCACGATCGATAAGGCTTTTCATCTTAAGTACATAAGATGAAACCGATTGGGTATCGTCCATACGACAAGCATGTAGCGCCCGAACCGTTTCGAAACGCTCGACACGCGCTTGTTGGAGGAACATCTCCTTCAATTGCGTTATCATGTCGTATGCACTATGATGCTCGAAATCCTTTTGGAGTTCGGGTATCATAGTCCCAAGAATTAAGCATGAGACTTGAAGGGAGTCGTGGCAATACTTATCATAAGAGGCCATTGCTTCCACATCATTCTCATCCGGTTGATCGGGAATGGGGTCCTCAAGTACATACGCTTTATCCTCTTGTTTGAGGACAATCCGAAGATTGCGGAACCAATCCATAAAGTTGGTATGGTTAAGTTTGTCTTTCTCGAGGAGAGACCGTAATGATAGGTTGTTCATGTTAAGTGGTGCGTTTTGCATGTTGTTGTTGTTATTAGCGGCCATCTACAAAATTCAACAAAGTTCATTTTAAGTATCGATTTTAGATTTAATAAACAATACCCTTTTAATTTGATTGATATTTATTAAAATTTAGAATCCAACGGTAAACCAAATTTCGGTTAGGTGACCTTTATCCCGTTATTTGATTTAGCTAGGTAGTCATTATATGACAATTGCAATCCTTTTGCAACTTCTAAGTTATGGGATCATGCAATCCTTTTGCATGGCATATTATCCCATCAACGCCTATTTGTTCATCATGCTTCGGTGACCCTAAGTTCATGATTCCCAAATCAAGTCGTCCTATTTGTATAGACTTGTAAATTTAACATACAAGTGGTTAGGTGACCTTTATCCCACAAGCATGCGAAATTTACCTTAATCATATTAGTTTGCTCATAACGGTTAGGTGACCTTTATCCCATCATGAGTTCCCTAATACTTTTAAGTGTCACACAATAGGATGGCGTTAAAATTGTTTACCTTGTTTGTAAAAGGGATTTTAAGTTTTCGTTAATTCTAGTTTGAGAAAAACTTTTATGCCATACACCAACATGTATTTAGTGTATGGTACTTATGAAAAACCAATTTAATGTCTTGTAATTGAGCCAATTACTTGATATAAACCATTTTATATACATTATCCTTTTCTTGTTCTTAATAACCATTTATTAAGGTTTTTGGTTGCAATTTTAATTCAACCATTTAAATAACCATTTTGCATGTACTTAGTACGTCTAATTTAACCAATTAAATTGTCGTTTTGTTTGTTGTTATCTTGTGATTAATTGTATCAACCAAACATACAAAACAATAATCATACAAACAACCACACATGCAAAATAAGTGTGTTCACAATCTAGCCATTTTGGTGGACATTTGTTTAGCCGAAAACAAATGTCACCGGGTAAGGGTTAATCATACAAAGTAGGAGATTTCAAATCTCCCACTTAATCTTGCATCCATATGCACCTTGTGTTCTTCAAGTCTTCATCATCTTGTATCTTCATTTTTACAAAATATGTATCCTAATACATTTTATCTAGAAAATGAAATTACAACCTATTCTATTTTACATACCAAATATAAAATGAATTACATAACCAAAATAACAATATTACAAACCAACTTGAATGAATATTACAACCACATGAATGAATTAATATTACATACCAAATGAATTATTAATAATCATCCAAACATGCAACCATTCAAACAAAAGGTCAAGGCTTGATTGTGAACTCAACATGCAACCAAAATATGACCAAAGTGGAAGACCCAAAACCCATTTGGGTCCCCAATAATTCGGCCAAAGTGAAGCATCCACCCAAACCCATTAATTTTTGCATTTTTCATTCATGCATGTACATAAAATGCAAAATATAGCGGGTATAATAAATCATCTCGAAGCATATTCCATCAACTTCGGCTCTGATACCATTGTTGGGATTTAACAAGTTACAAAATGCTTAAAAACATTTTAAGAATCAAACTTTGCGGAAGCATGTAATTACCAATTTTAGACTTGTTAAACTTTAACCAATTAAAGTTAAATCCCAATTAGGATCAAGTTGTGAAACATACTTACAAACTACAAGCAAGAAAAGAGTTTATACCTATTCCAAGCTTGGTAGAGAGTGATGAAGATGATGATGAAGAATAGAGCTTCAAATGGATGAAACCTCAAGGAGAAATACCCCAAACTTGTGCACCAACACCTAGCCTTTGGTTAGGATTTAATTGCACTTGAAAAATAAGCTTGCAAAAAGAAAATTGAAGCCTAAAAACCCCTCAAATATTTCAGCCAGCTCAAAGGAAAATGAGCAGAATTTTATTGCTTTGATGTGTATTTTTGCAAGTGTGTATCTTGAATGAGTCAAAGTCTTGCATGTATATGGAAATGGGACTTGTATTAGACCAAGAAAGGAATCTCTAGCATGTGAGCTTACACTCCCCATGGCACCCATTAGTTTTATAAAATTTAATTTTATAAAAGTTAGATTTTATAAATTAAGTTTTATAAAACTTCCATATTTAATTTTATGTACATTTTATTTATATAAAACCAATTTATATAAAATGCAACATAAATTAATTATTTAACCTATAAATAATTAATTCCACATTATATAAATTATTCCATAATTTATATATACACATCAAGTAATATTTCAGAAAACCATTTTTCTTAAGTTTCAAGTGTCGCGTTTTTAATCAATGATCCAATCGTTAAGATTAAATACGTATAAGGTGTCGGTAAGTTTGTTATTGGGTATGACCCGACTTGGATCATAACACATTAGCCACATTAATTTAATATGTCTCTCGGGCATATGAAATACCTTCAGAAAATACAGCTTAGGTGTCAAATAAGAGAAGATAGTCATATCCATCGTAAGAACGACATCTTGATGACCCTTTTGAAAAACATACTTCCACTTAGATTTTAACCATGGATTTTGGATATATTTCATATCCATATAAAATAAGATTTTTCACCAAAGAAAATCTTTTAATTTAAAGTTTAAGATAGGTTTTTAAAATTAAACCCAAAACAGCCCCCGTTCGACTAAGACGGCGTATATTCGATTTTAAGGTGTTCTTCGTGTTTACAAGTTTTATATCCTTATGTTAGCTTGACATACTGTCATAATACATGTGTTGAAGTATTTTAAAAGTCAAGTTAGAAGGATTAAGTTTGTTTGCGAACAAGTTTAGAATCAACTAAACTATGTTCTAGTTGTTGTACGTTATAAACTCATAATAAGACAGCTATATGAATATGAATCGAATAATATTATGAATAAGGTGACTACCTTAAATCAATTGAACAAAGTTGCTGAGATAGAAGTGATGTTCTTGATCTTGGAAGAGTTGTTGGCTTGGTTTAAAAAGATTGGAAGTAATCTTCTTGAGTTTGATGGTGTTCTTGAAGGTTGCTGAATTAGAAGTGTTCTTTGAGTAGTGTGTGTTTTGAGATAAATGGAATGAAGATTAAAATGAAGTGGGGTGTTTATATATACACATACATACATACGTATAGATATAGATATAGATATGTGATGTGTATGTTTTTGTTTCTTGCATTTTAGTCATACAAGAGGTTAAATGCTTTATCCCCACATGTTTGCTACTGATTGAGGGTGGCTAAGGAGGGTATTTTTGGTATTTCTTATTGGTATATACTCATAGTAATTAAGTATAGAAGCTGGGTATGATACGGGTATAAATACCGAATGAATACGAATAGAATTCTTGATGGAATTGAATGAGAATATAAGTATAGCTATATTTGTTGAGTATAAGTATGTTAGTATATATGTTTAAGTCCTTCATAAGTGTATTAATACATATTAACACAATACATATACATATATTTTAATTTAGAAGTTACTACAACATTAATCGTTATATATGTATATAGTCTTGAAGTCTTTAAGTTAGTAGTCTCATTTTATATATATATAAATCTTTGTTAATATATTTAATGAGATACTTAAATATCATTTTAACATGTCATAAATATATATATCCAAATATATATTCTATTTAATGATTATCACAAATTATGACGTTCGTGAATCGTTATACAGACTGGGTGGTCAAACATTTGCATAAAATTCATTCCAAATATATATATCTTGACAAGTTTGATTACTTAACATGTTGGAAATATTTAATTATGTAATTATTAATCTTATATATAGCGGAAAAATCAGGGTCGTTACATCGAAAAAGTCCCAAGTTAGACTTTGGAATGAATTGTGAAGGTAGTTAGCGACGTGAGTCGGAATGGTGAGGTTCCCGATAGGGGGATACGAGAGATTTTCGGAAAGCGTCGGGATGATTCCCAAATATTCCACGATTGAAAGGCGTAACGACGATGATTATCGGTGAATTGTGCTACTTTTAGGACGATTGTGGAGTGTATGGTACGAGTTTGGATACTCGGCGTAGGAGCAAACGGTTGTGGTTGTTTTGTCTCGTAGGTTGATTACCCGATATCGTTGAAATGATGGAATGATATGGCTTTTGGAAAAATATTATGAAGTTTTCACGGTGTACTTCAGAGTGAGTGGTGGAAATTTTGATCGAATGAAAGTGTGAAGTACGGTTGTTGTAATATGATACGTTAGTGTACGAAGTGAGAACCCGGACGGGTGATTGCTACATGTGTAATTCTAAATTGGAGACGGAAATGTTCAAGGTAGAAGTGATTAACTTCTAGTATTTGGTGCGGATCACGAGGACGTGATCCAATCTAAGTGGGGGAGAGTTGTAAGACCCTAAACCCAAGTGTACAAGTGTACCTAAACATCTAATAATCAAACTATAGAAAACTGGAACTCACTGTCTGAAAATGAGTGTGTGCGCACATCGCACTGTCCCAGCGACAGTTTTCTGCTTTTTCTATTTTGAGTTTAATGAAGGGCATATTGGTCTTTTCACTTGAGGGTCGGTTTTAGGCCACAAAAGGCAGATTGGTGGACTCTTTCAAGTCCATAACCTTATCTCCATTCTCTCATCTTCAACCTCAAACCCTAGAGTGAGAAAAAGAGTTTAGAGAGAGAGAGAGAGAGAGAGCTTCATTTGGAGAAGAAGAAGCTTGAATTGATAGAAGTCACAAGTATTAAAGTTGTTCATCTTGTTCACGGCTACATTGTGGTAGTATTGGTAAGTTCTAACTCCAAGTTTTCATAACATGATTAGTGTTCATAATTGGGGTTTTGAAATGGGTGTTCTTGAGTAAACCCACTAGTTGATAATTGAGATATTGAGCTAGTAAATGGTGTTAATAACTATTGTTGGTGGGTTTTGGGTTGGATGATGAAATTGATTAGTTGAAAATCATGTTCGGGTGTTAAAATCACTAGTTAACTTAGGTTATAAGTGATTAGTGGTGTAAATTTGCAAATGGGTGTTTTGACTTGAGATTTGGTCAAAATGGGTTTTGTGTCATAATGATGCAAGTAAGTGTTTTGTTGATGAAACTTTGAGTAAAATGTAGTGTTAGAACATAATCACTAGTTGATTGCGATTATGAGTGTTTTGGGCGAGATTTGACTTAGTCAAATTGGAAGTAAGTGCTAATGGGTCGAAATTTCACTAAGTGTTAAATTGGGTTGGTTTGTAAATCCACCCTAATTGTATTGTTGTTGTGTGATTAATGGAATAGGTACTTTTTGTAGTGACCCGAACTTTTCCATGTTTATATATATTAATTGAGATTGATATTTACATGATTAAATGTTTCCAACATGTTAAGCAATCAAACTTGTTAAGACTTGATTAATTGAAATATGTTTCATATAGACAATTGACCACCCAAGTTGACCGGCGATTCACGAATGTTAAAACTTGTAAAAACGACATGACGATATATATATGGATATACATATGGTTAACATGAGATTATTATAAGTAAGTATCTCCATAAGTATATTAACAATGAGTTATATACATATAAACAAGACTACTAACTTAAGGATTTCGAAACGAGACATATATGTAACGATTATCGTTGTAACGACATTTAAATGTATATATATCATATTAAGATATATTAATATATCATAATATCATGATAATATAATAATTTAACATCTCATTAGATATAATAAACAATGGTTTAACAACATTAATTGAGATCATTAACTTAAAGGTTTCAAAACAACACTTACATGTAACGACTAACGATGACTTAACGACTCAGTTAAAATGTATATACATGTAGTGTATTTAGATGTATTAAAATACTTTTGGAAGACTTCAAGACATATATCAAAACACTCATACTTAACGAAAATGGTTACAGTTACTTTCCCATTCTTTTCTTTCATCAAGAATTCTAGTCGTATTCTTACCCGTATTATACACAGCTTCAAAACGTACTTACTATGGGTATATACCAATAGGAACTAGCATGGGATTCCACTCTTGATTATTTCATGTATGACTAATCAATTTTAACTTCTACCATGAGCTAGTCAACTAACTAGAACTCCTTTTAACCCCACTCACCACTCACCAATTACCACTCATCATTCACTCCATTTCACTTCCAATTCTCTTTCTAATTCTCTCTCAACACACACACACACACTATTATGAACGTATTTTTCCAGTAGTTAATTATCATCTTCATCAAAAATCACTTCAAGAATCAAGCTATAATCATCATAGGAAGAACACTTCAAGAACACTTCAAAAATCTCTTCAAGTTTACTAATTTACTTCCAAGCTTTCTAATCCATTCCAAGTAATCATCTAAGATTAAGAAACCTTTGTTATATATAGTAGGTTATCTTTATTATTCAAGGTAATATTCATATTCAAACTTTGATTCAATTTCTATAACTATAAACTATCTTAATTCGAGTAAAAATCTTACTTGAACTTGTTTTTGTGTCATGATCCTACTTCAAGAACTTTCAAGCCATCCAAGATCCTTTGAAGCTAGATCATTTCTTGTCACTTCTAGTAGGTTTACCTACTAAACTTGAGGCAGTAATGATGTTCATAACATCATTCGATTCATATATATAAAACTATCTTATTCGAAGGTTTAAACTCGTAATCACTAGAACATAGTTTAGTTAATTCTAAACTTGTTCGCAAACAAAAGTTAATCCTTCTAACTTGACTTTTAAAATCAACTAAACACATGTTCTATATCTATATTATATGCTAACTTAATGATTTAAAACCTGGAAACACGAAAAACACCGTAAAACCGGATTTACGCCGTTGTAGTAACATCGCGGGTTGTTTTGGGTTAGTTAATTAAAAACTATGATAAACTTTGATTTAAAAGTTGTTATTCTGAGAAAATGATTTTTATTATGAACATGAAACTATATCCAAAAATTATGGTTAAACTCAAAGTGGAAGTATGTTTTCTAAAATGGTCATCTAGACGTCGTTCTTTCGACTGAAATGACTACCTCTTACAAAAACGACTTGTAACTTATTTTTCTGACTATAAACCTATACTTTTTCTGTTTAGATTCATAAAATAGAGTTCAATATGAAACCATAGCAATTTGATTCACTCAAAACGGATTTAAAATGAAGAAGTTATGGGTAAAACAAGATTGGATAATTTTTCTCATTTTAGCTACGTGAAAATTGGTAACAAATCTATTCCAACCATAACTTAATCAACATGTATTGTATATTATGTAATCTTGAGATACCATAGACACGTATACAATGTTTTGACCTATCATTTCGACACATCTATATATATTTCGGAACAACCATAGACACTCTATATGTGAATGTTGGAGTTAGCTATACAGGGTTGAGGTTGATTCCAAAATATATATAGTTTGAGTTGTGATCAATACTGAGATACGTATACACTGGGTCGTGGATTGATTCAAGATAATATTTATCGATTTATTTCTGTACATCTAACTGTGGACAACTAGTTGTAGGTTACTAACGAGGACAGCTGACTTAATAAACTTAAAACATCAAAATATATTAAAAGTGTTGTAAATATATTTTGAACATACTTTAATATATATGTATATATTGTTATAGGTTCGTGAATCAACAGTGGCCAAGTCTTACTTCTCGACGAAGTAAAAAATCTGTGAAAGTGAGTTATAGTCCCACTTTTAAAATCTAATATTTTTGGAATGAGAATACATGCAGGTTTTATAAATGATTTACAAAATAGACAAAAGTACGTGAAACTACATTCTATGGTTGAATTATCGAAATCGAATATGCCCCTTTTTATTAAGTCTGGTAATCTAATAATTAGGGAACAGACACCCTAATTGACGCGAATCCTAAAGATAGATCTATTGGGTCTAACAAACCCCATCCAAAGTACCGGATGCTTTAGTACTTCAAAATTTATATCATATCCGAAGGGTGTCCCGGAATGATGGGGATATTCTTATATATGCATCTTGTTAATGTCGGTTACCAGGTGTTCACCATATGAATGATTTTTATCTCTATGTATGGGATGTGTATTGAAATATGAAATCTTGTGGTCTATTGTTACGATTTGATATATATAGGTTAAACCTATAACTCACCAACATTTTGTTGACGTTTAATGCATGTTTATTCTCAGGTGAATATTAAGAGCTTCCGCTGTTGCATACTAAAATAAGGACAAGATTTGGAGTCCATGTTTGTATGATATTGTGTAAAAACTGCATTCAAGAAACTGATTTTGATGTAACATATTTGTATTGTAAACCATTATGTAATGGTCGTGTGTAAACAGGATATTTTAGATTATCATTATTTGATAATCTACGTAAAGCTTTTTAAACCTTTATTTATGAAATAAAGGTTATGGTTTGTTTTAAAAATGAATGCAGTCTTTGAAAAACGTCTCATATAGAGGTCAAAACCTCGCAACGAAATCAATTAATATGGAACGTTTTTAATCAATAAGAACGGGACATTTCAGTTGGTATCCGAGCGTTGGTCTTAGAGAACCAGAATTTTGCATTAGTGTGTCTTATCGAGTTTGTTAGGATGCATTAGTGAGTCTGGACTTCGACCGTGTTTACTTGAAAAATGATTGCTTAACAAATTTTGTTGGAAACTATATATTTTTAACATGTGAATATTATGTGATATATTAATCTCTTAACGCGTTTGATATTATGTGATAGATGTCTACCTCTAGAACAAGTCCCATTGACTCACCTAATAATAATGAAGAGTCAAATGTAAATTGGAATGATTCGTGGACTGATTCACAAGTTCCCGAAGAGGAACCGGAAGAAGAGTCGGAACCAGAAGAAGAATCGGAACTGGAAGAAGAATCGGAACCGGATGAAGAAATAGAACCGGTGGGGGAAATAATAAAACGGTTAAGTAAAAGAAAATCCTCAACCAACCGACCAAGGTTAATTATGGTCAATGGTGTTTCCGCTAAGAAGCAAAATATTGGGAGGATTACCAATTCTCCGATGAATTAGATTCTGACGAGAATTCCGATGATGTTATAGAAATTACCCCAACTGAATTTAAAAAGGCAAAAGAAAATAATAAGGGAAAGGGTATAAAAATAGAGAAATCTAATTCCAACCCCGATGAACTTTATATGTATCGTCAACCCCCGAAGTCCTTAAGTTATAACAATGACCCGGGAACCTCTAAACCACCAGGTTTTTCTAAACCAATGTGGAAAACGACGGATCGTATTAGGGGAACATCATATATCCCTAGAAACTTGGCAAAACGAACCAAAACCGAAGAAGAAGAAACAAGCGAGTCGGAATAAGATAGTTGTATTCGTGTGGTGTAATATATGTAATATAGTGTGCTTATGCTTTATGATATATGTAAAAATTGCTTGTATTAATAAGTATTTTTTTTATGAATCTAACTCTTGTCTATTTTACAGTATAAAAACACAAAATGGATAGACAACTCAATATTTTAAGAGACCTACCCGGAGACATGATTGATGAAATCTTGTCTAGAGTCGGTCATAATTCTTCGGCACAACTATTTAAGGCGAGATCAGTTTGTAAGACATTCGAAGAACGTTCCAAGAATGCCTTGGTTTATAAAAGCCTTTCGTTCGAAAGATGGGGGATATCTCATTGGGAAATCCATAAGTTACGATGTGTTTACTTTGACGCATATATTATGGGGAACCCAAATGCTATTTTACGCAATGGGTTAAGAAATTATTTTGACTCAATATATCCGAATATTGGACTTCGTGATTTAGAAAAAGCGGCTAACATGCAACATAAAGAAGCATGTTATTCTTACGGATTAGTAATGTTCGCTTCTCACCAAAGTGAGAACAAGAACATCGGCCTACAACTATTAAACAAAACGTTCCCACAAGTGACGGAGTCGGTAATTGGGGTAAGAAATGAGGTTTTTAGATTGTTACGGGACTGTTGGACATTACGTAACCCTCGTCCCTTTGACGACGTTACAACACACTGTCTTATCAACGGCCATAACGGTTATGTTCCATAAGACCAAGGATGGGAAGTAATCCTAGTAAAACCAGAATGCATGACTTGTTTCTGGACGTATGAATTACGTGTCTTTATTGCCTTTGCTGAACGACTTGTATACTAGCTAGAATTATCTTCACAACCCTCTTGTATCAAATTTATTGTGTGCTATATTTCATGCTATATGTAAAATAAGCGGTATTGTAAGTTTGTAAAATATTGTGTAAAAGTTTGAACGCAAAATATTATTATAATTAGTTTTTCATATAGAATTGTAGTAGTTGAATTGTATATTAGCTACTAAGTATGAACTTAACGGGTAGGTACTACCCGAATTTAAACTTATAAAACGCTAATATGAAGAAAAAGCTTTTATAAATGAGTTCATATTATGCTACGAAATACTATTAACTACTCTTAATATTCTGTATGATTAACTTGTTCCATTTGACTATTTTGAAGGAAATTGCACCGACTACTCGACACACCGTGAATATGAATGAAGAGGAATTCCGTACTTTTCTAGCTTCAAACATAGCCGTAGTACAGGCTGCGCTACATACCAACAATAACCTTGGATCTAGCAGTACAGGAAATCGTGTAGGATGCACCTACAAAGAATTCACTGCCTGCAAACCTTTGGAATTTGATGGAACCGAAGGACCGATCGGATTGAAACGGTGGACCGAGAAGGTCGAATCGGTGTTTGCCATAAGTAAGTGTACTGAAGAGGACAAAGTGAAGTACGCTACGCATACCTTCACAGGTTCTGCGTTAACATGGTGGAATACCTATCTAGAGCAAGTGGGACAAGACGATGCGTACGCACTACCGTGGTCAGTATTCAAGCACTTGATGAACGAGAAGTACCGTCCCAGAACCGAGGTCAATAAGCTCAAGACAGAACTTAGAGGGTTACGAACCCAAGGATTTGATATTACCACGTACGAAAGACGATTCACAGAATTGTGCCTATTGTGTCCGGGAGCATTCGAAGATGAGGAAGAGAAGATCGACGCGTTTGTGAAAGGATTACCGGAAAGAATCCAAGAAGATATAAGTTCACACGAGCCCGCCTCCATACAACAGGCATGTAGAATGGCTGACAAACTAGTGAACCAGATTGAAGAAAGAATTAAAGAACAGACTACTGAAGAGGCCAATGTGAAGCAAGTCAAAAGAAAGTGGGAGGAAAACGGTGATAAGAATCACCAATACAACAACAACAACAACAATTACAACAATAATCGCAACAATTATCCCAACAATCACAACATCAATCGCAACTACAACAAACGGCCCAACAACAACAACAACAACAACAATAACAACAACAACAACAACAACAACAACAACAACAACAACAACAACAACAACAACTACAACAATCATCCCAACAACAATAATAACCGCAACAACAACAACAATCAGAAGCAGCTATGCCAAAGGTGTGAAAAGTATCACTCGGGGTTCGGCACCAAATTTTGCAACAAGTGTAAAAGAAATGGTCATAGCGCGGCGAAGTGTGAGGTCTACAGACCAGGGGTTAATAGAACGAAAGGAACGAATGGTGTCGGAACGAGTAATGGCGGAGCAAGTAGTGTCGGAGCAAGTTATGCCAATGTAGTTTGTTAGAAATGTGGAAAACCGGGCCACATTATTAGAAATTGCCCGAACCAGGAGAACACGAATGGACAAGGCCGCGGAAGAGTTTTCAATATTAATGCGGCAGAGGCACAGGAAGACCCGAAGCTTGTTACGGGTACGTTTCTTATTGACAATAAATCTGCTTACATTTTATTTGATTCGGGTGCGGATAGAAGCTATATGAGTAGAGATTTTTGTGCTAAATTAAGTTGTCCATTGACGCCTTTGGATAGTAAATTTTTACTCGAATTAGCAAATGGTAAATTAATTTCAGCAGATAATATATGTCGGAATCGAGAAATTAAACTGGTTAGCGAAACATTTAAGATTGATTTGATACCAGTAGAGTTAGGGAGTTTTGATGTGATAATCGGTATGGACTGGTTGAAAGAAGTGAAAGCAGAGATCGTTTGTTACAAAAATGCAATTCGCATTATACGATAAAAAGGAAAACCCTTAATGGTGTACGGAGAAAAGGGCAACACGAAGCTACATCTTATTAGTAATTTGAAGGCACAAAAACTAATAAGAAAAGGTTGCTATGCTGTTCTAGTACACGTCGAGAAAGTACAAACTGAAGAAAAGAGCATCAATAATGTTCTCGTCGTAAAAGAATTTCCCGATGTATTTCCGAAAGAATTACCGGGATTACCCCCACATCGATCCGTTGAATTTCAAATCGATCTTGTACCAGGAGTTGCACCAATAGCTCGTGCTCCTTACAGACTCGTACCCAGCGAGATGAAAGAACTGCAAAGCCAATTACAAGAACTTTTAGAGCATGGTTTCATTCGACCAAGCACATCACCGTGGGGAGCTCCTGTTTTGTTTGTCAAGCAGAAAGATGGTACATTCAGGTTGTGTATCGACTACCGAGAGTTGAACAAACTTACCATCAAGAACCGCTACCCACTACTGAGAATCGATGACTTATTTGATCAACTACAAGGCTCGTCTGTTTATTCAAAGATTGACTTACGTTCCGGGTATCATCAAATGCGGGTGAAAGAAGATGATATTCCAAAGACTGCTTTCAGAACACGTTACGGTCATTACGAGTTTATGGTCATGCCATTTGGTTTAACTAATGCACCAGCTGTGTTCATGGACCTTATGAACCGAGTGTGTGGACCATACCTTGACAAGTTTGTCATTGTTTTCATTGATGACATACTTATTTACTCAAAGAATGACCAAGAACACGGTGAACATTTGAGAAAGGTGTTAGAAGTATTGAGGAAGGAAGAATTGTACGCTAAATTTTCAAAGTGTGCATTTTGGTTGGAAGAAGTTCAATTCCTCGGTCACATAGTGAACAAAAAAGGTATTAAGGTGGATCCGGCAAAGATAGAAACTGTTGAAAAGTGGGAAACCCCGAAAACTCCGAAACACATACGCCAGTTTTTAGGACTAGCTGGTTACTACAGAAGGTTCATCCAAGACTTTTCCAGAATAGCAAAACCCTTGACTGCATTAACGCATAAAGGGAAGAAATTTGAATGGAAGGATGAACAAGAGAAAGCGTTTCAGTTATTGAAGAAAAAGCTAACTACGGCACCTATATTGTCATTGCCTGAAGGGAATGATGATTTTGTGATTTATTGTGACGCATCAAAGCAAGGTCTCGGTTGTGTATTAATGCAACGAACGAAGGTGATTGCTTATGCGTCTAGACAATTGAAGATTCACGAGCAAAATTATACGACGCATGATTTGGAATTAGGCGCGGTTGTTTTTGCATTAAAGACTTGGAGGCACTACTTATATGGGGTCAAAAGTATTATATATACCGACCACAAAAGTCTTCAACACATATTTAATCAGAAACAACTGAATATGAGGCAGCGTAGGTGGATTGAATTGTTGAATGATTACGACTTTGAGATTCGTTACCACCCGGAGAAGGCAAATATGGTAGCCGATGCCTTGAGCAGGAAGGACAGAGAACCCATTCGAGTAAAATCTATGAATATAATGATTCATAATAACCTTACTACTCAAATAAAGGAGGCGCAACAAGGAGTTTTAAAAGAGGGAAATTTAAAGGATGAAATACCCAAAGGATCGGAGAAGCATCTTAATATTCGGGAAGACGGAACCCGGTATAGGGCTGAAAGGATTTGGGTACCAAAATTTGGAGATATGAGAGAAATGGTACTTAGAGAAGCTCATAAAACCAGATACTCAATACATCCTGGAACGGGGAAGATGTACAAGGATCTCAAGAAACATTTTTGGTGGCCGGGTATGAAAGCCGATGTTGCTAAATACGTAGGAGAATGTTTGACGTGTTCTAAGGTTAAAGCTGAGAATCAGAAACCATCAGGTCTACTTCAACAACCCGAAATCCCAGAATGGAAATGGGAAAACATTACCATGGATTTCATCACTAAATTGCCAAGGACTGCAAGTGGTTTTGATACTATTTGGGTAATAGTTGATCGTCTCACCAAATCAGCACACTTCCTGCCAATAAGAGAAGATGACAAGATGGAGAAGTTAGCACGACTGTATTTGAAGGAAGTCGTCTCCAGACATGGAATACCAATCTCTATTATCTCTGATAGGGATGGCAGATTTATTTCAAGATTCTGGCAGACATTACAGCAAGCATTAGGAACTCGTCTAGACATGAGTACTGCCTATCATCCACAAACTGATGGGCAGAGCAAAAGGATGATACAAACGCTTGAAGACATGCTACGAGCATGTGTTATTGATTTCGGAAACAGTTGGGATCGACATCTACCGTTAGCAGAATTTTCCTACAACAACAGCTACCATTCAAGCATTGAGATGGCGCCGTTTGAAGCACTTTATGGTAGAAAGTGCAGGTCTCCGATTTGTTGGAGTGAAGTGGGGGATAGACAGATTACGGGTCCGGAGATTATACAAGAAACTACCGAGAAGATCATCCAAATTCAACAACGGTTGAAAACCACCCAAAGTCGACAAAAGAGCTACGCTGACATTAATAGAAAAGATATAGAATTTGAAATTGGAGAGATGGTCATGCTTAAAGTTGCACCTTGGAAAGGCGTTGTTCGATTTGGTAAACGAGGGAAATTAAATCCAAGGTATATTGGACCATTCAAGATTATTGATCGTGTCGGACCAGTAGCTTACCGACTTGAGTTACCTCAACAACTCGCGGCTGTACATAACACTTTCCACGTCTCGAATTTGAAGAAATGTTTTGCTAAAGAAGATCTCACTATTCCGTTAGATGAAATCCAAATCAACGAAAAACTTCAATTCATCGAAGAACCCGTCGAAATAATGGATCGTGAGGTTAAAAGACTTAAGCAAAACAAGATACAAATTGTTAAGGTTCGATGGAATGCTCGTAGAGGACCCGAGTTCACCTGGGAGCGTGAAGATCAGATGAAGAAGAAATACCCGCATCTATTTCCAGAAGATTCGTCAACACCTTCAACAGCTTAAAATTTCGGGACGAAATTTATTTAACGGGTAGGTACTGTAGTGACCCGAACTTTTCCATGTTTATATATATTAATTGAGATTGATATTTACATGATTAAATGTTTCCAACATGTTAAGCAATCAAACTTGTTAAGACTTGATTAATTAAAATATGTTTCATATAGACAATTGACCACCCAAGTTGACCGGCGATTCACGAACGTTAAAACTTGTAAAAACGACATGACGATATATATATATGGATATACATATGGTTAACATGAGATTATGATAAGTAAGTATCTCCATAAGTATATTAACAATGAGTTATATACATATAAACAAGACTACTAACTTAAGGATTTCGAAACGAGACATATATGTAACGATTATCGTTGTAACGACATTTAAATTTATATATATCATATTAAGATATATTAATATATCATAATATCATGATAATATAATAATTTAACATCTCATTAAATATAATAAACAATGGGTTAACAACATTAATTGAGATCGTTAACTTAAAGGTTTCAAAACAACCATTACATGTAACGACTAACGATGACTTAACGACTCAGTTAAAATGTATATACATGTAGTGTATTTAGATGTATTAAAATACTTTTGGAAGACTTCAAGACATATATTAAAACACTCATACTTAACGAAAATGGTTACAGTTACTTTCCCATTCTTTTCTTTCATCAAGAATTCTAGTCGTATTCTTACTCGTATTATACACAGCTTCAAAACGTACTTACTATGGGTATATACCAATAGGAACTAGCATGGGATTCCACTCTTGATTATGTCATGTATGACTAATCAATTTTAACTTCTACCATGAGCTAGTCAACTAACTAGAACTCCTTTTAACCCCACTCACCACTCACCAATTACCACTCACCATTCACTCCATTTCACTTCCAATTCTCTTTCTAATTCTCTCTCAACACACACACACACTATTATGAACGTATTTTTCCAGTAGTTAATCATCATCTTCATCAAAAATCACTTCAAGAATCAAGCTATAATCATCATAGGAAGAACACTTCAAGAACACTTCAAAAATCCCTTCAAGTTTACTAATTTACTTCCAAGCTTTCTAATCCATTCCAAGTAATCATCTAAGATCAAGAAACCTTTGTTATATACAGTAGGTTATCTTTATTATTCAAGGTAATATTCATATTCAAACTTTGATTCAATTTCTATAACTATAAACTATCTTAATTCGAGTAAAAATCTTACTTGAACTTGTTTTTGTGTCATGATCCTACTTCAAGAAGTTTCAAGCCATCCAAGATCCTTTGAAGCTAGATCATTTCTTGTCACTTCCAGTAGGTTTACCTACTAAACTTGAGGTAGTAATGATGTTCATAACATCATTCGATTCATATATATAAAACTATCTTATTCGAAGGTTTAAACTCGTAATCACTAGAACATAGTTTAGTTAATTCTAAACTTGTTCGCAAACAAAAGTTAATCCTTCTAACTTGACTTTTAAAATCAACTAAACACATGTTCTATATCTATATGATATGCTAACTTAATGATTTAAAACCTGGAAACACGAAAAATACCGTAAAACCGGATTTACGCCGTTGTAGTAACACCGCGGGTTGTTTTGGGTTAGTTAATTAAAAACTATGATAAACTTTGATTTAAAAGTTTTTATTCTGAGAAAATGATTTTTATTATGAACATGAAACTATATCCAAAAATTATGGTTAAACTCAAAGTGGAAGTATGTTTTCTAAAATGGTCATCTAGACGTCGTTCTTTCGACTGAAATGACTACCTTTACAAAAATGACTTGTAACTTATTTTTCTGACTATAAACCTATACTTTTTCTGTTTAGATTCATAAAATAGAGTTCAATATGAAACCATAGCAATTTGATTCACTCAAAACGGATTTAAAATGAAGAAGTTATGGGTAAAACAAGATTGGATAATTTTTCTCATTTTAGCTACGTGAAAATTGGTAACAAATCTATTCCAACCATAACTTAGTCAACTTGTATTGTATATTATGTAATCTTGAGATACCATAGACACGTATACAATGTTTCGACCTATCATGTCGACACATCTATATATATTTCGGAACAACCATTGACACTCTATATGTGAATGTTGGAGTTAGCTATACAGGGTTGAGGTTGATTCTAAAATATATATAGTTTGAGTTGTGATCAATACTGAGATACGTATACACTGGGTCGTGGATTGATTCAAGATAATATTTATCGATTTATTTCTGTACATCTAACTGTGGACAACTAGTTGTAGGTTACTAACGAGGACAGCTGAGTTAATAAACTTAAAACATCAAAATATATTAAAAGTGTTGTAAATATATTTTGAACATACTTTAATATATATGTATATATTGTTATAGGTTCGTGAATCAACAGTGGCCAAGTCTTACTTCTCGACGAAGTAAAAAATCTGTGAAAGTGAGTTATAGTCCCACTTTTAAAATCTAATATTTTTGTAATGAGAATACATGCAGGTTTTATAAATGATTTACAAAATAGACACAAGTACGTGAAACTACATTCTATGGTTGAATTATCGAAATCGAATATGCCCCTTTTTATTAAGTCTGGTAATCTAAGAATTAGGGAACAGACACCCTAATTGACGCGAATCCTAAAGATAGATCTATTGGGCCTAACAAACCCCATCCAAAGTACCGGATGCTTTAGTACTTCGAAATTTATATCATATCCGAAGGGTGTCCCAGAATGATGGAGATATTCTTATATATGCATCTTGTTAATGTCGGTTACCAGGTGTTCACCATATGAATGATTTTTATCTCTATGTATGGGATGTGTATTGAAATATGAAATCTTGTGGTCTATTGTTACGATTTGATATATATAGGTTAAACCTATAACTCACCAACATTTTGTTGATGTTTAATGCATGTTTATTCTCAGGTGAATATTAAGAGCTTCCGCTGTTGCATACTAAAATAAGGACAAGATTTGGAGTCCATGTTTGTATGATATTGTGTAAAAACTGCATTCAAGAAACTGATTTCGATGTAACATATTTGTATTGTAAACCATTATGTAATGGTCGTGTGTAAACAGGATATTTTAGATTATCATTATTTGATAATCTTCGTAAATCTTTTTAAACCTTTATTTATGAAATAAAGGTTATGGTTTGTTTTAAAAATGAATGCAGTCTTTGAAAAACGTCTCATATAGATGTCAAAACCTCGCAACGAAATCAATTAATATGGAACGTTTTTAATCAATAAGAACGGGACATTTCACTTTTCATTGATGATTTCAGATTTTGGTATTGCATTGTTCAAGGCACCAAGGTGAGTGGAATAATTATATGCGTAGTTATATAATGTATCTATTTGTTGTACCATGAGATGTGAAGTGTCAAAGTGCTAAGACACCACGTTTCACGTGACGAGTGAAGTGTCGATGTGTTAAGATGCCACTCCAAGTAATTGACGAGTGAAGCATCGAGGTGTTAAGATGCCACTCGGGGTGAAGCATCGAGGTGTTAAGATGCCACCTAGAAGTGAAGTGTCGAAGTGTTAAGACGCCACTCCGTAAAATAAAGGGTGAAGCATTGAGGTGTTAAGATGCCACTCAGGGTGAAGTATCGAGGTGTTAAGATGCCACCCGAGGGTTTAGTGATACGAGGTGTTAAGTACACTAACGGATGTTATGAACACCAATGGCCTTTCGCGAGCGCCATTCCCTTGTACGATTGGTTAACCATGGTTATTGTGTTGTAAGCGTAAGCATATTATATTATTCGAGTTACATTTATATGCGATTGTTATGCTAGCTTGTGGTATTGGAGGTTACTAGCTTTGTATTTGAGATTATAAGCTAATTGTGTTGCTAACATGTATGCGGTATATGAGTAAGTGATTGCAAGTAGGTATATTATATATGTATATGTATAATTATTGCATTCACTAAGCTTTAGTTTACCCTCTCGTTGTTTATCTTTTTATAGGCTCCGGCGTGGACAAGGGTAAGGGCATTCGGTTGGATTAGAGATCCCGCTTTATTTGTTAGGGGACGCTTTTGGATTTGATAGCTTTTGGAGTTGACCGGAACTTGGGTAGTTTAACCCCCAAACACCATGCTCATAGTGTCGTTTGGAAATTAAACTAATGTGGTCGAAACTCATGTTTTGTATGAAACTCGTAGTTCGGGCAGATGTAGGCCCCGTTTTGTAAAACTTATTTTATTATTGAATCGTGCTAGTTTTTCATATTAGAACATGTTGTGAAAAGCATTTCGTCTAAATATGTCGGGAAGGGGGAGATCTTTTTACGTGAAATGGGAAAAGTGGACAGCGGGCTGCCAGGCCCTGTGCGCGCCGCGCACATGTGGGGCTGCGCGCCGCGCACCCCTTCTGGTCAGCCCCGTTTTAAATTTTTTTTTTTTACGCGTGTTTCATCGTATATGGGTTGGGTTGTTACACAATAGTTGATTACATCGCGAGGTATTTGACCTCTATATGATACATTTTACAAACATTGCATTCATTTTTAAAAGATAAACTTTCTTTACATCGAAAATTGACAGGCATGCATACTATTTCATAATATTCACTATCCAACTATAATTGACTTAATAATAATCTTGATTCGAATGCAACGTCTTTTGAAATATGTCATGAATGACTTCAAGTAATATCTTTAAAATGAGCAAATGCACAACGGAAGATTTCTTTCATACCTGAGAATAAACATGCTTTAAAGTGTCAACCAAAAGGTTGGTGAGTTCATTAGTTTAACATAAATAATCATTTCCATCATTTTAATAGACCACAAGATTTTCATTTTCAGTTCTCATAATATACGTCCCATGCATAGAGACAAAAATATCATTCATATGGATTGAACACCCGGTAACCGACATTAACAAGATGCATATAAGAATATCCCCCATCATTCCAGGAAATCCTTCGGACATGATAAAACAACATCGAAGTACTAAAGCATCCGGTACTTTGGATGGGGTTCGTTAGGCCCAATAGATCTATCTTTAGGATTCGCGTCAATTAGTAGATCGGTTTGCTAATTCTTAGGTTACCAAGCAAAAGGGGCATATTCGGCTTCGATCATTCACCCATATAATGTAGTTTCAATTACTTGTGTCTATTTCGTAAAACATTTATAAAAAAAATTGCATATGTATTCTCAGCCCAAAAATATAAACGGTAAAAAGGCAAATGAAACTCACTATACTGTATTTTGTAGTAAAAATACATATGACGACATTGAACAATTGTAGGGTTGGCCTTGGATTCACGAACCTATATCATTTGTGTATATATATTAATACAGATAATCGTAATCGAATAAGCTTATATGTATTATTAGATTATTTAGATAAATTTATTATATTTAATTTATATATTAATATTAATATTTATCATATTAAATTTTAATATAGTTTAATAACGTTTTACTGTTAAAATATAGTAATATGTAATACAAATATAATTGTAACGTATTTTCATATAAAATCTTTATTTGTAATAATAATAATGATAATAATCGTGATAATAATAATGGTAATAATAATGATAATATTTATAAAATGTTACCAATACTAATGTTAATGAAAATAATAACAAATTTTATTATTTCATAATAATGATAATAATAATAATACTCATAATCATAACAATACTAATAATACTTATACTAGTAATAAAATGATAAAGTTATATATTTAAACGATGATAATAATATTAGTTATAACATTAATAATAATTGTAATCATATTTGTAATTATAGTCATAATAATAATAAATGATAATCAATACTTAGCTTAGTAATAATCATAATAATAGCTAGTAATAATAACAATAATCTTTCTATTTCTAACCATCTCCGGCAACACCGCCGGCTTCCTTCGGTAGCTTCTTTCCGGCCTTTGGCTTCTTCTCCGCCGGTGTTTTCTCCGCCGCAGATTTCTTCTCTTCGACAGGTTTCTTCTCCGCTGGCTTCTTCTCTGCCTTTGGTGCCATTGAATTGAATTGGAATTGAAAGATTGGGAATTCTAGGGTTTCAAATTTGGGAATTATTGAAATTGAAATATGATTTGTATGATAATGTCTGATCGAGACGCTTGAGCTTATGCTTCCTTTTTTTCCAAATCAGCTGGTGGATTCAACAGATCAACATCGTTTGGTAGAGTCTGCGTTATTTAGGTTCATTTTATATTATTGATCGTTTACTCTAATCACGTGCAAATCATTGAAGAAAAATGGAAAGAATCAGTAATTGTTGATTTACACTTTCCTTTTTTCAAAGTGCCCACCAACTGTTTGTGTTTTTGTCTCATAGACTTTGAAGAGCTTGTTGATTAATTACTTGGTCTTAAACCACAAGCAACCACTGTCATGTTTTGTGTGCATCAATAAGCATCAATCATTTTCTAATTGATAGAAATCAGTGAGTTTGCACGTGGATGCATCTTTAATATATTCATTTCGGTTCCTAAAATTTGTGTCCATCTCTAAATGAGTTTTGTTCAATGATTCTTTGTCGCTAGAATTGCCTAGTACTGAGTTGTTGTACATTCTCGGCTTGTCTATCAAGTATGGGATGGCTCATCCTTTTTTGGGGTTCGATGAATTGCTCCAGTGAAATTTATTGAATGTTGCGTGTAGCTATGTCGCATGCCGCTGTGAAGTTTCATTGTCCCTTTGTGGGTCTTAGTGGCTGTCAAAATGGGAGTGGAAATGGGCTTGTAAGAAGTTCTCTTATCAAGCATCTTCTTGATCGTCATTGTTGTATCGATGCGCGAGATATCACTCGACATTCTCTTACTTCTAATTTGGCTGTTTATACTGAGGCTGATGTTACTTTTAGACGTATGGGGATTTGGTTATGTGGTGTTTGCTACAAAACACACACGGTACGTGCTAAGTGCCGTCATGGTAGGGGCCCGGATGTGCCGCCCCCCGATGAGGGAAATGGTGTTGTTCGTTTTGTGCTTCATAATTTCACCAAGCCACAAGCTCCCTCTTCTCCTGCTCGACTTAGTCTTGTGGATGGTTCGGTGCGAGATCATAACGATGGTTTTGACGTGGCTCTCCTTGATCGTTTGTTCTCTAAGGGGTTTCGCACGGTTAAGTCTATCCCTCCCAAGTGTCGTTTGGGGTTTTCTCGGGTTTTGAAAGGTGCTCTTGATAAGGTGATCTCTAAGCCTGATGACATTTCTACTTGGGTCTCTTTGTTGGTGTTACCCCTTTGTACCCTTAAAACCTTTCGGCCACGGAGTAGTCGTGAGTCTCGGTCTTCGATAAAGCGTCGGCATCAGGAAGAGAATATTTCCAGTGCTATTCGCTCTTGGGGGACAGCGGGTGGTAGTTTACAGCTTGTGGGAGAGTCTTTGGCAGAGGATTCTCCTATTTTGTCAGTGGTTGATGATGAGGGCCTTGATTTGGAACAGCGTAATATCAAACAGTGTCGTAGGAAGATTTGCGATGGCCATTACACCGCTGCAGCTCGTGTTCTTTCTTCATCAGGCGTTGCTCCTTATAGTGATGCCACACTTGCGGATTTACAGTCTAAGCACCCTTCCTCTATAGCTCCATCATTGCCTGATATGCCGGTTGATCACATTCATCTCGTTACGACTTCTGCTGTTGTTTTGGGTCAGATTAAAAGTTTTCCTCGTGGCACATCATGTGGTAGGGATGGTTTGCGTGCTCAACACCTTATGGATTGCTTGAGTGGTGCTGCTGTGGCAGTCTCAGATGAGTTGGTTGACTCAATTACCGGGGTGGTTAATCTCTTTCTAGCTGGAAGGTGCCCTATGGAATTAGGAGAGTATATAGCTAGTGCTCCCCTCACACCACTTGTCAAGCCCGGTGGTGGTATTCGTCCTATAGCTGTGGGTACTGTTTGGCGACGTCTTGTTTCGAAGGTTGGCGCTGCTATGGTTGGCCAGTCATTGGGAAGTTACTTCGATGGTCTTCAATTTGGTGTTGGTGTTTCTTCAGGTGGTGAGGCCATTCTTCATGCTGTGAATCGGTTGATTGAGGATCGTGGTTCTGATGTTGGCCTTTCGATGTTATTAGTTGATTTTCAGAATGCATTCAATCTAGTTGATCGTACGGTCATGTTATGTGAAGTTCGTCGCCTTTGTCCGAGCATTTCTCAGTGGGTTGAATTTTGCTACTCTAATCCAGCCAGATTGTATTATGGGGACCACACCTTATGGTCTTCTCAGGGGGTGCAACAGGGTGATCCCCTTGGTCCGCTACTTTTTGCTTTGGTCTTACAACCCTTGGTTTCTAAAATCAGAGATAATTTTGAGGTATGTCTTCAGGCATGGTATTTGGATGATGGCACTATTATTGGGGACACTTTGGTGGTGGGGAAGGTTTTGGATTTGATTATGGAGGACGGGCCTCGTTTTGGGCTACATCTCAACGTTGAAAAAACTGAAATTTTCTGGCCTACGGAGGACCCTCGCAGCAGGCTCGTAGGTGTCTTTCCTCCTAATATTGCTCGACCTTTAAATGGTGTTAAGTTGCTTGGGGCACCCGCTAGTTCCGATCCTGGGTTTATTGGTGATCTTGTGATGCAAAGGGTGACCAAGTCCATTGCGCTTATGGATAAGGTTGCTAAGCTTGGTGATCCTCAGTGTGAGTTGTTGTTGCTTAGGGCATGTACTGGAGTTTCTAAACTCTACTTTTCCTTGCGTACTTGTCCTCCTAGTATATTTGAGGCGGCTCAACGCGCTTTCGATGGAGCCCTTCGATCTTCCTTGGAGCGTATTGTTACTGCTTCAGGGCCTGGGTTTGGTGATTGGCAGTGGCGGCTTGCCACCTTGCCATTTGCATTTGGAGGGCTTGGTGTTTATTCTGCGGGAGATGTTCGTCATTATGCTTTCCTTGCATCTCGATTACAGTCTGCTGGGTTGCAGACCAAGCTCCTACGTCTTGCTGGTATTGTTGGTCTTGGTCGTGCTTTCGAAGATGCTTTGGGTCTGTTTAATCAAACGGTTGGGTTTGATTTTTTGGGTAATCAGAGTGAGGTCGCTGCCCCAATACTCATGAAGAAATTGGCAGATGTTTATTTCACAAAGGTTACCGCTTCTGCAGAATCCACTTTTTCCTTATCTCCACGACAATCGGCATTGTGGAAATCACAACAGGGGGATCACACCTCTGCTTGGCTAAGGGCAGTCCCTATTTTGGGGTTGGGTCAGACGATGAACGCAAAGACTTACCGATGTGTGTTGTGTTACCGGTTGGGTGTTCCTTTGTTCTCTGTCTCGACGGCATGCTCTGCCTGTTCACGGGTTTTTCATGGGGATACTTTCGGGGATCACGCGGTGTCTTGTGCTGGTATGGTGGGTATTAAGCATCGACATAATGTTGTTCGGGATTCCCTTGTTGATGTTTGTTATCGATCTGGGATTTCAGCGAGAAAGGAGGTTGACATTGGGTTGTCTGGAGGGAACGACAGGGCCCTCAGACCTGCAGATGTGTTACTTTATTCCTGGGATCGTGGTCGTGATGTTTGTGTTGACCTGACAGGGTCTTCTCCTTTGACACAGTCTGGGCTTTCTAACTTCGTCCCTGGACGTGCTGTGGTTGATGCGGCTCGTCGGAAGCGGGTCAAGTACGAATCTAGCTGTCAGGCGATTGGTTATGGTTTCATTCCTTTCTCATTTTCTTCGCTTGGGGAATTAGAGAAGGAGGCTGTTTCTTTGCTAAAGCGGGTTCAGAAGATTTCGATGGCGCAAGATATTGGTGCCGGTGCTGCTGCTCATATTTTTACTAGGATAGGTTTTGCTATTGCTAGAGGTGTGGGGGCCCAGATTGTCTCTAGGCTTCCCACTAATTTTTTGTAAGTTTTAAAACTTTTAAGTTAATATAATTTCCATTTCACAACAACAATAATAATAATAATAATAATAATAATAATAATAATAATAATAATAATAATAATAATAATAATAATAATAATAATAATAATAATAATAATAATAATAATAATAATAATAATAATAATAATAATAATAATAATAATAAAGAAAAAAAATGGAACTACCTCAAAATGCTCGGATTTAAAAAAAATGCCACAAGTCAGGCTCGAACCCGAGACCTCTTCTTAACCCGACAACCACACAAACCGTCCCTCTAATCCATCATTTATGTTTTAATTCTCCACTGAAATTAATTTAACTTTCTGTTTTCTAGTTTCCCTTCTTCTTCTTCAATACACTGGTCGAACAATGACCATACAATCATAACTATTATTTTAAGTTTGGTTTTAAAACTTGAATCAGAAACAGAAACAATTGGCATGTGTTGTTCATGATTAACAGACAAAAGGAAAAAAAAAATTAAAACAGCAACGGCAGCAAGAGTTTCACGATGCACAACTCCATCATCAAATTTAAAATCTAGCCACTTTTGGATGGTAATTACAACATGAAAAAGGTTTAAAATTATTATTATAAACTTTCTAAATCCTCAATTGGATCTGAAACATCAAAACAACTTCAAATTTCTTCATGAACAATACGTTTGACTTTTTAAAATAGAGCTTTGACTTCAAAATTGGAACTCGATAAGAAAAATTGGATATTGAATCTTTCCAGATAGTTTGAATGCAAGGTTTCTGATAAAACTGCATTATTAGATTTCTAAATTTCATTATAATTCGTGATTTGGTTTAAAAGTGGAAGATACAGAGGTATCAAGCTGTTTCTTGAAAACTTTTTGAATTTAAATCAGACAAATGTTGTTACAGATAATTGTAGTTGATAGTTGATAGTGTAAATAATTAAGAATGACTGCATTAACAATTAGATCGATTTATATAGAACAAAATAGACTGACAGGCTTTTAATTGGAGCAGAAAGAAAAAAATAAATAAATAAATAAATAAATGGAAAACGACTTGCAACGGAATTTGTTGGATTATGAATTCGATCTTTATCAACTGTAGACAGAAAGCACGATTAGTAAAGTTTGTTGTTGATCTAAAACAGAATACGATTGATTCCTCATCTGCTTTTATATTATATATATATAATTAATATTAAAGAATAATAATAATAATACATATTAAATATTAATAATAATAATACATATACATATTAATATTTAAAATACTAAGGATAATAATAATAGAATTAATAATAGTAATAAATAACACTAGTAATAATAAAATTAATGATAAAAGTATTAAAAGTAATGATGATAATTAATTTATATAAGAAAGAGAATTTTTAGTAATAACAATAATATTATCCATATAATAACTAATCTCATAATTTTACTGTTAATTATAATAATGATATTAATAACAATAATATGAATAATAATAATATAATAACAAATTAAATGTATCAACTTCGTATTTGTATATTATATGTTATAATAATATTAGTAATACAAATAATTTTATTAATATTAATAACAACAATAATAATAATAATAATAATAATAATAATAATAATAATAATAATAATAATAATAATAATAATAATAATAATAATAATAACAACAACAACAACAACAACAACAACAACAACAACATAACAATTATATATATATTTTTAATTTGTAATTACTTTTAATATATTAGTGTTACAATTTATTACTTATGTAATGTAACTACATAATGTATATTATATAACTAGTATTGAATACTAAATTTATACATTTTAACATATATATATATATATATATATATATATATATATATATATATATATATATATATATATATATATATATATATATATATATATATATAATAATTATAGAAATCATATATATATGTATATGTTCATTTTAATTATTTTATATCTCAATTCACATATTAAATTTTAAAGTTTAAATTACATTTTATTATTTCCAATTATTATTATTATATATACTTACATTTATTTATATAACTATATTTATTTAAAACAGTTGTTCGTGAATCGTTGGGCATAGTCAAAGGTTAATGCATTCATGTAAACTGTTTCAAAATTTTTGAGACTCAATAAAACAGACTTTGCTTATCGTGTCAAATTAAACAAGAAATAAGTTTAAATTTGGTCGAAAATTTCCGGGTCGTCACAGTACCTACCCGTTAAAGAAATTTTGTCCCGAAATTTGATCTTGGTCGTCATGGCTAACAATAAAAATGTTTTTATGACGAATATGAGTTGATAACTAGAGTTTGATCATTATTGATTAATATGGATAGAACAAAATTGATTATTCGAATAGTACGAATGAAGCTGTCACAAAAGATTGAGATAGAGACTTAACTTTTGACGTAGTCACAGTGGATTTCCAGTATTCAAGGAATTTAGAGAAAATCTACGTAATCTGTAATAAGATTTGATTCTTCGAAATTTAAGGAAATTAGGATCCTCCTTGGTTAAATGCGAGAATCTGTTTTGATTGCTCTGTCGGATATTTCACTATAAATCCACCCTCTTCATTTCTTTTATATTTTGGAGTTCCATCCTTTTGTTTTCTCTTCCCGACTTTAAATCAAGCGAATAATGATCCAGAATTTGTAGATATGAATTTTCGAATGAACATGACTGATGTTCTAAGAGAAAGATTGTAATAGTACGATCTTGATTGGTTGAATTACTAGAATCCTAAAAAAAAGATAGAACTATCAAGAAAATATGTTCTTGATATGTTTACAGATCAGATAGAACGTAAGAGTCGTGTAACATGGCACATGATGACGTTGTGATCTGTGAATCATCACGTTCCATTAGAAACTTAGCATGTCTTACTGTAATATAATCACGTTGATCAAGTGTCATTATATTATACTAATTCATGCATCAATTTCTTTACATTTCTCCAGAATTCATTCATAAATTAAACTTAGATTTTACAGAAGTTTTCAATATAATTAAACACAGGAAGCACGAAGAGGTATATAATTTCGGACGAGAATATTTATGAAAATATCCTCAGAAATATCGAAGATATTTATGATGATATTTTGGAATTTCCAAGTTCGAATGTTGATGAAGAAAAATTTTCCGCAAGATTTTAACATGACTTCGGAGCAAGATATTCTCTAAAGATTTCAACGGATCCAGAATTACCTGGATTCTTTGAATATAGGGTATGGTCTTTGTATTTGTCCTTGGTCTCCTTCGTGGTTAGCTCAATCCGTTTTCCAGTTCCAACTTTTTTTTTTGAGCTTTTCCAACATACTATTCTTTATCATCAAACTTCCGATGATTAAAGTCATTTACGGTTGTCTACGGTTTCTGCTGCTTCATTCAGCTTTTTTAATATTCAGAGTATTGATTTGTAGACTGAGTGCTTTTCAGAATTTCAGAATGGAAGATCATAATTCTGAGAGGTAAATGTTATATGTATACATATAACTGTTGATGTAGACATGATGTGAGTTTTCAAAGTACTGATTTGCTGATTCCCGGTAAGGCAATTCTTGTTACAAAACGCGGATGAGTATATGATAGGGTATTTATGAATAAATATAGTGATTTATCGAAGTGACTTACGCCAAAGAGTAGTGAAGTCGCTTGTACGTTTACTGTTAATGTGGTGGGATATAAACAGGTCCCCAGTAACAAAGGCGAAAAGACAACGTATATATCAAGGTTATAATAAGGTTGTTTTGAACGAAAAGTCGAAGTTGACTTGCTGGAGCTGTGACAAAATCGCTACTTTGAAAAGGGATTATCAAGTTATTTTGGGTAATAATAACACTAAGGAATTAGCACAACTACGTGTTAAACGTTTACTCAGTTTCCGAGAGTTTTTCAGATGCATAACTATATGAATCAATCTTTCCTTCTGTAGATGAAGTGCGGTTGGTTCATCCTCTAGTTTGAGGTGTTTTCCAGAATCATGAAAGGTTTGAACGCAGATCATAATCATCAAGATACAAATGAAGTTTAGGATGAAATCAAGTGGCAAACTTGAAGGAATGTTTAGTTTCATATGTTATAATCAATATTTTAATTCATTTTAATTGTCCAATGTTATTAGTCCATAGTCGATAGTCCACAGTTAACAGTCCAATAATTCATATATAGTTTAATATATAATATTCGAATTAATTAATACGTATCGTGACCCGTGTACATGTCTCAGACTTGATCACAACTCAAAGTATATATATTATTGTAGAATCAACCTCAACCCTGTATAGAGAACTCGATCATTACTTCATATAGAGTGTCTATGGTTATTACAAATAATATATATAGATGCGTCGATATGATATGTCAAAACCTTGTATACGTGTCCCGATATTTAAAGTGCGTAAAATAAATAACAGAAATTAAATGACGATAAATAAAATTGCGAGAATATAAATTGCGATAAATAAATTGCGATAAATAAATGTAATATGGAATTAACAGTTAGCTAGGAACAGTTAGCTAGGATTTTGTTAGCGTGGATTCTTAACAAAATTTCTCATAGTTAATTTGTTTGTTTCTAACAAATTTTATTTTGTCCAATGTTTTCTTCATTATGCCACTTGTTGGATTCTGATAAGTCAAAATCCAAATATGAAATCGAATGAAAATGGTTATTCTGCGGTGAACGGATACGTATATCTGTGGGTGTAAGTAGGATAGTAAATGACCGTTGAATCGGATTGGAAGAATGTACAGTGTATCTTATTAATGTGAAATCTAAATACTCCCTGGGTATTACCTACCCGTTAAAATATTTTCACCATTAATAGTTTGTATAAAAGAATTTTTAATTACAATATTTATGAAAACATATATACATATGTATTTTCTCCATATGTAATCATGGATTTAATGAGTCAATATGATATTAAACTCATTTGATTTACCGTTAGAACGAGAATATATAATCTCTAAAACATTAAAGATTACATAATCACCATGTCGAACGAAGGTAATTTATGTAGAATGATTCGTAGAACGATGATTATACTCGAGGTACAGAATGAGATGTTGAGGCATGGATTGTTGATGGTACAGGTGCTGTTACTGATGGTACTGTTGGTGTCGGTGATGTTACTGAAGCTGGTAAATTTTGCACCATATTCTCTAAATTAATTACTCGAGCGCGAAGTTCTTTGACTTCTTCTATTATTCCGGGATGATTGTCGGTCGGAATGAGTAAATGAATAAGGTTTAAAATTTTAGATAGAGTGTAATCGTGGTAAGGTATTCAGGAAATGAGAGTGAAAATGGTGTTTCAGATTGGTTCGCCGGTGAATGCTTCAGGTTCTTCGCCAAGAGGGAAATTCGGTGGGTGGAAAGAATCGCCTTCTTCGCATTTCTATTAATTAAGTCAACTACGAATCCATCAGATAAATTGGGGATGGATGATTGGTTGATTCATTCTGATGACACTATTTTCGGAGCTTGGGTGAACATCCATGTCGGAATAGCTATCGGAATAACTATCGGAATAGCTATCGGAATCTGAGGACTCGAACTGGTTGAGGGATTCATCTCGTATGATCAGATTAAGGATTTTCGATAAGATATAGATTATAGGATGTAGATTAGTACCCTGCAATACATAATTTACATATGCATATATAATACTAAAATCCCATAAGTTACGGAAGAATCTACGGAAGCTGTCAGGCAAAGGTAACAATAATAGATATGCTAATATATGAATTTATCTATACACTGTCTATGCAATAGAGGTAGTAAGACGTGTCTAGCATTTTAAGGATGATAAGCAAATAATTTTCGACACGAAATGATAAGCAAAACTTTTGACATGCAGACACGGTCGAAGTCCAGACTCACTAATGCATCCTAACGACTTATCAGTTAGACACACTAATGCAGACCTGGTTCGCTAAGACCACCTCTCTGATACCAACTGAAGTGCCCCGTCCTAATCCATCTGTACGAAGTCCATATCGATTACAAAGGATTCACAATAGTTGATTACATCGCGAGGTATTTGACCTCTATATGATACATTTTACAAACATTGCATTTGTTTTTAAAAGATAAACTTTATTTACATCGAAAATTGACATGCATGCATACCATTTCATAATATTCACTATCCAACTATAATTGACTTAATAATAATCTTGATTCGAATGCAACGTCTTTTGAAATATGTCATGAATGACTTCAAGTAATATCTTTAAAATGAGCAAATGCACAGCGGAAGATTTCTTTCATACCTGAGAATAAACATGCTTTCAAGTGTTAACCAAAAGGTTGGTAAATTTATTAGTTTAACATAAATAATCATTTCCATCATTTTAATAGACCACAAGATTTTCATTTTCAGTTCTCATAATATACGTCTCATGCATAGAGACAAAAATATCATTCATATGGATTGAACACCTGGTAACCGACATTAACAAGATGCATATAAGAATATCCCCTATCATTCCTGAAAATCCTTCGGACATGATAAAACAACATCGAAGTACTAAAGCATCCGGTACTTTGGATGGGGTTCGTTAGGCCCAATAGATCTATCTTTAGGATTCGCGTCAATTAGTAGATCGGTTTACTAATTCTTAGATTACCAAGCAAAAGGGGCATATTCGACTTCGATCATTCACCCATATAATGTAGTTTCAATTACTTGTATCTATTTCGTAAAACATTTATAAAAAAAATTGCGCGTGTATTCTCAGCCCAAAAATATAAAGGGTAAAAAGGCAAATGAAACTCACTATACTGTATTTTGTAGTAAAAATACATATGACGACATTGAACAATTGTAGGGTTGGCCTTGGATTCACGAACCTATATAATTTGTGTATATATATTAATACACATAATCGTAATCGAATAAGCTTATATGTATTATTAGATTATTTAGATAAATTTATTATATTTAATTTATATATTAATATTTATCATATTAAATTTTAATATAGTTTAATAACGTTTTACTGATAAAATATAGTAATATGTAATACAAATATAATTGTAACGTATTTTCATATAAAATCTTTATTTGTAATAATAATAATGATAATAATCGTGATAATAATAATGGTAATAATAATGATAATATTTATAAAATGTTACCAATACTAATGTTAATGAAAATAATAACAAATTTTATTATTTCATAATAATGATAATAATAATAATACTCATAATCATAACAATACTAATAATACTTATACTAGTAATAAAATGATAAAGTTATATATTTAAACGATGATAATAATATAAGTTATAACATTAATAATAACTGTAATCATATTTGTAATTATAGTCATAATAATAATAAATGATAATCAATACTTAGCTTAGTAATAATCATAATAATAGCTAATAATAATAACAATAATTAATAATAATAATAATAATAATAATAATAATAATAATAATAATAATAATAATAATAATAATAATAATAATAATAATAATAAAGAAAAAAAATGGAACTACCTCAAAATGCTCGGATTTAAAAAAAATGCCACAAGTCAGGCTCGAACCCGAGACCTCTTGTTAACCCGGTAACCACACAAACCGTCCCTCTAATCCGTCATTTCTGTTTTAATTCTCCACTGAAATTAATTTAACTTTCTGTTTTCTAGTTTCCCTTCTTCTTCTTCAATACACTGGTCGATCAATGACCATACAATCATAACTATTATTTTAAGTTTAGTTTTAAAACTTGAATCAGAAATAGAAACAATTGGCCTGTGGTGTTCATGATTAATAGACAAAAGGAAAAAAAAATTAAAACAACAATGGCAGCAAGAGTTTCACGATGAACAACTCCATCATCAAATTTAAAATCTAGCCACTTTTGGATGGTAATTACAACATGAAAAAGGTTTAAAATTATTATTATCAACTTTCTAAATCCTCAATTGGATCTGAAACATCAAAACAACTTCAAATTTCTTGATGAACAATACGTTTGACTTTTTAAAATAGAGCTTTGACTTCAAAATTGGAACTCGATAAGAAAAATTGGATATTGAATCTTTCCAGATAGTTTGAATGCAAGGTTTCTGATAAAACTGCATTATTAGATTTCTAAATTTCGTTCTAATTCGTGATTTGGTTTAAAAGTGGAAGATACAGAGGTATCGAGCTGTTTCTTGAAAACTTTTTGAATTTAAATCAGACAAATGTTGTTACAGATAATTGTAGTTGATAGTTAATAGTGTAAATAATTGAGAATGACTGCATTAACAATTGGATCGATTTATATAGAACAAAATAGACTGACAGGCTTTTAATTGGAGCAGAAAGAAAAAAAATAAAAATAAATAAATAAATAAATAAATGGAAAATGACTTGCAACGGAATTTGTTGGATTATGAATTCGATCTTTATCAAATGTAGACAGAAATCATGATTAATAAAGTTTGATGTTGATCTAAAACAGAATACGATTGATTCCTCATCTGCTTTTATATTATATATATATATATAATTAATATTAAAGAATAATAATAATAATACATATTAAATATTAATAATAATAATACATATACATATTAATATTTAAAATACTAAGGATAATAATAATAGAATTAATAATAGTAATAAATAACACTAGAAATAATAAAATTAATGATAAAAGTATTAAAAGTAATGATGATAATTAATTAAATAAGAAAGAGAATTTTTAGTAATAACAATAATATTATCCATATAATAACTAATATCATAATTTTACTGTTAATTATAATAATGATTTTAATAACAATAATATGAATAATAATAATAATAATAATAATAATAATAATACAATAACAAATTAAATGTATCAACTTCATATTTGTATATTATATGTTATAATAATATTAGTAATACAAATAATTTTATTAATATTAATAACAATAATAAGAATAATAATAATAATAACATAACAATTATATTTTTTTAATTTGTAATTACTTTTAATATATTAGTGTTACAATTTATTACTTATGTAATGTAACTACATAATGTATATTATATAACTAGTATTGAATACTAAATTTATACATTTTAACATATATATATATATATATATATATATATATATATATATATATATATATATATATATATATATATATATATATATAATAATTATAGGAATCATATATATATGTATATGTTCATTTTATATCTTAATTCACATATTAAATTTTAAAGTTTAAATTACATTTTATTATTTCCAATTATTATTATATATACTTACATTTATATATATAACTATATTTATTTAAAACAGTTGTTCGTGAATCGTTGGGCATAGTCAAAGGTTAATGCATTCATGTAAACTGTTTCAAATTTTTTGAGACTCAATAACACAGACTTTGCTTATCGTGTCAAATTAAATACGAAATAAGTTTAAATTTGGTCAGAAATTTCGGTCGTCACACTATGAACTTGTTTTATTTTATTCACATGTCATATTATTATCTGAATCATTATTATTGTTATAGGTTCGTGAATTCAAGGACGACGAAAATATTTTTAATAAGCTGAAAACTTATTATTAATATACTTTTACTACCGTGAGTATATAGTCCCATTTTTAAACTCTAAAAATATTTTGGGATGAGAATACATGCATTTTATGTTTTACTCCATGGATGCAAGTACTTAAAATATATTCTACGTTGAGTTGTACCACATTGCATATCTTCACTAATAGCTTGGTAACTAATATTTACATGTTGTAAGAACATCTAAGGGCAAATCCTATTGATAGATCTATCGGGATTGACAACCCCAACCGGGCTAGTCGCTCTAGTATCGTAAACGGTTGCATAGTACTTCGTTTTTACTACACTTGGTACAGTGTAGGGAGATTTCATAATAAAGGGAATATGCTACATTTATGGTTAAGTATGGTTACCGAAGCGCTCAACAACTTATAGAATATCTTTATTGAAATATTTATAACTATGAAATCTTGTGGTCTATATTTATATCGATGCTAGCTTTAAACCTATATATCTCACCAACCTTTGTGTTGACTGTTTAAGCATGTTTATTCTCAGGTCCTTAAGAAAGTCTTCCGTTGTTGCATTATCTGAGCAAGTTGTGCATGGAGTCTCATGCTTTTGTTTAAATGAAGTGTTGCATTTAATAAAACTTTTGTCATGTATTATATTCGACTGTTATGTCATGTGTGTAGTATTTGAAAACCGATGTATTACGGGGATTATTTCTTAAATAATCGCCCACTTGTTTAAAACATGCATCATGTATAATAAGGGTGTGTCTTTCTATGAAACGAATGCAATATTTTCTAAAATGTATCATATAGAGGTCAAATACCTCGCTATGGGACCAATGAATAATGTACCGCGTTTATAGTAATATAGACGAGTCATTTCATAAAACATTCCTCGAATGAATTATTATGCAGACAGAAGTTCTGTGGATTATTACTGAATTAGTTGGACGTGATAATTGCCACTAATTGTTGTGAATATTTCCCCTGATTATTATTGCTTGGTAACCTAAGAATTAGAATCGGGTATGGCCCTAATTCACGCGAATTCTAAAGGTAGCTACCGGGTTTAATACCCTCACCCAGAATGTTCACTAGACGGATGAGCTAGTGGGCGTGGTGTTTAGTACTTCGAAGTTTATATATTATACAGACGAGATGTTCTGTTTTTGGGGATATTATTGATGCACATTATATGTTAAGGTCGGTTACCAAGCCAAGTTATGAAAGCAAAGTGAATGTTATGTATCGAGAGAATGATTTTTATACACAGGTTATGTGTATGAGATTTTGTACACGAGATATGTGTACGGTTACTAAGATTTATGAAAAATGGATTTCGTACACGAGAAAGGTGTACTGTATTTAAAAGATATCGCATGTACATTACAGGTGGGTGTAGGATTTGGGCCATTTGTACCATGCAGCATTTAAATCTTGTGGTCTATCAAAATGATGAATTTTATTGTTTTATGTTAAACCTATGAACTCACCAACCTTTTGGTTGACACTTGAAAGCATGTTTATTCTCAGGTATGAAAGAAATCTTCCGCTGTGCATTTGCTCATTTTAAAGATATTACTTGGAGTCATTTATGACATATTTCAAAAGATGTTGCATTCGAGTCGTTGAGTTCATCAAGATTATTATTAAGTCAATTATAGTTGGATATATTATGAAATGGTATGCATGTCGTCAACTTTTGATGTAATGAAAATTTGTCTTTTAAAAATGAATGCAATGTTTGTAAAATGTATCATATAGAGGTCAAGTACCTCACGATGTAACCAAATGTAATGTATTCGTCCAGATGAATTAGGACGGGTCTCTACAGGTGGTATCAAAGCGGTGGTCCTAGCGAACCAGGTCTTGCATTAGTGTATCTAACTGATAGTTGTTTAGATGCATTAGTGAGTCTGGACTTCGACCGTGTCTGCATGTCAAAAGTTTTGCTTATCATATTGTGTCGAAAATTACCTGCTTATCATTCTTAGGGAATCACTTGCTTATCATTCTTAGTCTAGACACATCTTACTGCATTGATTGCATGAATAGTTTATAGACAAAATTCATATCTTAGCGTATCTGCTAATTCATATCTTAGTGTATCTATTACTGTAAACTTTGCCTGACAGTTCCGAAGAATCCTCCGTAACTTATGGAATTTTGGAATATCAATCTAAGTCCTATAATCTATTTCATATCAAAAATCAATTCCCTGATCGTACGAGATGGATCTCTCAACCAGTTCGAGTCCCTCGGATTCCGATAGCTATTCCGATATTTATTCTGGCAGTTATTCCGATATGGAGTTTCACTTAAGCTCCAGAAACAGCGTCACCGGAATGAATCAACCAATCAGCCATCATCAATTCTGGATGAATTGGGGCTGAGTTCGTAGCCTACTTAATTATTGGAAACAAGAAGAGGGCTATTCCTTCCATCCACCTTATTGCCCTCTCGGTGAAGAACCTGAAACACTTACCGGCGAACCAATCCGAAACACCATTTTCATCTTCATTTCCCGAATATCTCGCCATGATTATATACTATCTCAAATTTTGAACCTTATTCATTCGCTCATTCTGACCGACAATCATCCCGGAATAATATAAGAAGTCAACGAACTTCGCGCTCGAATAATCAATTGGAGAATATGGTGCAAAAATTTACCAGCTTTAGCAACATCATCGGCACCAACAGTACCATCAGTAACAGCACCAGTACCATCAACAATCCATGCCTCAACATCTCATTCTGTACCTCAAGTATAATCATCGTTCTACGTATCGTTCTACATCATTTATATTCGTTTGACATGACAATTATATAATTTCTAATGTTTTAGAGATTATGTGTTCAAGTTCTAATGATAAATCAAATGAGATTAATATTAAATTAACTCATTAAATCCATGATTACATCTGAAGAAAATATATATGTAAGTATATTTTCATAAAGATTGTAAAAAAAAAAAAATTCCCGTACAAGCTGTTAATGGTGAAAATATTTTAATGGGTAGGTAATACCCGATGAATATTTAGATTTCACATTAATAAGTACACTATACATTCTTTCAAATCTAATTCAACAGTCATTTACTATCCTACTTACAACCACCGATATACATATCCGTTCACCGCAGAATAACCCTTTTCATTCAATTTCATATTTGGATTTTGATCTATCAGAATCCAACAAGTAGCATAATGAAGAAAACATTAGATAAAATAAAATTTGTTAGAAACAAACAAATTAACTATAAGAAATTTTGTTAAGAATCCACGCTAACTGTTCCTAGCTAACTGTTCCTAGCTAACTGATTACATTTTATTTATCGCAATTTAAAATTATCGCAATTTATATTCTCGCAATTTTATTTATTGTCATTTAATTTCTGTTATTTATTTTACGCACTTTAAATATCGGGACACGTATACAAGGTTTTGACATATCATATCGACGCATCTATATGTATTATTTGGAATCACTATAGACACTCTATATGCAGTAATGCTTGAGTTAGCTATACAGGGTTGAGGTTGATTCTCAAATAATATATATACTTTGAGTTGTGATCGAGTCTGATACATGTATATAACGGGTCACGACACGTATTAATTAATTCGAATATTATATATTAAACTATATATGAATTATTGGACTGTTAACTGTGGACTATCGACTGTGGACAATTAAGATGAATTAAAATATTGATTACAACATATGAAACTAAACATTTTGTCATAACCCGTCCTTAACCATAAGAACGAGTTAGATAACGTATGATTTCATTGCGAGGTATTGACCTCTATATGCGACATTTTTAAAAGAACAACTGCATTTATTTTACATTACAAACCATAACTCTTATTTTAATACAAGCTTTAGACAATAAAAAGATGATTATCGTTTAGCGATAATCTTAGACTTACAAACTTTACATGTGATGATAACAATACGATTTCTAGCATATTTTACATTACAAATCCTCCGATATGCAGTTTTATTTTTGACTAAAATATGCATACTCAAGATCTTGTTTAAATTCAACATGTTGCAGCGGAAGCTTCTAATTATCACCTGAGAATAGACATGTTTAAAACGTCAACATAAAGTTGGTGAGATATAGGTTTAATGCCGGCAGCGGTATAAATGTAGACCACAAGATTTCATATGTAAACATTTTAATAAAAATATTCTAAGTGGTTGAGCACTTGGTAACCATACTTAACATTTAATCACGTCGCATATTCCCTTTATTATGAAATCTTACTACACCGTACCAAGTGTAGTCACGAAACGAAGTACTGTGCAACCGTTGAATACTGGTCGTCCAGTCCGGTTGGGGTTGTCAGGCCCGATAGATCTATCAACAGGATTCGCGTTTACAATACCTCATGTAAATAGTAGTCACCAAGTTACAGGGAAGTATGCCAGTGGTACAACTCAACGTAGAATATATATTTTAATCACTTGTGTCCATAACGTAAATCATAAAATGCATGTATTCTCATCCCGAAATATTTAGAGTTTAAAAGTGGGACTATATACTCACTTTTGCCTTGAAGATATATATATTTTGACTTGGTCTCCGGTTGATATCACGAACCTATCCATATATAGTTTATCAATATATTTCCATTTTAAACAATCGTCACATATATATACTTATTATACTTTTAATAGTTTTAATAATTTCTTAGTCCGTAGTTAGCAGTCCGATGTTAGTAATTCAATTTTAATGGTTCATTTTTAGGTGTTTAATAAACCCCCAATGAAATAAATAAAGACCCCCATCGTATATGTATTGGTCGAGATTAATCTTGACCCATGGTACCGGTGTTGTCAAATGACGTGTTGTGTACATAAAGTACCGGTGTTGTCAAATGACGTGTTGCGTACAATCATGGGAATCTTATGATTAATCTTCTCGTGTTGTTTACGGGTGATCCTGAACCATATAAAATTAAATTATGAGTACATATATATAAAATATCATGTTATTTTAGAAAGATGTGATTTATTAAATTTTCTCCAATTATTTTCGTAGCTAAACAAGTCTTAGATATCCGATCTCGTTTTGGTCATAGTTTCTTCGTTACAACTCCGTTTTCGTTGGTTCAACTTGCCACTTCCTTGGATCGAGTCCCTCTTTAAGACTATGAACTGTAAATACCTTAGTTTGTATTCGAAATCACAGGTCATAGGTCAAACTTTAGTGAAACTTATGAAGTTAATCATTTTTGTTACAAAAATATCATTTAATGACCATTTTTCTAAAAATACTTATACTTTGAATTAAATCATGAAATTTTTATGTGTTATCATATTCATAGTAAAAATCATTTTTCCAGAAAATAAACCTCCAATTCAAAGTTTAAGATGGTTTTTAATTATCCAACCCAAAACAGCCCCCGGTTACACTCCGACGTCGTAAAAACAGTTTTTAAGGTAATCTTTGAAAAACCAAGTTATACCTTATTAAGTTAACATATATTTAAGTTATATTACAGGTCTTGAAGTATTTTAAAAGTTAAGTTAGAAGGATCTATTTAGTTTGCAAACAAGTTTGAAAATATTCAAACTATGTTCTTGTTGTTAAAATCTTATACCACAAAATAAGATAGCTATATATATATGAATCGAATAAGGTTATGAACATAGTTACTACCTCAAGTTCCTTGGACAAGGTTGCTGTAAAAGAGGAGTAAAAAGCTAGAACCAAAAGGGTGATGGAATTGGATGAAAGATTGGAAGTAAGTTTGTGTTCTTGGAAGGATTTCTTGAAGTGTTGTTGTAAGAGTTTTCTTATGGTGATTAAGTAAGGTTTTTAAAGCTAGATCTTCATGGAACTTTGCTGAATGTTTATGGAGTTTAAAGGTTAAGAAAGAGTGTGTGTTTTAGCTAAGATAATTGAAGTGAAAATGAATCAAAATGATGATACTCCTACCTCCCTTAAAAACGTGATTTTAAGGTGATCATGGACAAAATTTTAGTTTGTAATCTTGTGTATTTGTCAAACAATCATACAAAAGCAATTACCTTATACATAAGTCATTGAACAAGGGCTGGTTGGTGGTGATTTGATGTGTATATACCAATAGTAAATACGTATAGAAGCTAGGTATGATACGAGTACTTATACTCTAGATATACGTATAGAAATTTTGTGAAAAATGGAATGAGGATTCAAATATAGCTATCTTTTGTGAATACACTTATATGGTTTTATGTATTTAAGTCCTTAAAAGTGATTAAATACATTACTTATACGATATATGTATAAACATTATAGATTATAAGTATTTATGTCAAATAACGTTACGTATGGTTATCGTTTTGAAAACTTAAGTTAGTAGTTTCAAAACATAGTTATAACTTATTGTTATTAATACAAAATGAGGTATTAAAACATTCATTAATCATGTTAAATATGTATATATACATATATATACACAAACGTATAATTATCATATATTGTATAGTTCGTGATATCATCGGTCAAACTAGACGGTCAAACGTTGTGTAAAACTCTTTTCGGAAACATAAATCTCAACAATTTGGATTGCTTATCATGTTGGTAAGTTTAATTTATGTAAATATTAATCTTATAAGTATAGATTGATCGAAAAAGTCTGGGTCATTACAGTACCTACCCGTTAAATAAATTTCGTCCCGAAATTTTAAAATTGTACCTATTTTGCGTCATCGGAAAACAAGTGTGGATATTTTTGTTTCATTTGATCCTCTCGTTCCCAAGTAAACTCGGGACCCCTTCGAGCATTCCAACGAACCTTAACGATCGGTATGTTGCTCTGCTTGAGCCGTTTAACTTCACGATCCATGATTTCGATTGGTTCTTCGATGAGTTGTAGTTTCTCGTCGACATGGATTTCTTCAAGAGGAATGGTGAGGTCTTCCTTTGCAAGACACTTCTTAAGGTTTGAGACGTGAAAAGTATTATGTACTCCGGCGAGTTGTTGCGGTAACTCGAGTCGATAAGCTACCGGTCCAATGCGTTCGATGATCTTGAACGGGCCTACGTACCTTGGGTTCAATTTACCCCTTTTGCCGAAACGTATTACACCTTTCCATGGTGACACTTTTAACATAACCATGTCCCCAATCTGAAACTCTAATGGTTTCCTTCGGACATCGACGTAGCTCTTTTGGCGACTACGGGCTGTTTTCAATCTCTCCTTGATTTGTACTATCTTCTCAGTCGTTTCGTGTATGATCTCGGGACCAGTTAATTGTCGATCTCCTACTTCATTCCAACAGATAGGAGATCTACACTTCCTCCCATACAGTGCTTCAAATGGCGCAGCTTTAATGCTCGCATGATAACTATTATTATACGAGAATTCTGCTAACGGTAAATACTTATCCCATCCGTTTCCAAAATCGATCACACATGCCCTGAGCATGTCTTCAAGAGTCTGAATTGTTCTTTCACTCTGCCCGTCAGTTTGCGGATGATATGCGGTGCTCATATCCAAACGAGTTCCTAGGGCCTCCTGTAGTGATTGCCAGAACTTTGAGGTAAATCTACTATCACGATCGGATATAATGGAAATAGGTATTCCATGCCTTGAAACAATTTCCTTTATATACAATCGTAATAGTTTCTCCATTCTATCCGTTTCCTTTATAGGCAAGAAATGTGCAGACTTGGTGAGACGATCAACAATCACCCAAATGGTGTCGTATCCCCAGGCAGTCTTTGGTAACTTCGTGATGAAATCCATGGTAATACCATCCCATTTCCATTCTGGGATTTCTGGTTGTTGAAGTAACCCTGACGGCTTTTGGTGTTCAGCTTTGACTTTGGAACAAGTTAAACATTCCCCAACATATGTTGCAACGTCTGTCTTTAAATTAGGCCACCAATAATGTGTCTTAAGATCTTGGTACATCTTTCCAACTCCAGGATGTATCGAGTATCTTGTCTTATGTGCCTCATTCAATATCAACTTCCTTAATCCACCCAACTTCGGTACCCAAATACGATTTGCAAAATATTGAATTCCATCTTTTCGCATAACGAGTTGCTTCTCATACTTCTTCATTATTTCATTTCCTATATTTTCTTTAGTAAGTGCTTCTCGTTGAACTTCTTTGATTTGTGAGTTGAGATTCATGCGAATTTTTATGTTCATCGCTCGTACTCGAATTGGTTCTCGTTCCTTTCTGCTTAGTGCGTCAGCCACCACATTCGCTTTCCCGGGATGATAACGAATTTCACAATCATAGTCATTTATTAACTCGACCCACCTACGTTGCCTCATGTTCAGCTGTTTCTGATCAAAAATATGTTGAAGGCTTTTATGATCAGTAAACACAGTGCATTTAACCCCATACAAGTAGTGTCTCCATATCTTCAATGCAAACACGACTGCTCCCAATTCTAGATCATGCGTCGTATAATTCCGCTCGTGAATCTTTAATTGTCGGGATGCGTATGCAATAACTTTCTTCCGTTGCATAAGAACGCAACCAAAACCTTGTCGTGAAGCGTCACAATATATTTCAAAATCATCGTTCCCTTCTGGTAACGATAAAATAGGCGCCGTAGTCAACTTCTTTTTCAGTAATTGAAATGCACTCTCCTGCTCAGAAGTCCATTCATATTTCTTCCCTTTTTGCATTAACGCTGTTAACGGCTTAGCTATTCGGGAAAAATCTTGAATAAACCTTCTATAATAACCGGCTAAACCCAAAAATTGGCGTATCTGCATTGGTGTCTTAGGAGTCTCCCATTTTTCAATGGCTTCAATTTTTGCTGGATCAACCTGAATTCCTTTGCTACTAACAACGTGGCCAAGAAATTGCACTTCTTTCAACCAGAAAGCACACTTAGAAAATTTAGCGTATAGCTGTTCTTTTCTCAACAACTCTAATATTAAACTTAAATGCTGCTCATGCTCTTGCTCACTCTTGGAATAGATAAGAATGTCATCAATGAAAACAATAACAAACTTATCTAAATATGGACTACAAACTCGATTCATGAGGTCCATGAATACAGCTGGCGCATTCGTCAATCCAAACGGCATGACCAAAAATTCGTAATGACCGTAACGTGTCCGAAAAGCAGTTTTCGGTATATCTTCTTCTTTGACGCGTAATTGATGATAGCCTGATCTTAGGTCAATTTTCGAGTACACACATGATCCTTGGAGTTGATCAAATAAGTCGTCAATTCTCGGTAGTGGATACCGATTCTTGATAGTTAACTTATTTAATTCACGATAATCTATACACATTCGGAAAGATTCGTCTTTCTTCTTGACGAATAAAATTGGAGCTCCCCACGGTGAAGTACTTGGTCGTATGAATCCACGATCCAGTAATTCTTTTAACTGACTCTGAAGTTCTTTTAACTCGGACGGTGCAAGTCTATATGGAGCACGGGCAACCGGTGCAGCTCCTGGTACAAGATCTATTTGAAATTCTACAGATCTAAATGGAGGTAATCTCGGCAACTCTTCCGGAAATACTTCAGGAAAATCTCTTGCCACAGGCACGTCATTGATGCACTTCTCTTTTTCTTTCTTTTCGACTTTATTAACATGTGCTAAGATAGCATAGCACCCTTTCTTCAAGCACTTTCGAGCTTTCAAATAACTAATGAGTTTTAGCTTTGAGTTACCCTTCTCTCCATAAATCATTACTGGCGTTTTATCCTTACGAGGAATGCGAATTGCCTTCTTGGCGCACACAACTTCAGCTCCTATTTTGGACATCCAGTCCATGCCGACTATTACATCAAAACTTCCTAATTCTACGGGTATCAATTCAATCTTAAATGTTTCTCCAGCTAAATTTATTTTACAATCACGGCAAATTTTATCGGCTTTAATTAGTTTACCATTAGCTAACTCAATCATGTACTTAGCATCTAGAGGTAATGATGAACAATTCAATTTAGCGTGAAAGTCTCTACACACGTAACTTCTATCAGCACCAGTATCAAATATAATAGATGCGGATAAGTTATTAATGGTAAACGTACCCGTAACAAGCTCCGGGTCTTCACACGCCTCTCTAGCATTAATAACAAATGCTCTCCCTCGTGCAGGTCTGATATTCTTCTCTGGATTCGGGCACTGGCTCTTATAATGACCCTGTTTCCCACATCCATAACAAGTAACAGTAGCCAAAGCAGTTCTATTTGCATTAGTGGCAGGAGTCTTGGTACCATTTATATTTGTAACGAGAGCCCTACAATCTTCAGCAAGATGACCCTTTCGATTACATTTGTTGCATACCACATTACAGTAACCAGAGTGATGTTTGTGGCATCGGTTGCATAAAGGATTTTGTCCTTTATAACCAAAGCTTAAACCACTACCCGCACCTTGCGTGATTTCTTGTTTCTTAAAAGATTGTTGTTGGTTACCTCGATCATAATTTCCATTCCACTTTCTTTTGTTACCTGATACCTTCACATCAGTATTGGATACTTTCTTATCCATGATGACCTGATCCATTAGCTCATTTGCCATGGTTATAGCTTCATGAATTGTCTTAGGTTTCGATGCTGTAACATTTGCCTTGACCTTTTTGGGCAAACCATCTTTGTACATTTCAATTTTCCGTTCTTCGGTTGGAACCAATTCAGGACATAGCAAAACTAATTCCATGAATCGCTGATTGTAGTTGGTGATTTCAGTACCAATAACCTTCAGACTTCGTAATTCATCTTCCAACTTCCTAACCTCGTTCCTTGGACAATACTCATTGATTAACATTGTTTTGAATTCTTCCCAAGGAGTATCATAAGCTACATCTCCTCCTACAGCCTTCACATAATTTTTCCACCACGTGAGTGCACTATCTTGTAAAGTGCACGATGCATACTTGGCCATGTCCTTTTCAACACAACCACTTATTTTAAACACAGTCTCCATCTTTTCTATCCACCGGGTTAAACCGATCGGTCCTTCTATTCCACTGAATGATGAGGGCTTGCAAGCTTGAAAAGTTTTGTAAGTGCACCCCACACAAGGATTTGGGTTAACTGCAGCACCTCTTGCAGCCTCGACCCATAACATTCTGTCGTTCACTCGCTGATTGATGAGTTCCTGGATTTCTTGTTCCGTCATTCGGTTCAATCGCGCCATATTCTTCTATAAGAATGAAAAGAAAATAATTATTCACATGGAATATTATAGATGTAGTGTATATTTACAGTACATTATAGCTTATTAATAATATGAACTAGGTATTATTATAAAAGCCTTTTCTTCTTATTAGCGTTTTATAATTATATCTAGGGTAGTACCTACCCGTTAATGTCCATACTTAATAGCTTAGTACAGAATCAATTACTACCATCTAAATAATACTTAACCATGGAAAATTATTGCATTTCACACTTCACTATTTTACATATGCTTATCTTACATCGAACATTAAGCAAACCACACTAATAATATTATACAAAACATTATATGATCCCATGGTTTAATACGGCAGCGCATCGTTTGGTCTATTTTCTAGGACGTTTAGGTTCAAAGAATCGCTTAACGCTTATCCTGGCTGTCTGCCTATATTTTGGCTGTGGGACTGAAGAACTGGATGCCGGAATAGAACGAATAGGAATAGCGGGAATAGGGGTGGTAGTGTCTAGTGGAGTTGGTGCCACATCATCCTTACTAAACTCGGGATTTGAATTTTCTAATTCATTAGCCTTTCGTTTCTTTCCTAGTTCGAACTCGTCTTTTGTAATTTCCTGTATTTCTTCCTCGGGTTCACTTTCCTCCTCGGGTTCACTTTCCTCCTCGGGTTCACTTTCCGGGTTCTCTATAGTTGGTTCATCCGGAATTTGTGAGTGTTCCCCAAATATATTATTTTCATCATCGGATAGGTTAATGACTGGAACACCATCTGAAGATTCTGGTTCGGAGTCGCTGAATGTGATGACAAGTTTTGAGCCCGACATCTATCACACAACAACAAACCCATTAGTACTACATAATATTTACATATAAATTTTAGCCAACAATGATAAGCAATGGTTTTTAAATCAGACCCGGTCAAACTCCAGACTTACTAATGTATCCTAACGACTTATCAGTTAGACACACTAATGCAAACCTGGTTCGCTAAGACCACCGCTCTGATACCACATGTCATAACCCGTCCTTAACCATAAGAACGAGTTAGATAACGTATGATTTCATTGCGAGGTATTGACCTCTATATGCGACATTTTTAAAAGAACAACTGCATTTATTTTACATTACAAACCATAACTCTTATTTTAATACAAGCTTTAGACAATAAAAAGATGATTATCGTTTAGCGATAATCTTAGACTTACAAACTTTACATGTGATGATAACAATACGATTTCTAGCATATTTTACATTACAAATCCTCCGATATGCAGTTTTATTTTTGACACAAATATGCATACTCAAGATCTTGTTTAAATTCAACATGTTGCAGCGGAAGCTTCTAATTATCACCTGAGAATAGACATGTTTAAAACGTCAACATAAAGTTGGTGAGATATAGGTTTAATGCCGGCAGCGGTATAAATGTAGACCACAAGATTTCATATGTAAACATTTTAATAAAAATATTCTAAGTGGTTGAGCGCTTGGTAACCATACTTAACATTTAATCACGTCGCATATTCCCTTTATTATGAAATCTTACTACACCGTACCAAGTGTAGTCACGAAACGAAGTACTGTGCAACCGTTGAATACTGGTCGTCCAGTCCGGTTGGGGTTGTCAGGCCCGATAGATCTATCAACAGGATTCGCGTTTACAATACCTCATGTAAATAGTAGTCACCAAGTTACAGGGAAGTATGCCAGTGGTACAACTCAACGTAGAATATATATTTTAATCACTTGTGTCCATAACGTAAATCATAAAATGCATGTATTCTCATCCCGAAATATTTAGAGTTTAAAAGTGGGACTATATACTCACTTTTGCCTTGAAGATATATATATTTTGACTTGGTCTCCGGTTGATATCACGAACCTATCCATATATAGTTTATCAATATATTTCCATTTTAAACAATCGTCACATATATATACTTATTATACTTTTAATAGTTTTAATAATTTCTTAGTCCGTAGTTAGCAGTCCGATGTTAGTAATTCAATTTTAATGGTTCATTTTTAGGTGTTTAATAAACCCCCAATGAAATAAATAAAGACCCCCATCGTATATGTATTGGTCGAGATTAATCTTGACCCATGGTACCGGTGTTGTCAAATGACGTGTTGCGTACATAAAGTACCGGTGTTGTCAAATGACGTGTTGCGTACAATCATGGGAATCTTATGATTAATCTTCTCGTGTTGTTTACGGGTGATCCTGAACCATATAAAATTAAATTATGAGTACATATATATAAAATATCATGTTATTTTAGAAAGATGTGATTTATTAAATTTTCTCCAATTATTTTCGTAGCTAAACAAGTCTTAGATATCCGATCTCGTTTTGGTCATAGTTTCTTCGTTACAACTCCGTTTTCGTTGGTTCAACTTGCCACTTCCTTGGATCGAGTCCCTCTTTAAGACTATGAACTGTAAATACCTTAGTTTGTATTCGAAATCACAGGTCATAGGTCAAACTTTAGTGAAACTTATGAAGTTAATCATTTTTGTTACAAAAATATCATTTAATGACCATTTTTCTAAAAATACTTATACTTTGAATTAAATCATGAAATTTTTATGTGTTATCATATTCATAGTAAAAATCATTTTTCCAGAAAATAAACCTCCAATTCAAAGTTTAAGATGGTTTTTAATTATCCAACCCAAAACAGCCCCCGGTTACACTTCGACGTCGTAAAAACAGTTTTTAAGGTAATCTTTGAAAAACCAAGTTATACCTTGTTAAGTTAACATATATTTAAGTTATATTACAGGTCTTGAAGTATTTTAAAAGTTAAGTTAGAAGGATCTATTTAGTTTGCAAACAAGTTTGAAAATATTCAAACTATGTTCTTGTTGTTAAAATCTTATACCACAAAATAAGATAGCTATATATATATGAATCGAATAAGGTTATGAACATAGTTACTACCTCAAGTTCCTTGGACAAGGTTGCTGTAAAAGAGGAGTAAAAAGCTAGAACCAAAAGGGTGATGGAATTGGATGAAAGATTGGAAGTAAGTTTGTGTTCTTGGAAGGATTTCTTGAAGTGTTGTTGTAAGAGTTTTCTTATGGTGATTAAGTAAGGTTTTTGAAGCTAGATCTTCATGGAACTTTGCTGAATGTTTATGGAGTTTAAAGGTTAAGAAAGAGTGTGTGTGTTTTAGCTAAGATAATTGAAGTGAAAATGAATCAAAATGATGATACTCCTACCTCCCTTAAAAACGTGATTTTAAGGTGATCATGGACAAAATTTTAGTTTGTAATCTTGTGTATTTGTCAAACAATCATACAAAAGCAATTACCTTATACATAAGGCATTGAACAAGGGCTGGTTGGTGGTGATTTGATGTGTATATACCAATAGTAAATACGTATAGAAGCTAGGTATGATACGAGTACTTATACTCTAGATATACGTATAGAAATTTTGTGAAAAATGGAATGAGGATTCAAATATAGCTATCTTTTGTGAATACACTTATATGGTTTTATGTATTTAAGTCCTTAAAAGTGATTAAATACATTACTTATACAATATATGTATAAACATTATAGATTATAAGTATTTATGTCAAATAACGTTACGTATGGTTATCGTTTTGAAAACTTAAGTTAGTAGTTTCAAAACATACTTATAACTTATTGTTATTAATACAAAATGAGGTATTAAAACATTCATTAATCATGTTAAATATGTATATATACATATATATACACAAACGTATAATTATCATATATTGTATAGTTCGTGATATCATCGGTCAAACTAGACGGTCAAACGTTGTGTAAAACTCTTTTCGGAAACATAAATCTCAACAATTTGGATTGCTTATCATGTTGGTAAGTTTAATTTATGTAAATATTAATCTTATAAGTATAGATTGATCGAAAAAGTCTGGGTCATTACACATTTCTTCAAGTTTGCCACTTAATTTCATCTTAAACCTCATTTGTATCTTGACGATTACAATCTACGTTCACACCTTTCATAATTCTTGAAAACACCTTAATCGAGAGGATGAACCAACCGTACTTCATCTACAGAAGAAAAGATTGATGCATATAGTTATGCACCTGAAAGCACTCGGAACCTGAGTAAACATTTAACACGTATCTGTGCTAATTCCTTTAGTGTTATTATTACCTAAAATAACGTGGTGATTCCTTTCAAAGTAGCAAATTTTGTCACAGCTCCAGCAAGACAACTTCGACTTTTCATTCGAAACAACCTTATTATCACCTTGATATATATGTGTGTTCTTTTATTGTTACCGGGAAACCTTTTATATTCCACCATATTACCATCAGCGTTTAATCATCTAAAAACACAATTCTCTTGAAACCACCTCGGATTGATAACCGATGATTCAGATATGGTAGCATTAAATGTAGAGGAAATGGCAAAATTGTAGATGGTCTAAATGGCCAAAGGTTTGATAATAAAGAATGGAATGTTGAGAAGGCTCGATAGAAAATTTGGTACTGAAAAACAGATTGAGCTAACCATGAAGGAGACCAAGGCCAAATACAAGGACCATACCATATATTCAAAGAATCCAGGTAATTCTGGATCCGATGAAACATTCAACAAATATCTTGCTTCGTACTCATGTTAAAATCTTGCGGAAATCCTTCTTCATCAACCATCGAACTTAGAAATTCCAAAATATCATCATAAATATCTTCGATATTTCTGAAGATATTTTCATAAATATTCTCATCCGAAATTATTTATCTCTTCGTGCTATCTATATTACATCATAAAGGAAACTACTTTAGTTTCTAAATTTCTTTAAAATTTGAGTTTGAATTATGAATGATTTTGAAGTAGTGTTGGAAATTGATGTATGAGTTAGTATAATATAATGACACTTGATCAACGTGATTATATTACAGTAAGTCATGCTGAGTTTCTAATGGGACATGATGGTTCACAGATCATAACGTCATCATGTGTCATGTTACATAGCTCTTTCATTCTGCTTAACTTCTGAACATATCAAGAAAGTATATTCTTGATAGTTCAATTCTCAGTGATTCTGGTAAATTGACAAATCAAATCGTGCTATTACGTTCTTTCTTGATTAGAACATTAAGTTCATTCGAAACTCCATACCTAAGAATTCGGGACCATTACTCGCTTTACTAGAGGTCGATAAGAGAATAAAAAGGCAAAGAGCTCCAAAATGTAAGAGAAAATATAAAGCCCAATAACAACACGGAGGTTACAAACTGTGGGTATTAATACGAATAGCAATATAAAGACACGGTATAATTAAGAATAGTATCACCCACGGTAATAGTAGAAATAAACAGATTTTTCTGGTGAAAGATTGAAAAGAAGGATGACAGAAATGATAATTAGAAAAATATCAAGGATTAGAACGGAATTAAGCATTTTCACAATCTTTTGGATGTATGAACTAAGAAAGAAAGTATAGGAATGGTGAGAATAATAGAACAGAAGAGCTTAATTTATAACGGAAATATCAGATAGAGTAATCGAGGCAGATCACCGTATTTAATTATAGAGATCTTAATTTCTTTATTCGCCGAAGAATCAAATCTTTTAGATTTCGAAGATTTTCTTTAAATCCCTTGATTTCCGGAATTCAGCCAAGACAACGTCAAAAGTTAAGATGCACCTTATTTTCTAAAACCAACTGTGACTACGTTACCGGTTAAGACGAATTCCTATTCCTCATTTCACTCTGTTATAATAACTTCAACCACACGCTTCGAGTAAACGAATTATTTTATCCATATTACTCATTGATGATAAAAATCTATTTATCAGCTCATATTTGTCATAAAAACATTCTTATTGTTAGCCATGACGACCTCACTCAAATTTTGGGACAAAATTTCTTTAATGGGTAGGTACTGTGACGACCTGGAAATTTTCGACCAAATTTAAAATTAATCTTTATATGTTTCGACACGATAAGCAAAGTCTGTTAGGTTAAGTCTCAAAAATTTTGAACTGTTTCATATATTTAATTGACCTTCGACTGTTCCCGACGATTCACGAACAACTATTTGTAAATAGATATGTGTTTATATATACTTATATATATAAATGATAATTGGAAATATAATTCGAAATATTATATGTTGTTATTAAAATTAATTAGGTAAAATAATAATAACTATTATTATTTAAAACGTATCTATATAAATAAAGTATATTAAGTATATATTTTGTGATTTCAAATCTATTTAGTAAACGGCTGTCACGACCCAAAAAATTTCGACTAATTTTAAACCAAACTCTCGATACGATTTAATATTCTTGACACAATAAGAGAAATCTGTTAGGTTGGATCTCAAAAAAAAAAATTTGAACTGATTCATTTATTCATTTGACTTCGACCATTCTCGAAGATTCACGAACAATTGTTGTGAATATATATATATATATATATATATATATATATATATATATATATATACATATATATATGTATATATATATATATATATATATATATGTATATATATATATATATATATATATATGTATATATATATATATATATATATATATATGATTTCTATTCATAATTAGTATTATAGTGTAAAATATATAAAATGTATAAATATTCAATATTCAATAAATGTTATCATATAATATATGATATAATATAATTATTAAATACTACATAATTAATAAATTGTAATATTAATATATTAAATGTAATTACAAGTTAAAATATAGTTGTTATACTAATATTGTTATTATTATTATTTCATTATTAATATTAATATTAATGTTAATATTAATATCAGTACTATTAATATTATTAAATATAATACATAGGTATGAAATTTGATGTATTTTATTTGTTATCATTATTAATATCATTATCATTATAATTAGTAGTAATTATAATTTTAGTTATTATGATTTTTATTATTATTAGTATAATTATTATCATTTAGTATTATTATTATTAATAAATTTATTAACTAATAATATTAATTAAATATAAGAACTTAAAAGAGACTTATAACTGAATTTGTTCTTTTCTATTTGACTACTTTATTTTTTTTTCTTCTTAACCTGATTCCCTGTCTGCTATTGTTTTATGTCAATTTCAATTAACCCTACAAGACAAAATTTGAAACAATTATTATCATATTATATATGTATCATACTACAATTGAGAAATGGAGATATGTCACCACAATCACCTCTTCACTAAACTATCCTATTGCCTCTCTAATTTTGATCGGGCACCATGGTTTACGATCACTTTCGGCCGCCTTACTGCCATCACATCACCACCATGAACACCATGTAAGACCACCGTTAACTAAACACCACTGCTTGTTTCCTTTTCGATCGAACAAGGACTGAACCAAAACCGCCATGTCTTTAATCACCCCTTCACAATATCCTTTGAAATCAAAACACCCAATTACTTGACTGTTTCTGTTTTCCATTCACCATCGAAACATCTCCCATCTAAAACCCACTAAATTTCTGACCAGGAACCACAGACCACTCGAGTCACTTGTGTTGCTGCTCACTTTTGCAGACCCAAACCCCACTAAGTTACTACGTACAACTGTTCGCTAAAAATATAAACCAAACCCACCATTAACGAACCACCTTGAATTTACTGCTACAACCTTTGTTTTTCTGTTTCTAGTTGAATACCACAACAGTCAAACCATCATCAAAACCACTTCAATCATCACCTACGACTGCATAATTTCTGTAATATTTTTGAAACCCAAACCAGACCACGAGGAAACCTGCAAACACTTCCATCAAACCATTTACAAAACAGGTTACAACTTTGTTAATTGCTACTGCTATATTCTATTTTTGTTTTAGCCCAATAACACCATCACTAACCCTCATCCATTTTTTTCCTTCTTTCAATTACCATTATCAAGCCCACCAAGAACAATCATTAAATTACTACTCTTATTCAACCAAATAATATTACAGAAATTATAAAGGGATTAAAGAAATTAAGTGAATACTATTGAATCAAATACATACTTGATGAATTAAATAACCGATTACCTACTTGAGCAATTGATGAACCGATTTCATGATTAGATCGATGGTGATAATAATTGATAGAATCCCTGTTGAATTCTTCTTCTTAACTCGAACAGACACCAAAACCCAACAACACTTGTTAAGGACTACTACTCCTCTGTTCGAAAATTATTGCTGTTACCCACTTCTATTTCAATTTTGATTGACCGATTATTGAATTAAAAACCTAGATCGATCGACTGGAGCAAGCCTTGCCTGTTTGGAGCTAAACGATATCATCACACATACAGACATCGGATTTAAGTTGTTTGATACAACTTGGGTCACTAATTATTAATGGACTATTTGATTAATTGGGCCGTGATTAAACTTTTGGGCCGTAAGATTGGGTCAGACTATAGAAAAGTGATCGAGCTACTTTGTATATACGTGATGGTTATGTAAAAATAAGCCTGAGTTTAATACAGAAAAACTAAAATGGTCGAGTGGTTTGGTTGTTGCTGGTTAATCGGGAGATCACTGGTTTGAGCCCGACCTGTGACATAATTATTATCATTTTAAGGTAGTATTATATTTACTATTATTCTTATCATTATTGTTATTACTATTATTATTATTATTATTATTACTATTACTATTACTATTATTATTATTATTATTATTATTATTATTATTATTATTATTATAATTATTATTATTATTATTATTATTATTATAAAAGATAAGTATTATTATTACCATTAACACTATTATCATTATGAGTATAAGTATGATTATTATCATGACTATTAAAACTATCATTTGTATTATTATTAAAAATTATCATTATTTTTATCATTATTATCTTTATTATTACGTTTATGAATATGATTATCATTACTAATAATATTTTAATTAATAAATTTTAACAAACAAATGATATATACATATATAAAAATAGATATTTAATACATATAACATAACAAAATTTATATTTTTAATTATTTACATTATATAAAATGAATACCTGAAATATATAAATTATTAATATAAAAATGATATAACTAATAAACTTATATATACAAATTTATTCGATTACAAATTATATGTTTTAATATATATATATATATATATATATATATATATATATATATATATATATATATATATATATATATATATATATATATATATATATATATATATATAAATGATATAGGTTCGTGAATTAAAGACCAACCCTACATTGTTCACTATAGTCATATGTATTTTTACTACAAAATACATTAAGTGAGTTTCATTTGCTCCCTTTTTAATTGCTTTTGCAATATATATTTTTGGGCTGAGAATACATGCGCTGCTTTTATAAATGTTTACGAAATAGACACAAGTACTTAAAATACATTCTACGTTAAGTTGTACCACTGACATACTTCCCTGTAGCTTGGTAACTACTATTTACATGGGTATTGTAAACGCAAATCCTGTTGATAGATCTATCGGGCCTGACAACCCCAACCGGACTGGACGACCAGTATTCAACGGTTGCACAGTACTTTGTTTCGTGACTACACTTGGTACGGTGTAGTGAGATTTCAAAATAAAGGGAATATGCGACGTTGATTAAATGTTAAGTATGGTTACCAAGTGCTCAACTGCTTAGAATATTATTATTAAAACGTTTATGTATATGAAATCTTGTGGTCTATTAACATATTGAAATGATTATTACGATAAACCTATGAACTCACCAACCTTTTGGTTGACACTTTTAAGCATGTTTATTCTCAGGTACGAATTAAGTCTTCCGTTGTGCATTTGCTCATTTTAAGGACATTACTTGGAGTCTATCATCGCAATGGGACCAGATGTTGATGACTTCATCCAGGGGGATAAGGACGGGTCCTCACAGGTGGTATCAGAGCGGTGGTCGTAGCAAACCAGGTCTTGCATTAGTGTGTCTAACTAGTAGTTGTTAGGTTGCATTAATGAGTCTGGAATTCGACCTAGTAGTTGTTAGGTTATATTAATGAGTCTAGACTTGAACTTGGTCTGCATGTCAAAAGTGTTTGCTTACTACCATTTGTCAAAAAATATCTACTTGTCATTTTCAGTCTCGACGCGTCTTATTACAATTATTGCATAGACGGTTTACAGACAAATTCACATCCCATCACATTAAGTCTTATCTGACACGTTTCCTTAATTCTCTCCGTAATCTAAGGAATCTTCTGTATTATACATAGATATTCTATGTAATTAGAATATCATCCGATATCCGAAATTCATTTCATACCAAAAACTCTTTATCTAACCGAGCAAAATGGAACTCGCCACTAGTTCAAGCCCCTCGGATTCCGATATGGAGTCCCACTCAAGCTCCGAAAGCAGTGTAACCGGAATGGATCAACCAATTAGTCATCACCAATTCATCTGATGTGTTCGTAGTTGACTTAATCAATGGAGACGAGAAGAAGGCGATCCTTTCCTTCCACCAACCGAATTCACCCTCGGCGAAGAACCTGAAGCACTTACCGATGAATCTATTCGAAACACCATCTTCACTCTCATTTCCAGAATATCTCGCAACGATTATATAATATCTCAAATTCTAAACCTTATCCATCCCCTTGTTCAAACCGACAATCATCCCAGAGTAATAGAAGAAGTCAATGAGCTTCGCGCTCAAGTAGTGGCTTTGGAGAATATGGTTCATAACTTACAAGCACCAGCAGCAGTACCGGCAGTAACAGTACCACCAACATCAACACCAGTACCACCAACAACCCAAGTTTCAACATCATATGCCTCAACATCTCATTCTGTACCTCGAGCATAATCATCGTTCTACGTATCATTCTATCTACTTTATCTTCGTTCTACATATCGTTCTACATCGATTATCTTCACTCGACATGGCGATTATGTAATTTGTAAAGTTTTAGAGATTATGTAATCTAGTACTAACGATAAATCAAATGAGTTTAATATCTTACTGACTCATTAAATCCATGATTACATCTGAAGAAAATATATATGTATGTATATTTTCATAAAGATTGTAATTAAAAATTCTTTTGTACAAACTGTTAATGGTGAAAATATTTTAACGGGTAGGTAATACTCGAGGAATATTTAGATTTCACATTAATAAGTTACATTGTACATTCTTCGAATCTGATTCAACAGTCATTTACTATCCTACCTGCAATCACCGATATACGTATCTGTTCACCGCAGAATGACCATTTTCATTCAATTTCATATTTGGATTTTGACCTATCAGAATCCAACAAGTGGCATAATGAAGAAAACATTGGACAAAATAAAATTTGTTAGAAACAAACGAATTAACTAATTGAAATTTTAGGAATCCACGCTAACTGTTCCTAGCTAACTTATTACATTTTATTTATCGCAACTTATTTATCGTAATTTTATTTATCGTCATTTAATTTTTGTTATTTATTTTACGCATTTTAAATTTCGGGACACATGTACATAATACGTCGGATTAATTCTGAGACAATAAGTTGTACACGGGTCGTGATACGTATTTATTAATTTGAATATTTGGTACATCCTAACACAATAAGTACACAATACATTTTGATAAATCCTAAGACAATACGTACACAATACGTCTTAGTTAATTCTTAGACAATACGTCTACAATACGTCTCTGGGTTGATGCAAAGACAATACGTATACAATACATCGTGGGATGATTCTAACATTTTATATATATATAAACCGATTATTGGACTATCAACTAAGGACTGCCATTATTGGACAATTAAAATGAATTAAAATATTGATTATAACATATGAAACTAAACAATTCTTCAAGTTTTCCACTTGATTTCATCTTAAACCTCATTTGTATCTTGACGATTATAAACTGCGTTCAAACCTTTCATGATTCTTGAAAACACCTCGATCGAGAGGATGAACCAGCCGCACTTCAACTACGGAAGAAGAGATTAACGCATATAGTTATGCACGTGAAAACTCTTGGAAACTAAATAAACGTTTAACACATAGCTGTGCTATTTCCTTAGTATTATTATTACCCAAAATAATTTGGTAATCCCTTTTAAAGTAGCAAATTTTGTCACAGCTCCAGCAAGTCAACTTCGACTTTTCATTTGAATTAGCCTTATTATAACTTTGATATATACGCGTGCTCTTTTATTGTTATCGGAGAACCTTTTATATTCCACCATATTATCATCAGCAATTAATCATCTAAAAACACAATTCTCTTGAAACCCCTCGGTTTGATAACCAATGATCCAGATCCGTTAACTTTGAAAATGCTGACGAAGCATCATGTAGTAAATGGTCTTAATGGCCAAAAGTGATGATAAACGAACGGAGTGTTGGTAACACTCGATGGAAAAGTTGGAACTGAAAAACGGATTGAGCTAACCATGAAGGAGACCAAGGAAAAATTCAAGGACCAAACCCTATATTCAAAGAATCCAGGTAATTCTGAATCCGCCAAAATCTTTAGAGAATATCTTGCTCCGAAGTCATGTTAAAATCTTGCGGAAAATTTTTCATCATCATCTTTCGAACTTAGAAATTCCAAAATATCATCATAAATATCTTCGATATTTCTGATGATATTTTCATAAATATTCTTGTCTGAAATTATATACCTCTTCGTGTTTTCTGTATTCCATTATATTGGAAACTTTTGTAAAACTTAAGTATAAATTAGGAATGAATTCTGGAGAAGTGTTGGGAACTGAAGCATGAGTTAGTATAATATAATGTGCTTGGCCAACGTGATTATATTACAGTAAGTCATGCTGAGTTTCTAATGATATGTGATGATGGTTCACAGTAGATTATATCATCATCATGTGTCATGTTACATAACTCTTTCATTCTACATAACCTCCGAACATATCAAGAAGAATATATTCTTGATAGTTCTATCTTCAGTAATTTTGATAAATTTGAAAATCAAATTATGCTATCACGTTCCTTCCTGCTTAGAACATTATAATTATTCGAAAATTCATACTTACGAATTCTGGACCATGACTTGCTTTACTAGGAGTCGAGAGTAGAATAAAAAGGCAAAGAGCTCCAAAAATATAAGAGAAAATATAAAGCCCAATAACAACACGGAGGTTACAAACCGTGAATATTAATACGAATAGCAATATAAAGATACGGTATAATTAAGAATAGTATCACCCAAGGTAATAGTAGAAGTAAACAAATTTTTCTGGTGGAAGAGAAGGATGACAGAATTAATAATTAGAAAAAATATCAAGGATTAGAATGGGATTAAGCATTTTCGCAATCTTTTGGATGTATGAACTAAGAAAGAAAGTATGGGAGTGGTGGGAAGTAATGAAACGGAAGAAGTCCATTTATAGTGAAAATACTAGATAAAGAAATCAAGACAGATTTCCGCATTTAATTACAGAGATCTTAATTTCCTTATTCACCGAAAAATCAAATCTTCTAGATTTCGAAGATTTTCCCTAAATCCCTGGAATTCCAGAATTCAACCGTTACCACGTCAAAAGTTAAGACGAATCTTTGATTCCTAATTTCACTCTTTTGTGATAGCTTCATTTGTACTCTTCGAGTAATCGAATTATTTTATCCATATTACTCAATGATGATAAAACTCTATTTATCATTTCATATTTGTCATGAAAACATTTTTATTGTTAGCCATGACGACCTCACTCAAATTTCGGGACGAAATTTCTTTAACGGGTAGGTGCTATCACGACCCAGAAAATTTCGACTAATTTTAAACCAAACTCTCGATACGATTTAATATTCTTAACACGATAAGAGAAATCTGTTAGGTTGGATCTCAAAAAAAAATTGAACTGATTCATTTATTCATTTGACTTCGACCATTCTCGAAGATTCACGAACAATTGTTGTAAATATGTATGTATGTAAGTGTATATATATATATATATATATATATATATATATATATATATATATATATATATATATATATATGAATTCTATTCATAATTAGTATTATAGTGTAAAATATATAAAATGTATAAATATTCAATATTCAATAAATGTTATCATATAATATATGATATAATTATTAAATACTACATAATTAATAAATTGTAATATTAATATATTAAATGTAATTACAAGTTAAAAATATAGTTGTTATACTAATATTGTTATTATTATTATTTCATTATTAATATTAATATTAATGTTAATATTAATATCAGTACTATTAATATTATTAAATATAATACATAGGTATGAAATTTGATGTATTTTATTTGTTATCATTATTAATATCATTATCATTATAATTAGTAGTAATTATAATTTTAGTTATTATGATTTTTATTATTATTAGTATAATTATTATCATTTAGTATCATTATTATTATTAATAAATTTATTAACTAATAATATTAATTAAATATAAGAACTTAAAAGAGACTTATAACTGAATTTGTTCTTTTCTATTTGTCTACTTTATTTTTTTTTCTTCTTAACCTGATTCCCTGTCTGCTATTGTTTTATGTCAAGTTCAATTAACCCTACAAGACAAAATTTGAAACAATTATTATCATATTATATATGTATCATACTACAATTGAGAAATGGAGATATGTCACCACAATCACCTCTTCACTAAACTATCCTATTGCCTCTCTAATTTTGATCGGGCACCATGGTTTACGATCACTTTCGGCCGCCTTACTGCCATCACATCACCACCATGAACACCATGTAAGACCACCGTCAACTAAACACCACTGCTTGTTTCCTTTTCAATCGAACAAGGACTGAACCAAAACCGCCATGTCTTTAATCACCCCTTCACAATATCCTTTGAAATCAAAACACCCAATTACTCGACTGTTTCTGTTTTCTATTCACCATCGAAACATCTCCCATCTTAAACCCACTAAATTTCTGACCAGGAACCACAGACCACTCGAGTCACTTGTGTTGCTGCTCACTTTTGCAGACTCAAACCCCACTAAGTTACTACGTACAACTGTTCGCTACAAATATAAACCAAAACCACCATTAACGAACCACCTTGAATTTGCTGCTACAACCTTTGTTTTTCTGTTTCTAGTTGAATACCACAACAGTCAAACCATCATCAAAACCACTTCAATCATCACCTACGACTGCATAATTTCTGTGTTATTTTCGAAACCCAAACCAGACCACGAGGAAACCTGCAAACACTTCCATCAAACCATTTACAAAACAGGTTACAACTTTGTTAACTGCTGCTGCTATATTCTATTTTTGTTTCAGCCCAATAACACCATCACTAACCCTCATCCATTTTTTTTTCTTTCAATTACCATTATCAAGCCCACCAAGAACAATCATTAAATTACTACTCTTATTCAACCAAATAATATTACAGAAATTATAAAGGGATTAAAGAAATTAAGTGAATACTATTGAATCAAATACATACTTGATGAATTAAATAACCGATTACCTACTTGAGCAATTGATGAACCGATTTCATGATTAGATCGATGGTGATAATAATTGATAGAATCCCTGTTGAATTCTTCTTCTTAATTCGAACAGACACCAAAACCCAACACCACTTGTTAAGGACTACTACTCCTCTGTTCAAAAATTATTGCTGTTACCCACTTCTATTTCAATTTTGATTGACCGATTATTGAATCAAAAACCTAGATCGATCGACTGGAGCAAGCCTTGCCTGTTTGGAGCTAAACGATATCATCACACACACAGACACCGGATTTAAGTTGTTTGATACAACTTGGGTCACTAATTATTAATGGACTATTTGATTAGTTGGGCCGTGATTAAACTTTTGGGCCGTAAGATTGGGCCAGACTATAGAAAAGTGATCGAGCTACCTTGTATATACGTGATGGTTATGTAAAAATAAGCCCGAGTTTAATACAGAAAAACTAAAATGGTCGAGTGGTTTGGTTGTTGCTGGTTAACCGGGAGATCACGGGTTCGAGCCCGACCTGTGACATAATTATTATCTTTTTAAGGTAGTATTATATTTACTATTATTCTTTTCATTATTGTTATTACTATTATTATTATTATTATTATTACTATTATTATTATTATTATTATTATTATTATTATTATTATTATTATTATTATTATTATTATTATTATTATTATTATTATAAAAGATAAGTATTATTATTACCATTAACACTATTATCATTATGAGTATAAGTATGATTATTATCATGACTATTAAAACTATCATTTGTATTATAATTAAAAATTATCATTATTTTTATCATTATTATCTTTATTATTACGTTTATGAATATGATTATCATTACTAATAATATTTTAATTAATAAATTTTAACAAACAAATGATATATACATATATAAAAATAGATATTTAATACATATAACATAACAAAATTTATATTTTTAATTATTTACATTATATAAAATGAATACCTGAAATATATAAATTATTAATATAAAAATGATATAACTAATAAACTTATATATACAAATTTATTCGATTACAAATTATATGTTTTAATATATATATATATATATATATATATATATATATATATATATATATATATATATATATATATATATATATATATATATATATATATATATATATATATATATATATATATATATAAATGATATAGGTTCGTGAATTAAAGGCCAACCCTACATTGTTCACTATAGTCATATGTATTTTTACTACAAAATACATTAAGTGAGTTTCATTTGCTCCCTTTTTAATTGCTTTTGCAATATATATTTTTGGGCTGAGAATACATGCGCTGCTTTTATAAATGTTTACGAAATAGACACAAGTACTTAAAATACATTCTACGTTGAGTTGTACCACTGGCATACTTCCCTGTAGCTTGGTAACTACTATTTACATGGGTATTGTAAACGCGAATCCTGTTGATAGATCTATCGGGCCTGACAACCCCAACCGGACTGGACGACCAGTATTCAACGGTTGCACAGTACTTCATTTCGTGACTACACATGGTACAGTGTAGTGAGATTTCATAATAAAGGAAATATGCGACGTTGATTAAATGTTAAGTATGGTTACCAAGTGCTCAACCACTTAGAATATTATTATTAACACGTTTATGTATATGAAATCTTGTGGTCTATTAACATATTGAAATGATTATTACGATAAACCTATGAACTCACCAACCTTTTGGTTGACACTTTTAAGCATGTTTATTCTCAGGTACGAATTAAGTCTTCCATTGTGCATTTGCTCATTTTAAGGACATTACTTGGAGTCTATCATCGCAATGGGACCAGATGTTGATGACTTCGTCCAGGGGGATAAGGACGGGTCCTCACAACGGCAGTAACACTCAATCGCCATTCGATGGATATTACACAAGTTAAATTCAAACTTATATTATTTTAAAATAAACGGTGATCCGAAAATCAGTAATATAAATTATAGGCTTATTTAAAATATATTTAGAAACTATTTGTTGAATTTTAAAACTTTTTATATTTTGCTTTTAGGTTGGGAGTGAATGATTAATGTAATTTTTATTTAATAGTTAATGACCAAACTTTATACCATAATGACCTAAATAAATAAAGATACTTAAATTAAAATTTTGGGATTTTTTCGAAAACTTTTATTCGCCCCTGATTTCAAATAGTGTACGATATACGGGCCGTGGAGAGTGTCGGCAGAATGAATCATTGAAATGGTTTACTGTTTCTTTCACGAAACACATGTTTAAAATTTATTATTATTATATTATAATTATTATTAATTATTAATAATTATTATTAATATTATAATATATATATATATATATATATATATATATATATATGTGTGTGTGTGTGTGTGTGTGTGTGTGTGTGTGTAACGAGAGATGGAGAGAGGGATACACAAAACCACCAACTATCCACTTTAATCTATACTCTGCATAATATCTAATTCATTTTGAAGTTTAAGATATTACATTCATGATTATATTCATATACATATGCAGAACCCATATATTCATCCTTGGCTCCCCATTAAAACCGAAATCTTTCTTAGTGTTGTTTTGATAATCATCAACCACGACATCACCATCTCACCGAAGACACCACCTCATACCACCGGAGCACCAACCCGCCAGCCACCATCAACCATAATGGTCAACATAACCCGCCACTTCATTATAATCTTTTTACCAACACCATCAACAACCCATCACCGTCACCACAAGCCATCGTTGATCACCACTATCATCAAACCCACGACAAAACACCAGAACCATCTTCTTTTTCGATCAGCAAATACATCACTAAACCTGCAAACTTCAATTGTGACTACTACTGCACCTTTCGTTTATGTTCGAGCAACACTAAGACACGAACCATCACCACCGTCGACCACCATTACACCCATCATTGTTTACGTTTCAATCTTCACCCGAACACCAACAATCACCACCACATTTCACCATCACCAATCGCCATCTCCGACCACCAATCCCCCACCTGCAAAACCGTAAGCCACCACAACAACCGTTAATCACCTCCTTCTTCCTTCACGACCATACCACCATCTCTCTCCCTCTACTTCTTCTTCTTTTACGGTTTCAACAACAAAACATCACCGTAGCAAACCACCACTGGAGCACCCCTTGATCACCATCACCATCACAGCTCCACCATCATCATACCTTCGTTGTTACTGTTGCAGCTGTCTAAATTTTGTTCCTCTTTTCTGCTTCGGTCAAAAACAACTGGAATACCACCATTAAATGCAATCGTAAACCACCATATAAATTTTTTTATTATGCTGTAGCTACTACAGCTGTTACTGCATCTTTATTTTATGTTGCAGTTCAACCGAACCCACAACAAACCATCACCAACTAATACTTTGGTTCTTTATTGATATTTCGATGATGATGAACGAAAAAGATGATAATCGGTGGTGAATGAGATGATGACCGTAATGATGTTATGCAAAGGTTAATGATGTTAACGATGATCGCGATGATGATGAGATTATGATGATACGTTGACATGATGATGGACCGTAACCCTACTTGTCAAATTATTATTAGTAATCGTTTGCCAATAAATGAGCTGCTTTGTTTTTGTATTTGCTCGAGCCAGGCCAAGAAACCAAATGAAATTAAATGGGCTTTTGTGTTATTGTTGTTGGGCTAAGGGTTATTGGACTACATTTTATCACTAAAGGGTTATATATTTTCAGGTATAACTTAAATTGGAAAAACCGAAGTAGCTGAATGGTTAGGGAATGGTTTGGGTGGAACGAGAGGTCATGGGTTCGAGCCCGGGTGTGGGCAGTTATTTTTTTTGGAGCTCCTTGAGAGGTAGTCCTCTCACTATTATTTATTTTTATTATCATTATTATGTTATTATTATTATTATTATTATTATTATTATTATTATTATTATTATTTTTAATTATTATTAATCTTATTATTGTTATTAGTATTGTTATCCTTAGTTATTATTATAATCACATGTATTATAATTATTATTATTATTAATGCTAAAATAAGTATTAGTTATCATTATTAAGATTATAATTACAATTATAAATAATATTATATTAATATCATTTTGTTACCAAGTAACATCATTAAGTATTATTAGTGTTATTATTAGTATTATTAATATTGATATAAGTATTATTATGATTAGGATATTATTATTATTATTATTATTATTATTATTATTATTATTATTATTATTATTATCATTTTTGTTATTAGTATTATCATTACTAATAAAGTTATTATTATTAGTAACTCACTAGTATCAAAATCAATAAAAGTATTTTTATTAAAATCTTAGAATTACTAGTATTATTAATATAGGTATTACCATTACCACTATGATTATGAATATTAAAATTATTATTATTTTCATTAGTATTAATATCATTTTATAGTTATTAGAATTATTATTAATACTACAAATATAAGTATCATTATAAATATTATCATTATTATTATTATTAATATAATTACCACTATTAGTATTGTTATTGATAAAAAATTTTTATTTATTACTTAACAAACATCTTTTTATTATCACTAAAGCAATCTGTATTATTATTATTATTAGTATTATCAATATCATTAACATTAAAATTATTATGAAAATAAAAGTTTTAAAGATATTATTAAGGTTATAAGTATGTATTAATCATATTAAAAATTTTATATAAATATTCATAAATAATAAATTAAGTATTTTTAATATATTACAAATCAAAAATATATATTAATATAACTATATAAATATTAATCATTTTGAATATATACATAAACTAAATATATATATATATATATATATATATATATATATATATATATATATATATATATATATATATATATATATATATATATATATATATATATATATATAATATAATTTAGGATATAATATAAATATTTGTTCAATTACAAGTACATGGTTTAATATATATATATATATATATATATATATATATATATATATATATATATATATATATATATATATATATATATATATATATATATATATATATATATATATGAATGATATAGGTTTGTGAATTTGAGGCCAACCTTGCACTTGTTCAATGCCATCATATGCATAATTACTACGAAATACTAGGGGTGTTCATCGGTTCGGTTTTCGGTTCGGTGTATTCGGTTTTGAAATTTTTTGGGCAAAACTAAAAACTGAACTGAAAACCGAATTCAAAGTTAAAACCGAACCGAACCGAAAACCGAATTCAAATTCGGATTCGGTTCGGTTTTCGGTTAAAACCAGATATTATGAAAATACTGAGAACGATGGTAGTTTAATTGTGGCGTTACTAATGTCTTAGTTATTTATATTCTAAAACAATGACGTACTATTAAATTATAAAGAGTTCGATGATTTATTAATATTTACAGCTTAATTATGACGTTTACAGCTTCTGTAATTAAGAAGAAGAACATAATAATTTGAGTAACATAATTAAATTATGAGTTATCAAATCGTCATATGGGTGAGAATATATTTTATTGATTGGATCTTAAATTACAACGACATTAAAACATAAATATATAAATTAAATGTATAAAAACATTGTATTCGGTTTTAGGTTAAACCGAATTCAGAATTTTCAAAACCGAAAACCAAATTCAAATTCGGTTTCGGTTTGACTCGATCCGAAAACCGTTTTTCAAATTCGGTTTGGTTTTTTTCCGGTTTGGTTTCGGTTTGGTTTTCGGGTTCCACGGTTTCAAACCAAATACTGACCACCCCTACGAAATACAGTATAGTGAGTTCATTTGATTTCCTTTTACTCTTTACATTTTTGGGACTGAGAATACATGCACTGCTTTATAACTGATTTACAACTATTTTATTCAATGCTTTTACAATCTATATTTTTGGAATACATGAGATGCTTTTATAAATGTTTGACGAGATAGACACAAGCAAAACATTCCTCGAATGAATTATTATGCAGACAGAAGTTATGTGGATTATTATTGAATTAGTTGGACGTGATAATTGCCACTAATTGTTGTGAATATTTCCCTTGATTATTATTGCTTGGTAACCTAAGAATTAGAATCGGGTATGGCCCTAATTCACGCGAATCCTAAAGGTATCTACCGGGTTTAACACCCCCACCCAGAATGTTCACTAGACGGAAGAGCTAGTGGGCGTGGTGTTTAGTACTTCGAAGTTTATATATTATACAGACGAGATGTTCTATTTTTGGGGATATTATTGATGCGCATTATATGTTAAGGTCGGTTACCAAGCCAAGTTATGAAAGCAAAGTGAATGTTATGTATCGAGAGAATGATTTTTATACACAGGTTATGTGTATGAGATTTTGTACATGAGATATGTGTACGGTTACTAAGATTTATGAAAAACGGATTTCGTACACGAGAAATGTGTACTGTATTTAAAAGATATCTCATGTACATTACAGGTGGGTGTAGGATTCGGGCCCATTTGTACCATGCATCATTTAAATCTTGTGGTCTATCAAAATGATGAATTTTATTGTTTTATGTTAAACCTATGAACTCACCATCTTTTGGTTGACACTTGAAAGCATGTTTATTCTCAGGTATGAAAGAAATCTTCCGCTGTGCATTTGCTCATTTTAAAGATATTACTTGGAGTCATTTATGACATATTTCAAAAGACGTTGCATTCGAGTCGTTGAGTTCATCAAGATTATTATTAAGTCAATTATAGTTGGATATATTATGAAATGGTATGCATGTCGTCAACTTTCGATGTAATGAAAATTTGTCTTTTAAAAACGAATGCAATGTTTGTAAAATGTATCATATAGAGGTCAAGTACCTCGCGATGTAATCAAATGTAATGTATTCGTCCAGATGGATTAGGAAGGGTCTCTACACCGTTCAGATGTACTGACGGGCCAGTTGTTTTATTTGGTTTTAAAAAGGGGTATTTTGGTCAAATCACTTAGGTGTTGGTTTGGAGCCCTCAACACTGATCTAGATCCCATTTGTGGATTACATTTCATCCACACAAACACTCTCATCCAATTCTAGAGAGAGAGAAAGAGTTTAGAGAGAGAGAGAGCTTGATTTGGAGAAGAAGGAGTTGGATTCTCACCAAAGCTCGGGTTTTAAAGTTGTTCATCTCGCTCCTAGCTATGTTTTGGTTGTTGTGGTAAGTTCTAACTACGAATTTCATTGTTTGATTTGATATTCAAAGTTAGGGTTTGAGCTTAAACTGTTGATAAACCTATTTAAACTCATGAAGTGAGTTTAGTGATGCTAGTAATCGGGTTTTATAGTGTCGTTGGTGGATTTTGGGTTGGTTGATGTGTTGGTCAAGTTCAAGACTTGCAAAATGGGTTAATCACTAGGTTTAGTGATTATGGGTGTGTTGAAACCCAATTTGGGTGTATTTTGGTTGACTAATTTTGAAATGGGTCAAAATTAGGGTTTGGTGTCAAATTGGGCATAATAAGTGTTTATCACTTAAGATTTGAGTAAATTATGATGTTAGAATATAATCGCTAGTTAATCGTGATTATAAGTGTTTTGGGCGAGTTTTGACTTAGCCAATGTAAGGTATGTGCAAATGGGTCGAAATTGCACTTATGGTGTTTTGGGCATAAGCTAGAGTGTTTAGCTTATTTGTTTGTGAATTATCTAGGTGATTCACGTTGGACGATTAGGAGCTCAAGCCGGAGTTGCCTTTCTTGTAATCGAGGTGAGTGGAATATTTATACATGTATGTATGTGGTTTATTTACTCGTACGCGATGTGGGCTTTAGGTGCCACATCGTGAGTATTGGGCGTTATGTCACAAGATTGTGACTTATTGAGGATATGGGTGAAGAGAACTACAAGTCGGTAGTGTCTCGTTAGGTGACTCACAAGTCGGTGACACCTCATGGTGGCTCACGAGGCGGTGACCCCTTTAGTATTTCGTTAGGTGACTCACAAGTTGGTGACACCTTTTGGAGGTTCACAAGTCGGTGTCCTCGTATGTATTGGCGGGTGTTTCGCAAGTCGGTGACACCCTATAGTGCTTCACAAGTCGGTGACACATCATAGTGTTCACAAGTCGGTGACACTAGATGGTGAATCACAAGTCGGTGATACCATAAGTCGGAGAAGTGATTCACAAGTCGGTGACATTTCTTAGTGCTCACAAGTCGGTGACACTAGGTGGTGCTTCACGAGTCGGTGACGCCACATGGCGTTCACAAGTTGATGACCTATAGGTATTGGTGGGTAGTTCACAAGTCGGTGACACCCTTTGGTGATTCACAAGTCGGTGACACCTTATGATGAGTCACAAGTCGGTGACATCATACGAGTGAGACTTGACGTTATTGGTCGTCTACAAGTCGGTAGTGCCGTAGCGGGGAACGGTTTGGTATGTTTGTGCATTGTATTGATTTAGTATATTATTGTGTTGAGTTATATACTAACGTTGTTGATTGTTGTATGCGGGAATGCTAGATTGCTTATACGTTTTGTGTGTTGGGGTATGCGCGTAGGTAAATTACATATGTATATGTATAAGTATTGCATTCACTCATTAGCTTACCCTGTCGTTGTTTACATTTTTAGGTTCGGAAGCTGATTTGGCAAGGGTATGCTCGGGATTAGGCGATTTTCCCCTTTTGATGGTTGCTTGGATTACTTTGGATTTGGACTAGGAGTGGGTAGTTTATCCCCAAAAATCATGCTCGTAGTTTGTTTGGAAATTAAACTCACGTGGTCGAAACTTGCATTTTGTACGAAATTCGTAATTAGGCTCGATGTGGGCCCGGTGTTGTAAAACTCAATTTTATCGTGGAAATCTCTTAGTTTTAAATATTGTAACGTGTTGTGAAAATGGTTTCGTCTAAAAGTGTCGGGAAGCGAGTTTTCCGTTCTCTTAAGTTGAACTCCGAGGACAGCCCCTGGCAGTTCATTTGGACGCCGTCCCATTCGCTTGGACTCCGTCCAGCCCTTCACAACTGGGCGCCATCCAGATAACTGGACGCCGTCCAGATACACTGAATCAAAATAATTTTTTTTAGTCGTGTTTCCGATTGGATAACGGGTTGGGTCGTTACACATTGTAATGTGTGCACAATAATATAAGAAAATCTTTGGTTTGCGCCCGTGGAGTAAACCTTTCTCCTCGTTTTGGAGTTGGGATATAACCACGTTAAATCCCTGTGTCGTTTACATTTATCGTTTATGCTTTATTATTCGTTTGTCGTTTGTGGGTAAGTGATTCGCATAAATCACTTGTCTTGTTAGGTCCTACCAAATTCCTAACAAGAGGTATCAGAGCTCAAGGTTCGAGTATGGGCATGATGGCAAATTGAAAGTATGGTGAACGAAGTATATGATGTGATGCAACATGTATCATGATCATGTGATCAGTCAACGGGGTCGATGATAGGGTCGATGGGTCTTGTTGCTGAGAGATTTTCGGGAAGATCCGGGTATCGGATCTATGTTATCATTCTTTGCGCTCCCGTTCGAGGGAATGATGAACTTTCACAATTCGGATTCTACTGCGCAGCTGAAGGAGAAAAATCGTAACACGTTCGTTAACTGTTGGATCGTTTTGCAATTTTTACTGAAGGTGCTAGATGTATGGATCTAGTGGCCGTAAAAATTTTAAGATGATCGAACTGTTAGATTTCAAGATATGATTTTTCAAATGCTTTTGTTAAAAGTTTTTTTTATGGAGTTGTGAGAGAAGAAAAATCACTACGGGTACGTTAATCGTCGGATCGCCTTGAAATTTTTACTGTAATTAAAAGACCTATAGATCTAGTCGTGGTCAAAATTTGATAGTGATCAGACTGTTAGATCTGGAGTTATGTTTTTTCGAAGTTGTAGCTGTTCGGGTTTGGAGCTGCAGTGAGAGAAAAATCATAGACGGTTCGTCTACCGTTGATCGACGTGAAACTTGGATTGTAGGTTCTAGAAGTACGTATCTAAGAGTGGTAAAATTTTGGTGATGATCGGATCGTTGGATCTTGAGATACGATTTTTTAAGTTGTGGCAGTTTTATGAGAGAGTTCCGGTTTTGATGTTGCAAGTGGCGAGACGATTTGTTTTGCGAATCTTCTGGCGATAAAGGCTATGATTTTTCAGAGATGTAACTTTGTTACGGGAGCCAAAATATATTTCAGATGTAATGGACGGCATTGTGGGCGCACCTCTCAGCGTGCGTGCGTTCCCTTTGTAACGTTGAGTTGATCCTGAAGTCTTGTATCGAAATCTCACTGGTCCGCACACAGATAGTTTGAGAGTTCCGTTTAGCGGCGGTGAAGGTTGGGTCCGAACTATCGTTAGAAGAGAGGCCCATATGGATCTGGGTTTGAGGGGAGGTTTGTTATAGTGCAAACAATAGTCATACATCGAATATGGGGTAGAAACAAATGTGTGCTTAAAAGGTGGTTTCTCTCTAGTTTTGGAAGTAAGGTGGCAAACAGTGGGACAAATCGAAAGTAGGAGTTATCGAGAAGGTTAGATACTTGCAGGTTGTAGTCTGGATGTGTGGATAACACAACGTGACATTTGCAGCATGTCAACGGTTGCCTTAACCCATTGGTTGGCACACGCGGTTGTGCACCCTCAGTGGATGAGTTGATCTTGGAGCCTTGTACCATAAGTAGACTTGATGTGGTCCCATTCAAGTTGTGTTCCGAGGTTGCAACATGTACTAAAGAAGGTTGGATCTTGACTATCATTGGAGGGATGCCGAGTTGAACTTGGGTTTGAGGGGAGGTTTGTTATGGTGCAAACCAAAGTCCAACATCAGATTATTGAACGGGTCGACTAATGTATTTAGTCGAATATTCTATTGTATATGGAATATGTGGGCAGAGTTAGAGCTTCTCTCACTAAGGAAATTGGTCGACGAAGTTGTCGGAAAGGACACGTTTAACTGTGGCTCGGGTTTGGTTGATGGTTTGTTCAACAAAGCGAGCGGTTTCCTTCGGGTTGACCAATTGGGAATCTTTAGGTGATGGTAGAAGTGGATAATCTTGTAAGTCCTGAAACTTTAGCTTTCTAGAGGGTGTCGGGAACTCGATAGGAGTTTGGTAATCGACGAAAGTACCGAGCTAGTGGGAGTTTAACGACTAGTAGAAGTTATGGAGATGGGTATGCGACATGGGTCTCTAGTCTTCACAGGATTAGTGCGTATAACACTAGTGTACTTTGATGCTGCAAGTATACCCTCTAATGGCAAAGAGATTTGCAACTGACAGGTGGAACGAACCAGATTATTTTTGAATAGCCGCAGTTTTATTTCTTACTCGTACAGTGGAAGTGTGCTTGGGATGATAAGATGGTGTTTGTGAAATTCATAGCTATGAGGAGGTCAGTGTACCAGCGAGAAAGCAGAAAGATGAAACTTATATAGATTTTAAGGTTTTGTGTAACATCCCGTTTTTCAGTTACGCGTTATTTTGGACGTCATTTGTATTACGAGGCATGTAACCGTATATTTTAACCCCAAATAAAGTTGGAGTTGATGTTCTAAAACTTTACCATTGAAAATTAGACCTTATTACCTTTCCAACGATATTTGATTCATCAAAAACGGAGTTACGGTTTGAAAGTTACGACCAAAACAAGTTTCACAAAATGCTGATTTCGACTTTTGCACGCCGCGCAAAATTTTGTACGCCGCGCAAAACGTGCTGACAGCAAGTTTTGTGATTTTAAATGTTTTAAAAAGGGGCATTTTAGGTATTTCGCATTGGGGCCGGTTTTGTGGCTACAAATCTGGTCAAAACCTTATCTTATCCTCATTTCATTCTTCCATTCTCACTTACACTCCAAACCCTGGTGAGAGAGAAACAAGGTTTAGAGAGAGAAAGCTTAGTTTGGAGAAGAATAAGAGTGAATCGGGTCAAGTCGCGAGAGTTAAGTTTGTTCATCTCGTCAACGGCAACATTTTGGTGGCATTGGTAAGTCTCAACTCCGAATTCATCTCGTTGATTCGATATTAAAGTTGGGATTTGAGCTTGTTCAGTTGTGAAACCCGTTTAGATGACGAAGTGGGTTTATTATGACTAGTTATTTTGATACTTGGCGGGTTTTGGGTTGATTGACGATTTGGCCATGATTAGGCTTTGATTTTGGGTGTAATCACTTAGTTTAGTGATTATGGAAGTATTGGAACCCATTTGGGTATGTTTGATGGACTAGTTTTGTATTGGGTCAAAATTAGAATTTATGTGTCAAATTGGGTAAGAGAAGTGTTTAACACTTGTGATTTGGTTTAATTGGTGTATTAGGGCCATTTTCACTTGTATTAGTGATTATGGGTTAGTTTGGGCATTTTTGGGACTTGTGTCAAAATGGGTTGACTTTGAATTGGGTCAAAACTGACGATGACACTAAATTGGATTAAATGGATGTTAAACACTTTTGTTAAGTGTTAAATTATGTTTTTGGATGTAATTACTCGCGAGAAGTAATTTTGGGTTAAAATGATATTTTAACATAAGTCAAACGTGGTCAAAAGCAATATGGGTCAATATTGCAAGTGTTGGGTTTTGGTGTAATTGGCCATTGGAATAATTACTACCTAAGAAGTAATTTAGTGTTAAGACCTAAGTTGGTCTAATTGGTGTCAAGTATAATTTGGGTTAAGTTATACTTGTTTGTATGGGTCAGAATTACTACCCGTAGAGGTAATTGGTTTGTGTCCATTAGGTGTTAAATGGGCGGGTTTTGGCGAGCATGGTGTGATCCCTCGACTAAGGGATAATTGTGTCGAATTCTCTTTTAGAGAATGTATATTTATGTGTATATTGTGCCTATGTGCGATATAGGTAACTATTTGCTCGGATATGAGGACGGAGATCATAATACACTACTCGTGCGGACATTCCAAGGTGAGTGGAATAATTATACATGTATGTATATAGTGTATTTACTTGTGTGGGATGCGATGTGGGTTTAAAGTTCATGAGTTCGATACCACATCGTGTTTGGCATGAGATGAGGGTTTAAAGTTCGTGAGTTCGATACTTTATATGTCATGTGGGTTGGCGTGTGATGTGGGTTTTAAGTTCGTGAGTTCGATACCACATCATTACGTATGGCGTGAAATGTGGGTATAAAGTTCGTGAGTTCGATACCACATTGAGCGTGACGGGTGGGTTTAAGTTTGTGAGTTCGATACCACTCAAGGGACTAGTGATGCATACTAGTGGCGTCTGTGTGGCTAACGGTTCATTCGCGAGAATCGTTCCCTTTGGATTTCGGTTAACCATGGTTATGTGTTGTAGTGTAGCATATTATATTGTTCGGATTATATGCTATTGTTTGTGCTAGCTTGCGTATTGGAGATTTTAGCGTTATACTTTGCGATGGTATGCTAATTAAATTGCTAGCGTATATGTGGTAATTGTGTAAGTGATTGCAAGTAAGTATATTATATATGTATATGTATAATTATTGCATTCACTAAGCTTTATGCTTACCCCTCTCGTTGTTCACCTTTTTACAGGTATTGTGAAGCTAGCTAGTTATTAGACTAGACGCGTAGGAGCGCTTGGGCTCGATAGGGTAGCTTTTGGATATTGGACGTAGATTGGGGATTTGGTAGTCTCCGGGATTATGCTCTTGGTATCGGGTTGGGTGATAGAGTCCTAACTCATCTAAATGTGTAATTGGGTCGAAATAGTCACGTCTTGTATTCATGGGTCATTGGAGACCCGAGGGTTGAATACTCTTTTGTCGTATAAAACCCGTTTATTGTTTGAAATAATTAAACTTGGGTTGGATTGAAAATGGTTTGTGTTAGGATATAAAGGGGCTGACCCTGTTATCCAGTTGAAGTGCGCGCCGCGCGTGGCCTTGCGCGCCGCGCAAATCGCCAAATCCTGGTGGGATGCCCAGTTGTCAACTTCTGACTTTGATTTACGCTTTAGCGCGCCCCGCGCGTTCTTTTACGCGCAGCGCATATGGCCTGACCAGAATCTGTTTGTTGTTTAAAAAAAGAAATTCGTGTTTTTCTAGTAAACGGTTTTGGGGTCGTTTCATTTTGTGTTCTCACTAGAGTCTTGATGAACAGTCTACAAAGGCGTCTGTTGGATTTTCTAATTGCTGGTAAAAGGAAATCATAGATAGATGAGAAATTCTGTACGAGAGTGATCGTTGACACGGGTTTTACGGGATTGGACGTGTCTTGAGCGATGGGTGAGGCGGTGTTGTCTCATGAAAGAATCATGCAAAAGAAGTTTCACATACTTCAATTGATCTTCTTGTGTAAGAAAATGGTGGTGCAAGAAACCGTGAGTACCCTTGTTAGTAACTGGAGATCGGGTTGAAGCTTAGTGGTTTTAGTGTCGAAAGACTTCCTTCCCTCTAGTGTGGAAGAGCGGCGTGACCCGGATGTTTGATTCTGGTGGTATCAAAAGTCATAGCTGAGAGGAGATCGGGAGTTGCTATGGGTATTTGAACAAACATTGACAGTTGAGGCGGTTATTGGTTTCTAGTTCCGACAAGTAGTGTTGAAGACCTTGTATCGGAACTCTACTCATTCGACGTACGTGATGAGTGTGCGTGTCCCAAATGGAGTTTGGCGGTATAATGGTGGTTTGACTTTCTTGGATGGAATGGAGATTGATGTTCGGGTTTGTTCAAAATCTTCAAGTGGGAGATTGTTGAGTAGTGAAGAGTTTGCTCAAAGTCTTCAAGTGGGAGATTGTTGAAGGTGTGGAGAATTTGATCAAATGAACAAGTCGAAGAGAGCTTGACTTGGTGAACAAGTCGTAGGGAGCTAGGGAGCTTGACTTGGTGAACAAGTCATAGAGATTATGTTTCCTTAATTAAATCTTCTAGTAGGAATGGAGTATGGAGCAAGTAATAGATATTTATGGAATGTCTTTTGCTTGAAGTACAAGTTTAACTTGGTGGACAAGTTTAACTCTTCCTGTAAATTGTAACCCCTAGCCTCATTGTAATGTGTGCACAATAATATAAGAAAATCTCTGATTTGCGCCCGTGGAGTAAACCCTTCTCCGCGTTTTGGAGTTGAGATATAACCACGTTAAATCCCTGTGTCGTTTACATTTATCTATGCTTTATTATTCGTTTGTCGTTTTTGGGTAAGTGATTCGCATAAATCACTTGTCTTGTTAGGGCCTACCAAATTCCTAACAATTGCATCATTTAATTTAAGTATGTTGATACTCTAAAGGTCCGTTTGGCTCCCGGAATCCAATGGGATTCCGGCAGAATTGGAATTGAATTTAGACACGACGCGTGTCTAGATTCCATTCCAATTCTGCCAGAATCTCATTGAATTCTGTGAGCCAAACGGGGTCTAAGTTACTAACAAAATCCCATGAATTCGTGGGTATTAAACTAGTTTGATAGAATTATAGAAACTTCAAAACAAAGTATTATCATGATATCGATCAAACTGAATGTAGAACCAAGTCCAGTAAATTCTAAATCAATTAGTAGTAAGTAGTAGCCTCATAAAATATGCTGGATTTATGGAGTTAAAGACTGTGCACGTGAACTTAGACTTTATACCCGAATCTCTAAAAAATGTAATCAATTTCTTCAATCGCATAATTTTCGTATCCGATTCTCTCAATTTTTCAAATACAAAGTATAACAAAGTTCTACGACTTACCCGATTCTCCAACCTTCCGATCGACGGACAGTCCACCTGACTACCTGAGCCTCAGTCGCCGGCGACTTTCCCTGACGCCGGCAGCAGTCTCTCTCTTGAATCACGCCGAGAGCCGACAACAGGTTTGTTCCTGCCTTTTTTTTTTCCCACGAATTACTGATTATTTTTTCCTCCATAAATTTGCTGCTATGTAAATATATAAACTAGGGTTTTTTTGGATGTTTATCTGTTACGCAAATAGTTACAAATTATTCAATTAAACATATCGAATTAAAGGAGTGTTTGGTTATGCATCTAATCTGCATTAATTTGAGTGTTCAAAGGTTTTGATTTTCTTTATTATTTAAGGTCCAAATAATTACAGTATATTTTAAGATTACTGATTGCTGGCTCTAAATTTAACTTAACGTCCAAGTATATATTACATTACATATATTATAATATAAGGTTGAGAGTGTGTGAGTTTGTTCCGTTAGATATCAGGTAAATGGATTTTGCGTTGCCACTCGATAAGTTATCATTAGATTCCACGGATGAAGATGGTTTGCCATGTACGAACACAAAGTAAGTATAACCGATTTATGTTAATCGATCAACCTTTAATTAAAAGTTGTTTACATGATTGTGAATAATTCGTTACTCCTGCAGTGGTGCACTGCACGTTGTTTTGGTATCAACTGGAAGCTTTAATCCTCCTACATTCATGCACTTGCGCCTTTTTGGTATGTAGTTATTTGTTTATTTCATGTATTCTACTATCGTATCTAAGAAATGAATCAAGCTAATACATGGCATCTGTTTAAGTTGCAGATATATGTATATAAATAAGTTAAAAGAACTTCATGTTATAAATCTTCAGTACCTTGACTACATGTGTTGACCAAAACTGCGTTTCAATATAAGTCCATGTGTACTATTGCTAACTCTTATTATCCATGGGTAGAATTGGCGAGAGATGCACTCAAGTCAAAAGGGTTTCATGTTGTTGGAGGTTACATGTCGCCTGTTAATGATGCATACAAGAAAAAGGTATTTGGCTTCTGTTTAACTAAACAATAATTTTTAGACTCGTAGTGCGTGAATTTTTTTTTTATTTTGTGTGTGTGTGTGTGTGTATGTGTGTGTGTGTGTGTAGGGTCTCATACCAGCTGAACATCGCATTACAATGTGCCAACTTGCCTGTAAAAGTTCTGATTTCATAATGGTGGATAGCTGGGAGGTAAGAAACTTAAACATCTACAAACATTGTATTATAACTTTAGTGCGGTTTCATAATAATTGTAGTTGCATTAATGAGTTGTAATTTACTAATTGTAAAGTGGAAGTTCGTTTCAGTTTATAGTATATTCGTTGATATGTACATGAAGCAGATTAAACATAGAATCCATTTCTGTTTGTTAAACATACGTTGTCTTTCTTTCTGTTCTGTTTTAGGCAAAGCAAACTTCGTTTCAGCGCTCATTGACAGTGTTGTCAAGAATCAGGAGCTTCTTTTGCGATAACGGGGTGATACCTAGTGGTATGGTATACTCTCTACCGTTACATATAAATACATTGTTATAAATTAAATGTCCTTATTAATCAAATAGATATAGATATTTGAGTATTATATCGTTTATCAAATTGTAGCATTCCTGAAAGTCATGCTTGTTTGTGGATCTGATCTACTAGAATCATTTGCAATTCCTGGTGTTTGGATACCCGATCAGGTAAATTCGATCTATATTATGTATGTATGTATGTATGTATGTATGTATGTATGTATGTATGTATGTATGTATGTATGTATGTATGTATGTATGTATGTATGTATGTATGTATGTATGTATGTATGTATGTATGTATGTATGTATGTATGTATGTATGTATGTATGTATGTATGTATGTATGTATGTATGTATGTATGTATGTATGTATGTATGTATGTATGTATGTATGTATGTATGTATGTATGTATGTATGTATGTATGTATGTATGTATGTATGTATGTATGTATGTATGTATGTATGTATGTATGTATGTATGTATGTATGTATGTATGTATGTATGTATGTATGTATGTATGTATGTATGTATGTATGTATGTATGTATGTATGTATGTATGTATGTATGTATGTATGTATGTATGTATGTATGTATGTATGTATGTATGTATGTATGTATGTATGTATGTATGTATGTATGTATGTATGTATGTATGTATGTATGTATGTATGTATGTATGTATGTATGTATGTATGTATGTATGTATGTATGTATGTATGTATGTATGTATGTATGTATGTATGTATGTATGTATGTATGTATGTATGTATGTATGTATGTATGTATGTATCCAGTGGTGTTATACATAAAATTGTGATTCTACCAAGAACATTGTGTACCACAAAACTATATGCTGCAAACGAACGTAGCTAATTTCTGAAAATTGAATTTGACTTTGATCAGTCAACCTTTTGACTCTGATATTGACTTTGACTGAAATACGAAATTATTCAAATTTTCAAAGGGCGCTTGGATATGTGTTTTCATGTGCCTACACTAACTTACCAAATTTTATATGACCCTAAACAAGTTGTAATAATAGATTAGACTCACATTCAAACAAAATAAGTCATAAATTTTGTGATTTGTTTGATTGAGTAGACATGGATCTTTTGATTACAGGTCAGGACTATATGTAGAGATTATGGTGTCGTTTGTATTCGTAGAGAAGGTCAAGACATTGAAAATATCATCTCACATGATCAAATATTAACAGAATACAAGGTAACGGACCATCATTCTTTCACTAATATATAACATGCCAAAATCACTCTGCTTGATCACATTTGTTTGCTACATCTTATTTACTTGGTACTCTTTACTTGATATGCCATCTTGTTCTTTTTGTGTGTGTGTGTGTGTGTGTGTGTGTGTGTGTGTGTTGATGATATATGTGCTTAGGCTCTCAAATCCAAATATCTCGATCTATGATGGATAGTATGTATCTATTTTGTTGCTCATATTTCGATTATAACATCTTGTTCTAAATTATGCAGAATAACATTGAAGTGGTAGATGAAATAGTCCCAAACCGCATCAGTTCAACTTTAGTAAGGTAGCCATTAAATTATTGTACTTTCATAGTTCTTATTTGCTGTCACATGATACTTAGTGACTGTACTTGTAATAACAGAGATTGTGTTTCAAGAGGTTTGTCCGTGAAATATTTAACTTCGGATGAAGTTATTGATTACATCAAACAAAACGGACTGTACACAAACTCCATAAGCTGACAACAATGAAGCTTTGAACAATGGCAACAGAGGACATTCATTACATCCTTCACAAATTAGATGACAATGTAGAGAGTTTAAGATTATCGTAAATAGCCAAATTCTGTATTTATTTTGGCTATTACTTGTCAATAAGTTCGGAATTTTGTGATTATTGTTTAATGATTCAAATGACATGTACTAACTTAAAGATTATAATAAAAAACCATGAAATTGATCTTTTGGCTACTTGCAACATACTAGCTTTGATTCAAAGTAGTAAATTACAGCTAGAGTGTCGTTGGTGAAATGCCCCGTTCATATCGATTATAAACGTTACATAATAATTGGTTTTATTGCGAGGTATTTGACCTCTATATGATACATTTTACAAACATTGCATTCGTTTTTAAAAGACAAACTTTCATTTCATCGAAAGTTGATAGGCATGCATACCATTTCATAATATATCCAAACTATAAATGACTTAATAATAATCTTGTTGAACTCAACGACTCGAATGCAACGTGTTTTGAAATATGTCATGAATGACTCCAAGTAATATCTTTAAAATGAGCAAATGCACAGCGGAAGATTTCTTTCATACCTGAGAATAAACATGCTTAAAAGTGTCAACCAAAAAGTTGGTAAGTTCATTAGTTTTTCATAATCATTCATTTCCATCATTTTAATAGACTACAAGATTTCATTTTTCATAAGTAACATACATGCATATAGCTATCTGTATAAAAATATCATTCATATGGTGAACAGTTGGTAACCGACATTAACAAAATGCATATAGAATATCCCAAAACAGAATCCTCTCGTTTGTATAATAATCGAAGTACTAAAGCATTCCATTTTCCAGAATGGGGGGTGTTAGTGCCCGTAGATATACCTTTAGGATTCGCGTCAATTAGGTAACAGAATCCTCTCGTCTGTTTCCCTAATTCTTAGGCTACCAAGCTAAAAGGGGTGATATTCGGTTTAATAATCCAGCCATAGAATGTAATTTTAAGTACTTGTGTCTATTTTGTCAAACATTTATAAAAACAGTGCATGTATTCTCAGTGCCAAAAATATATATTGCAAAAGCATCTAAAAAGGGAGCAAATGAAACTCACAATACTGTATTTCGTAGCATTAATGCATATGACGGCACTGAACAAATGCAGGGTTGGCCTCGGATTCACGAACCTATATTAAGTATATATATTTATATGTTTGTCAATATCTGTCTAACAATTTAGGTCAAGTCGTAGTATATCACAATCCTAATGCTCGAGACCGATATGCAAAAGTCAACAAAAGTCAACTTGACCCAAAATTACTTCCAAAATCTATATATGTTTATTAACTTAAATATAGTCGTTTTATATATTTAAATATATTTATCAGATTTTATTAGAGTAAATAATACAAGTCATTTATTAATAAATAAAAATTTATATTAAAATTATATATGATAAAAATATACTTTTATATATCTCAAGTAATAAAATTTATACAGTTCACTCAATATCATAAAAATATAGTGGTATGTATTATTAATGTAACTATATTACGTGTGGTATAAATATATTTGTACAACATATTTATTTGATAAAATAATATTGATAATAATAATAATGAGTAAAAGTTGTATTATTTATAATAATAATAATTATTATTATTCTGCTAATAATAATAATAACAATATTTATATTTACTAATGATGATATTAATTATAATAAAATGATAACTTTTAATCATGATAATTTTAATAATAACGATACTTTTTAATATTAACTGTAATAATAATAATATTTTATATAAAAATAATAATTCTATTCAAAATGATTATTTTTAATAATAATAATAATACTAAAATGATAATAATAATGATATTTTATAATAACCAAGATATTTCTATTAAAAATGGTAATTCTAATGAAAATGATAGTTTTAATATTAATGATACTTTTAATAATAATAATAATAATGATAAAAATAACGAAAACGATATTTTTATCTAAATCAATATCTTACAATATTTTAATTTTATCATGATACTTAAACTCATTATTTTCTAATCAATTTTTTTAATAGCTTTTAATCCTATTTTATATCGTATTCATAATAATGATAATAATAGTAATCATACTAATTAGATGATACTAATATTAATTTTAATGATAATGATATTAATAATAATAATTATAATAATACTAATGATAATACTAATATTTATTATATAACAACCCTAACATTTTCATACTTGAATTGACTAATTTACCCATAGGGTTGTTATCCGTACGTAATATATATGATTAAATTCGACGTTGATCAAATATTTATTTTTAGTCGACACATTTTGTTAACTAAAGTTTATACTAATTATATAAAATAACTTTAGATAATATTAATATTAACGCGTATTATATATATAACTATATGTAACATAATTATTAATTAAATGATAAGTTATTTTAATCATTATTTATATTTTTAGCTTATATAAAAAAAAAGAGAAATAAGAATTTTTTTTTTATAAATTAAATAATGAGCCCATGAATTTTGACTAAATACTTTCAAAGACAAAAACTTATTAAAAACATTATTAACATGTTTTCTTTTTTTGTCAAAATTGGCACCTTTATTATTTTTTTTTCACCAACCATTTTTAACTATAAAAACATGGCTCCTCATTCATTTTTTCTGGCCAAAAACAAAAACTTAATTTATTCTCTCAAAACCTTGAAGAAAATTTGAGGTACTTTCTATTTTTATTTTATTTTTTAATATTGTCAATTATATTTATATTTATTGTATATTCTTTATAAAATTCGAAATTAATTATGTTTATATGTTATAATTAGTATTATAAGTATTATGATGTATAAAAATAATTTTGATAATTTATGTAATATTATTTATAATTAAATACGGATTATGTAGTATTTAAATATAAAAACAATGTAAAATTCGTAATAAATATTTTTTTACCAAAAATAAAATATATATAATTTTTCCTAAGTTTATAACTTATATAGATCTGCAAAAATTATAAAAATAATTATTTGGGTCGAATTCATAATTATTATATAATTAAACTCTATTATTATGTAATTCGAAGGTAAATTAAGAATAAATATAAAATAATAAAAAATATTTTTTAAATATTTTTTCTATAGGTTATTAGACTGATATAAACTTATAAAAATTATAAAAATAATTTTTTGGATATATTTAGTATTTATGTAGAATTAAACTTGTTTTGTGAATAAATTAAGGATAAAAACAAAAATAAATACAAAAATATAATAAAAACATTTTCTTAAATTTTTCTACTGATCTATATGATTAACTAATACTATAAAAATTATGTATATAATTTTTAGATATTTAATTAATTATTTAAACATTTTTGGATAATGTTTAATTAATAAAACACTATTATTTTTGAAGTAATTTAGGTATTTATTTAAAGGTAATTATATTTAATATATATAAGATATACTAAGGTATAATAACTAAATATTAAATAATACTTAAGTTATATTATCACATATATAATTATTAAGTACATTAATAATTCGTTGTGTGTATACACCTATAACGTGAATGTTATAATTAAAAGATAACGTGCACTTTATACGAACCTCACCGCTACTTATGGCCTAGGGTGGTCCTTGTTGTCTTATGGGAACCGCTTGTGGATCTCGAATGCCAAGACTTAGATTCTGGTCAAGAGTCCTGGACGCCTGGTAACAACAGATCATCAGAGTGACTTATTTGATAGCAACGAAGTTTGAGCAAATTTGTACAACTCTTTGTGAAGGATTATAACCCGAACTTCCTAAACTAGAAACATACTATAAGTGGAAGCTTTCCATAAATAGTAGGTTTCCGAAATTAGAAACTTTTGAGAAATAGGAACTTTTCTCAAAAACCATCACTGTTAATATAGTTGCTATATTAATAAAGAAACTTTATGTCTGTTAGACATTAACTAATCATACGTTCTATCTCTAGGTTGAGATCTCGGTCACGTCCTTTCGTTCAATTCTTTCGTGTGTGGAATAACTTACTTGCTACTAAGGTGAACTTCATAGCCCCACTTTTCACTGTTTCATAACTGTTTTTATAACTTTTGGGGTGAGACACATACTTGCTTTATAACTGCTTTACACTTAGACACAAGTACTAAATTGTTAACTATGCTGTCATGCTTTGATTCATGCTAAATTCCTACCGTAATATCGTTAATTACTACGTTTAAATGCAAACTTAATTATTGTGAGTAGGCATATTGAGAGTAACGTCTCTAACCATTTGACCACTGGTCTTTGGTTACATAATAATGATTACACAACACTGACAGTACAAGGTGTAACGACCCGAAAATTTCCGATCAAATTTAAACTTAATCTTTGAATGTTTCCGACACGATAAGCAAAGTCTGTAATGTTGAGTCTCGAAAATTTTGAACTATTTCATATATCCATTTAACCCTTGACTATTCTCGACGATTCACGAACAATTAATTGTAAATAGTTATGTGTGTATATGTATATATAAATATAAATGAAAATTTGGAAAAATAATTTGAAACATTATATGTTGTTGTATTTAAAATTAATTATATAAAATAAAATAAAAATAAGATATTATAATAATTATTATTTAAAGCATAACTATATATAAATAAAGTATATTAAAAATAAATATTAAATGATTGTAATACTCGTTGGACGTTTCGATTATTATTCAGAGAAGTTTAATTCGAACTTATGTGATTTTAAAATAAACGGTGATCCGAAAATGAGTTCTATAAATTTTAGGCTTACTAAAAATGTATTTAGGATCTAGTTATTAAATTTTAGCGCTTTTTATATTTTACCCAGAATCGAGCGAGACAGTTGATGTAAATTTTTATTTAATAGTTAATGATCAAATTTTATACCATAATGACTGAAATAAATAATTATAATTATCATAAAAATTTGGAATTTATTTGAGTACTTTTTATCCGCCACTGATTTATTAACGGGGTACGATAATATAGTCCGTGTTAGAGTGTCGGCAGAATATTACTTAACCAAACCCGTGATTAAATTATGATCATTGTCTTATTTAATATATATACATTAACATACATACATAAATGAGTTATATGCTCACTCACTCCCAATCTTCACCATCTCCACCACACTTCTTGTTCTTCTTGTTTCCATCGTCTTCAATAACCGGACCACCGTAGAACACCACCGGTTAATGTAACGACCCGACATCGTTGACCCAAAAACACGCAATTTTTTTTCCTGATGCAGTATCATCTGGACGGCGTCCAGGATTCTGGACGGCGTCCAGTACTTAAGGCTTGGACGGTGTCCAGACATTTAGGACGGCGTCCCAATGAACTAAAATGTTCTGCTGTCCGGGTCCAACTTACATGAGCGGAAAACCCGCTTCCCGACACTTTTAAAAGAAAACCTTTTCCCAACAAGTCATAATAAGTAAAACTAAGAGGTTTCCATCATCGAAACAAGTTTTACATCACCGGACCCACAATTGCCCATTTTATGAATTTCGTTCAAAAATACAAGTTTCGACCATAAGAGTTTAAGTTCCAAACGACACCTAGAGCATGGTGTTTGGGGTTAAACTACCCACAAACTTCAAAAGCTAAACATTCCAAATGCGTCCCCTATCAAAACAAAGCGGGAGGCCACTAATCCAACCGAACACTCTTACCCTTGTCCACGCCAGAACCTAAAAAGAGTAAACAAAGAGAGGGTAAGCAAAGCTTAGTGAGTACAATAATTATACATACACAAATATAGCCCATCTATTTGCAATCGCACCCACCAAATACCTCATACGAAAATATAATTCAAATAGCATGCCTTCATACTCAATATGCTAACAACTCGTACACTATCACAACACCACATTAGCATATACTCAACACAATATATATATATATATATATATATATATATATATATATATATATATATATATATATATATATATATATATATATATATATATATATATATATATATATATATATATATATATATATATATTTAGCATGCTAAACAAATCCAACACGTAATATGGTTAACCATGTAGTGACCCGAACTTTTCCATGTTTATATATATTAAATGAAATTGATATTTACATGATTAAGTGTTTCCAATATGTTAAGCAATCAAACTTGTTAAGACTTGATTAATTGAAATAGGTTTCATATAGACAATTGACCACCCAAGTTGACCGGTGATTCACGAACGTTAAAACTTGTAAAAACTATATGATGTCATATATATGGATATATATATATATATATTTAACATGATATTTTATAAGTAAATATATCATTAATTATATTAACAATGAACTACATATGTAAAAACAAGACTACTAACGTAATGATTTCGAAACGAGGCATATATGTAACGATTATCGTTGTAACGACATTTGATTGTATATATATATATCACATTAAGATATATTAATACATCATAATATCATGATAATGTAATAATTTAATATCTCTTTAGATATAATAAACAATGGGTTAACAACATTTAACATGATCGTTAACCTAAAGGTTTCAAAACAACACTTACATGTAACGACTAACGATGACTTAACGACTCAGTTAAAATGTATATACATGTAGTGTTTTAATATGTATTCATACATTTTTGAAAGACTTAAAGACACTTATCAAAATACTTCTACTTAACAAAAATGCTTACAATTACATCCTCGTTCAGTTTCATCAACAATTCTACTCGTATGCACCCGTATTCGTACTCGTACAATACACAGCTTTTAGATGTATGTACTATTGGTATATACACTCCAATGATCAGATATTAGCAGCCTATGTGAGTCACCTAACACATGTGGGAACCATAATTTGGCAACTAGCATGAAATATCTCATAAAATTACAAAAATATTAGTAATCATTCATGACTTATTTACATGTAAACAAAATTACACATCCTTTATATCTAATTCATATACCAACGACCAAAAACACCTACAAACACTTTCATTCTTCAATTTTCTTCATCTAATTGATCTCTCTCAAGTTCTATCTTCAAGTTCTAAGTGTTCTTCATAAATTCTATAAGTTCTAGTTTCATAAAATCAAGAATACTTCCAAGTTTGCTAGCTTATTTCCAATCTTGCAAATCCACTTTGAGTGATCATCTAACCTTAAGAAATCTTTCTTATTTACAGTAAGATATATTTATAATATAAGGTAATACTCATATTCAAACTTTGATTCAATTTCTATAACTTTAACAATCTTATTTCGAGTGGAAATCTTACTTGAACTTGTTTTCATGTCATGATTTTGCTTCAAGAACTTTCAAGCCATCCAAGGATCCTTTGAAGCTAGATCTATTTTTCTCATTTCCAGTAGGTTTATCCACAAAACCTGAGGTAGTAATGATGTTCATAACATCATTCGATTCATATATATAAAACTACCTTATTCGAAGGTTTAAACTTGAAATCACTAGAACATAGTTTAGTTAATTCTAAACTTGTTCGCAAAAAAAAGTTAATCCTTCTAGATTGACTTTTAAAATCAACTAAACACATGTTCTATATCTATATGATATGCTAACTTAATGATTTAAAACCTGAAAACACGAAAAACACCGTAAAACTGGATATACGCCGTCGTAGTAACACCGCGGGCTGTTTTGGGTTAGTTAATTAAAAACTATGATAAACTTTGATTTAAAAGTTTTTCTTCTGGGAAAATAATTTTTATTATGAACATGAAACTATATCCAAAAATCATGGTTAAACTCAAAGTGGAAGTATGTTTTCCAAAATGGTCATCTAGACGTCGTTCTTTCGACTGAAATGACTACCTTTACAAAAATGACTTGTAACCTGTATTTCCGACTATAAAATTATATTTTTTCTGTATATATTCATAAACATAAGATCAATATGAAACCATAACAATTGGATTCACTCAAAACGGATTTAAAACGAAGAAGTTATGGGTAAAACAAGATTGGATATTTTTGCTTGTTGTAGCTACGTGAAAATTGGTAACAAATCTATATTAATCATATCCTAACTAAATCATATTGTATTATACATGTATTCTAATATATTATGTAATCTTGGGATACCATAGACACGTATACAAATGTTTTGACATATCATATCGACCCATGTATATATTATTTGGAACAACCATAGACACTCTATATGCAGTAATGTTGGAGTTAGCTATACAGGGTTGAGGTTGATTCCAAAAATATATATACTTTGAGTTGTGATCTAGCCTGAGACGTGTATACACTAGGTCGTGGATTGATCCAAGATAACATATATCGATTTATTTATGTACATCTAACTATGGACAACTAGTTGTAGGTTACTAACGAGGACATCTGACTTAATAAACTTAAAACATTAAAACGTATTAAAAATGTTGTAAATATATTTTGAACATACTTTGATATATATGTACATATTTGTTATAGGTTCGTGAATCGACCAGTGGCCAAGTCTTACTTCCCGACGAAGTAAAAATCTGTGAAAGTGAGTTATAGTCCCACTTTTAAAATCTAATATTTTGGGATGAGAATACATGCAAATTTTATAAATGTTTTACGAAATAGACACAAGTAAATGAAACTACATTATATGGGTGAATGATCGAAGCCGAATATACCCCTTTTTATCTTGGTAGCCTAAGAATTTGGGAACAGACCCCCAAATTGACGCGAATCCTAAAGATAGATCTATCGGGCCCAACAAGCCCCATTCTGGAATTTGGAATGCTTTAGTACTTCGATTTTATCATGTCCGATGGGTGTCCCGGAATGATGGGGATATTCTATATGCATCTTGTTAATATCGGTTACCAGGTGTTCATCATATGATGAAATTTATCTCTATGTATTGGATGTATTGAAATATGAAATCTTGTGGTCTATTATTATGATTTGATAATATATAGGTTAAACCTATAACTCACCAACATTTTTGTTGACGTTTTAAGCATGTTTATTCTCAGGTGATTATTAAGAGCTTCCGCTGTTGCATACTAAAATAAGGACAAGATTTGGAGTCCATGCTTGTATGATATTATGTAAATAATGCATTCAAGAAACTTATTTTTGATGTAATATATTCTTATTGTAACCCATTATGTAATGGTCGTGTGTAACCGGTATATTTTAGATTATCATTATTTGATAATTTACGTAATGCTTTTTAAACCTTTATTGATAAAATAAAGGTTATGGTTGTTTTAAAAATGAATGAAATCTTTGAAAAACGTCTCATATAGAGGTCAAAATCTCGTGATGAAATCAACTAATATGGAACGTTTATAATTAATATGAACGGTACATTTTAGTTGGTATCCGAGCGTTGGTCTTAGAGAACCAGAAATTTGTATTAGTGTGTCTTATCGAGTTTGTTAAGATACATTAGTGAGTCTGGACTTCCACCTTGTTTTCTTTAAAAATGATCGCTTAACACTTTTGTTGGAAACTATATATTATTAACATGTAAATATTATGTGATATATTAACCTCTTAATGTGTTTGATATTGTGTGATAGATGTCTACCACTAGTACAAATCTCATCGACTCACCTAATAATAATGAAGAGTCAAATATAATTTGGGAAGATTCACAAATTCCCGAAGAGGAACCGGAAGAAGAGGAATCGGAAGAAGAGGAACCGGAATAAGAGGAATCAGAAGAGGAGGAACCGAATGAAGAGGAACTGGAAGAAGAAGAGGTTCCGGAGGAAAAAATATTGATACCTACAGTAAATCGATTAAATAAAAGAAAATCATCAACCAACGGACCAAAGTTAAAAATGGTCAATGGTGTTTCCGCCGAGGAAGCAAAATATTGGGAAGATTACTAATTTTCTGATGAATCGGATCTCGATAAGGATTTCGATGATGTTATAGAAATTACCTCGACCCAATTTAATATGGCAAAAGAAAATAATAAGAGAAAAGGTATAAAAATAGATAAACCTGATTCCAACCCCGATGAACTTTATATGTATCGGCAACGTCCGTACTTCCTAAATTGTAACAATAACCCGGGAACCTCTAAACCACCAGGTTTTTCTTAACCATTGTGGAAAACAACGGCTCGTATTAGAGGAGCACCATATATCCCTAGAAAATTAGGAAAATGAACCAAGTCCGAAGAAGAAGAAACCAGTGATTCAGATTAGAGGGTTGTAATCATGTTGTGTATTATATGTATTGTAGTTGCTTGTACTTTTATGTTCTATGTAAAAATTGCTTGTATTGTTTGTTAATTATCTTTTACGAATCTAATCCTTGTCTATTTTACAGTATAAAAACACAAAATGGACGTTAAGGATAGACAACCAAAAATTTTAGAAGACCTACCAGGAGATATGATTGATGAAATCTTGTCTAGAGTCAGGCAGAATTCATCAGCACAATTAGTTACAGAAAAATTAGTTTGTCAAACGTTTGAAAGACATTCCAGGCATGCCTTAGTATATAAAATGCTTTCCTTTGAAAGATGGGGTATATCACATTGAGGAGACTTTAAGTTACGCCAAGTTTTCTTTAAGGCATTTAGTGCGGGAAACCCAGATGCAATTTTACGCTACGGGTTACGAACCTATTTTGACTCAACATATCCCAACATAGGACTCCATTCTTTAGAAAGAGCTTCTAACATGCAACATAAAGAAGCATGTTATGCTTACGGGTTAATAATGTTCGCTTCTTATCAAATGGAGAAAAAGAACATTGGGTTGAAACTTTTAAATAAAACATTTTCACAAGTGACGGACTCAGTAGTTGGGGTAAGAAACAAGGTTTTTAGATTGCTACGAGGCTGTTGGGCATTACAAAACCCTCGTCCTTTTGACGACATAACAACATGCTGCCTAGCCAATGGTCATAACAGTTACTTTCCACAAGATCAAGGATGGAAATTCGTCTTAGTAAAACCAGAATGCATGACTTGTTTCTGGACTTATGAATTACGTGTCTTTATTTCTTTTGCTGAACAACTTGCGTATTAACTAGAGTTGCCTTTATAGCTGCCGGGTAGCAAAGTTATTATGTGCTATATTTCATCCTATATGTATAATAGCGGTATTGTAAGTTTATAATATTTTGTATAAAGTTTGAACGCGAAATATTATTGTAATAAGTTTTTCATATAGAAGCGTAGTAGTTGAGTTGTATAGCAGCTAGTAAGTATGAACTTAACGGGTAGGTACTATCCGAATTAAAACTATAAAATGCTAATATGAAGAAAAAGCTTTTATAAATAAGTTCATATAATGCTACGAGATACTATTGACTACTCTTAAATTCTATATGATTAACTCAATTCTTTTGGCTATTTTTGAAGGAAATGGCACCGACGACTCGTCAGAATTTGAACATGAGCGAGGAAGACTTCCGTGTTTTCCTTGCAGCAAACATAGCCGCAGTACAGGCTGCGATGCAAAATAACAATAACTCTGGATCTAGCAGTGGAACTAATTCCATAAGAAATCTTGTAGGATACTCCTACAAAGAATTCACTGCCTGCAAACCTTTGGAATTTGATGGAACCGAAGGACCAATTGGATTGAAACGGTTAACCGAGAAAGTCGAATCGGTGTTTGCCATAAGTAAGTGTACTGAAGAGGAAAAAGTTAAGTACGCTACGCATACCTTCACAGGTGTTGCGTTAACGTGGTGGAACACCTATCTTGAACAGGTAGGACAAAATGCTGCTTACGCACTACCATGGTCGGCATTCAAGCAATTGATGAACGAACAGTACCGTCCTAGAAACGAAGTCAATAAGCTCAAGGTAGAGCTTAGAGAGTTACGAACACAAGGGTTAGACATTACCACATATGAACGACGATTCACAGAGTTGTGCCTATTATGTCCAGGAACGTTCGAAGATGAAGAAGAGAATATCGACGAGTTTATAAAAGGGTTACCAGTAAAGATTCAAGAAGATGTGAGTTCACACGAGCCCGCTTCCATACAAAAAGCAAGTCGAATGGCTCCTAAACTCATAAATCAGATTGAGGGAAGAATTAAAGAGTAGGGGGCCGAAGAAGCCAACACGAAACAACTCAAGAGAAAGTGGGAAGAAACCAGTGACAAGGGTCACCAATACAACAACAACAATTACAACCACAATCACAACAACTATCCCAACAACCGCAACAACAATCGCAACAATAACCGTAATCTCAACAATAACTACAACAAACGTCCCAACAACAACAACAACAACAACTATAACAACCGTTCCAACAACAATAACAATCCCAACAACAACATCAATAACAACAACGGCAACAAAAACCAAAAATGCCAAAGGTGTAAAGAGTACCACCAGAATGGGTTCTGCACGACATTTTACACCAAGTGTAAAAGAACTGGTCATGGTGCGAAAAAGTGTGAGGTCTACGGACCAATGTTTAACAGAACTAAAGGAAGAAATAGTGGCGAAACAAGTAATGCCACCTTTGTTTGTTATGGATGTGGAAAACCGAGCCACATTAGAAGTAATTGCCCGAATCAGGGGAATACTAATGGGCAGGGCCGCAGAAGAGTTTTCAATATTAATACAACAGAAGCGCAGGAAGACCCGGAGCTTGTTACGGGTACGTTTCTTATTGATAATAAATCTGCTTATGTTTTATTTGATTCGGGTGCGGATAGAAGCTATATGAGTAGAGATTTTTGTGCTAAGTTAAGTTTCCCATTGATGCCTTTGGATAGTAAATTTTTACTCGAATTAGCAAAAGGTAAATTAATTTCAGCAGATAATATATGTCGGGATAGAGAAATTAAACTGGGAGATGAAAATGTTTTGAATTGATTTAATACCAGTCGAGTTAGGGAGTTTTGATGTAATAATTGTCATGAACTGGTTGAAAAAGGTGAGAGCAGAGGTCGTTTGTTACAAAAATGTGATTCGCATCATGCGTGAAAAAGGAAAACCTTTAATGGTGTACGGAGAAAAGAACAACGCAAAATTAAATCTTATTAGTAGTTTGAAGGTGCAGAAACTAATAAGAAAAGGTTGTTACGTCATTCTAGCACACATTAAGGAAGTTAAACCTGAAGAAAAGAACATCAGTGATGTTCCCGTCGCGAAAGAATTTTCCGATGTATTTTCAAAAGAATTACCGGGATTACCCCCACATCGATCCATTGAATTTCAAATAGACCTTGTACCAGGAGCTGCACCAATAGCTCGTGCTTCATACATACTCGCACCCAGTGAAATGAAAGAATTACAAAGTCAATTACAGGAACTATTAGAGCGTGGTTTCATTCGACCAAGTACATCACCATGGGGAGCTCCTGTTCTGTTAGTCAAGAAGAAAGATGGTACATTCAGGTTGTGTATCGACTACCGAGAGTTGAACAAACTTACCATCAAGAACCGGTACCCACTACCGAGAATCGATGACTTATTTGATCAACTACAAGGCTCGTCGGTTTATTCGAAGATTGATTTACATTCTGGGTATCATCAAATGCGGGTGAAGGAGGATGATATTCCAAAGACTGCTTTTAGGACGTGTTACGGTCATTACGAGTTTATGGTTATGCCGTTTGGGTTGACTAATACACCAGCTGTGTTCATGGACCTCATGAACCGAGTGTGTGGACCATACCTTGACAAGTTTGTCATTATTTTCATCGATGAAATACTTATTTACTCAAAGAATGACCAAGAGCATGGAAAAACATTTGAGAAAAGTGCTAGAGTTGTTAAGAAAAGAAAAACTGTACGCTAAGTTTTCAAAGTGTGCATTTTGGTTGGAAGAAGTTCAATTCCTCGGTCATATAGTGAACAAAGAAGGTATTCAGGTGGATCCAGCAAAGATTGAAACCGTTGAAAAGTGGGAAACCCCGAAAACTCCGAAAACTACGAAACACATACGCCAATTTTTAGGACTAGCTGGTTACTACAGAAGGTTCATCCAAGATTTTTCCAAAATAGCAAAACCATTGACTGCATTAACGCATAAAGGGAAGAAATTTGAATGGAAGGATGAACAAGAAAAAGCGTTTCAATTATTGAAGAAAAAGTTAACTGCGGCACCTATATTGTCATTACCTGAAGGGAATGATAATTTTGTGATATATTGTGATACCTCAAAGCAAGGTCTCGGTTGTGTATTAATGCAATGAACGAAGGTAATTGCTTATGCGTCTAGACAATTGAAGATTCACGAGCAGAATTATACGATGCATGATTTGGAATTAGGCGCGGTTGTTTTTGTATTAAAGACTTGGAGGCACTACTTATATGGGGTCAAAAGTATTATATATACCGACCACAAAAGTCTTCAACACATATTTAATCAGAAACAACTGAACATGAGGCAGCGCAGGTGGATTGAATTGCTGAATGATTATGACTTTGAGATTCGTTACCACCCGGGGAAGGCAAATGTGGTAGCCAACGCCTTGAGCAGAAAGGACAGAGAACCTATTCGAGTAAAAGCTATGAATATAATGATTCACACTAACCTTACTACTCAAATAAAGGAGGCGCAACAAGGAGTTTTAAAAGAGGGAAACTTAAGGGATGAAATACCTAAAGGATCGGAGAAGCATCTTAATATTCGGGAAGACGGGACCCGGTATAGGGCTGAAAGAATTTGGGTACCAAAATTTGGAGATATGAGAGAAATGGTACTTAGAGAAGCGCATAAAACCTGATACTCAATACATCCTGGAACGGAGAAGATGTACAAAGATCTCAAGAAACATTTTTGGTGGCCAGGTATGAAAGCCGATGTTGCTAAATACGTAGGGGAATGTTTGACGTGTTCTAAGGTCAAAGCTGAGCATCAGAAACCATCAGGTCTACTTCAACAACCCGAAATCCCGGAATGGAAATGGGAAAACATTACCATAGATTTCATCACTAAATTGCCAAGGACTGCAAGTGGTTTTGATACTATTTGGGTAATAGTTGATCGTCTCACCAAATCAGTACACTTCCTGCCAATAAGAGAAGATGACAAGATGGAGAAGTTAGCATGACTGTATTTGAAGGAAGTCGTCTCCAGACATGGAATACCAATCTCTAGTATCTCTGATAGGGATAGCAGATTTATTTCAAGATTCTGGCAGACATTACAGCAAGCATTAGGAACTCGTCTAGACATGAGTACTGCCTATCATCCACAAACTGATGGGCAGAGCGAAAGGACGATACAAACGCTTGAAGACATGCTACGAGCATGTGTTATTGATTTCGGAAATAGTTGGGATCGACACCTACCGTTAGCAGAATTTTCTTACAACAACAGCTACCATTCAAGCATTGAGATGGCGCCGTTTGAAGCACTTTATTGTAGAAAGTGCAGGTCTCCAATTTTGTTGGAGTGAAGTGGGGGATAGACAGATTACGGGTCCGGAGATAATACAAGAAACTACCGAGAAGATCATCCAAATTCAACAACGGTTGAAAACCGCCCAAAGTCGACAAAAGAGCTACGCTGACATTAAAAGAAAAGATATAGAATTTGAAATTGGAGAGATGGTCATGCTTAAAGTTGCACCTTGGATAGGCGTTGTTCGATTTGGTAGATGAGGAAAATTAAATCCAATGTATATTGGACCATTCAAGATTATTGATCGTGTCGGACCAATAGCTTACCGACTTGAGTTACCTCAACAACTCGCGGCTGTACATAACACTTTCCATGTCTCGAATTTGAAGAAATGTTTTGCTAAAGAAGATCTCACTATTCCATTAGACGAAATCCAAATCAACGAAAAACTTCAATTCATCGAAGAACCCGTCGAAATAATGGATCGTGAGGTTAAAAGACTTAAGCAAAACAAGATACCAATTGTTAAGGTTCGATGGAATGCTCGTAGAGGACTCGATTTCACCTGGGAATAAGAAGATCAGATGAAGAATAAATACTCGCACTTATTTGCAGAAGATACGTCAACACCTCCAACTGCTTAAAATTTCGGGACGAAATTTATTTAACGGGTAGGTACTGTAGTGACCCGAACTTTTGCATGTTTATATATATTAAATGAAATTGATATTTACATGATTAAGTATTTCCAACATGTTAAGCAATCAAACTTGTTAAGACTTGATTAATTGAAATAGGTTTCATATAGACAATTGACCACCCAAGTTGACCGGTGATTCACGAACGTTAAAACTTGTAAAAACTATATGATGTCACATATATATATATATATATATATATATATATATATATATATATATATATATATATATATATATATATATATATATATATATATATATATAGTTAACATGATATTATATAAGTAAATATATCATTAAGTATATTAACAATGAACTACATATGTAAAAACAAGACTACTAACTTAATGATTTCGAAACGAGGCATATATGTAACGATTATCGTTGTAACGACATTTAATTGTATATATATCATATTAAGATATATTAATACATCATAATATCATGATAATATAATAATTTAACATCTCTTTAAATATAATAAATAATGGGTTAACAACATTTAACATGATCGTTAACCTAAAGGTTTCAAAACAACACTTACATGTAACGACTAACGATGACTTAATGACTCAGTTAAAATGTATATACATGTAGTATTTTAATATGTATTCATACACTTTTTAAAGACTTCAATACACTTATCAAAATACTTCTACTTAACAAAAATGCTTACAATTACATCCTCGTTCAGTTTCATCAACAATTCTACTCCTATGCACCCGTATTCGTACTCGTACAATACACAGCTTTTAGATGTATGTACTATTGGTATATACACTCCAATGATCAGCTTTTAGCAGCCCATGTGAGTCAACTAACACATGTAGGAACCATCATTTGGCAACTAGCATGAAATATCTCATAAAATTACAAAAATATTAGTAATCATTCATGACTTATTTACATGTAAACAAAATTACACATCCTTTATATCTAATCCATATACCAACGACCAAAAACACCTACAAAAACTTTCATTCTTCAATTTTCTTCATCTAATTGATCTCTCTCAAGTTCTATCTTCAAGTTCTAAGTGTTCTTCATAAATTCTATAAGTTCTAGTTTCATAAAATCAAGAATACTTCCAAGTTTGCTAGCTTACTTCCAATCTTGCAAATCCACTTTGAGTGATCATCTAACCTTAAGAAATCTTTCTTATTTATAGTAAGATATATTTATAATATAAGGTAATACTCATATTCAAACTTTGATTCAATTTCTATAACTTTAACAATCTTATTTCGAGTGGAAATCTTACTTGAACTTGTTTTCATGTCATGATTTTGCTTCAAGAACTTTCAAGCCATCCAAGGATCCTTTGAAGCTGGATCTATTTTTCTCATTTCTAGTAGGTTTATCCACAAAACCTAAGGTAGTAATGCTGTTCATAACATCATTCGATTCATATATATAAAACTACCTTATTCGAAGGTTTAGACTTGAAATCACTAGAACATAGTTTAGTTAATTCTAAAATTGTTCACAAACAAAAGTTAATCCTTCTAACTTGACTTTTAAAATCAACTAGACACATGTTCTATATCTATATGATATGCTAACTTAATTATTTAAAACCTGAAAACACGAAAAACACCGTAAAACTGGATATACGCCGTCGTAGTAACACCGCGGGCTGTTTTGGGTTAGTTAATTAAAAACTATGATAAACTTTGATTTAAAAATTGTTCTTCTGGGAAAATGATTTTTCTTATGAACATGAAACTATATCCAAAAATCATGGTTAAACTCAAAGTGGAAGTATGTTTTCCAAAATGGTCATCTAGACGTCGTTCTTTCGACTGAAATGACTACCTTTACAAAAATGACTTGTAACCTATATTTATGACTATAAACTTATACTTTTTCTGTATAGATTCATAAAATTAAGATCAATATGAAACCATAGCAATTAGATTCACTCAAAACAGATTTAAAACGAAGAAGTTATGGGTAAAACAAGATTGGATATTTTTGCTTGTTGTAGCTACGTGAAAATTGGTAACAAATCTATATTAATCATATCCTAGCTAACTCATATTGTATTATACATGTATTCTAATATATTATGTAATCTTGGGATACCATAGACACGTATGCAAATGTTTTGACATATCATATCGACCCATGTATATATATTATTTGGAACAACCATAGACACTCTATATGCAGTAATGTTGGAGTTAGCTATACAGGGTTGAGGTTGATTCCAAAAATATATATACTTTGAGTTTTGATCTAGCCTGAGACGTATATACACTGGGTCGTGGATTGATCCAAGATAACATATATCGATTTATTTCTGTACATCTAACTATGGACAACTAGTTGTAGGTTACTAACGAGGACAGCTGACTTAATAAACTTAAAATATTAAAACGTATTAAAAATGTTGTAAATATATTTTGAACATACTTTGATATATTTGTTATAGGTTACTGAATCGACCAGTGGCCAAGTCTTACTTTCCGACGAAGTAAAAATATGTGAAAGTGAGTTATAGTCCCACTTTTAAAATCTAATATTCTAGGATGAGAATGCATGCAAATTTTATAAATGTTTTACGAAATAGACACAAGTAAATGAAACTACATTATATGGGTGAATGATCGAAGCCGAATATGCCCCTTTTTAGCTTGGTAGCCTAAGAATTTGGGAACAGACCCCCAAATTGACGCGAATCCTAAAGATAGATCTATCGGGCCCAACAAGCCCCATTCTGGAATTTGGAATGCTTTAGTACTTCGATTTTATCATGTCCGATGGGTGTCCCGGAATGATGGGGATATTCTATATGCATCTTGTTAATGTCGGTTACCAGGTGTTCACCATATGAATGAAAATTATCTCTATGTATTGGATGTATTGAAATATGAAATCTTGTGGTGTATTATTATGATTTGATAATACATAGGTTAAACCTATAACTCACCAACATTTTTGTTGACGTTTTAAGCATGTTTATTCTCAGGTGATTATTAAGAGCTTTTGCTGTTGCATACTAAAATAAGGACAAGATTTGGAGTCCATGCTTGTATGATATTATGTAAAAAATGCATTCAAGAAACTTATTTTTGATGTAATATATTCTTATTGTAAACCATTATGTAATGGTCGTGTGTAAACGGTATATTTTAGATTATCATTATTTGATAATCTTTGTAATGCTTTTTAAACCTTTATTGATAAAATAAAGGTTATGGTTGTTTTAAAAATGAATGCAATCTTTGAAAAACGTCTCATATAGAGGTCAAAACCTCGCGACAAAATCAATTAATATGGAACGTTTATAATCAATATGAACGGGACCTTTCAAACCATATCGCTATGGTGCTACCGGCTTGTGGTTCACACCATACGCATTTGAGTCTCACTCTTTTATAGTGCTACCGGCTCGTGGTTCACACTTTGTTTATAGTGCTACCGGCTCGTGTTTCACACTTGTTTATAGTGCTACCGGCTCGTGGTTCACACTTGTTTATAGTGCTACCGGCTCGTGGTTCACACTTGTTACTCGTCACACACTTGTTTATAGTGCTACCGGCTCATGGTTCACACTTGTTACTCGTCACATACATGTTATGGTACTACTGTCTCATGGTTCATACCATAACATTCACAAATAAATACGCCATATACATATATGCATAATTATTCCACTCACCTTAACGTCTTCGGTGAGATGATCAAGCTCGCAACCTTCAACGTGACGTACCTATATATATACATGTAATCAATCACACAATTGAGTTGGTTAACCAACTCACTCGCCATCCTAGTATCATTTTGACCCATTTCAAGGTTCACACCCCCATTTGGGTCACCACATACCCAAGTAACACCCACTTACATAACATCTAGGTGTGCTAGTATTTAACTAACCAACTTAGGTCTCACCAACATCAATTTACACTTTGAAACCCTAGGTTTGTCTTTGAGTCATCATGACCCAATCTTACCCAAAAACCCCCAATTCACAAGCAAATGGGTTTTAAGTTCATCACTAACCAAAACCCTAACCCCTAAACAATTAAAGTAAGGAAATCAAGGTTAAGACTTACTACCACAATCAAAACGTAGCTAGGAAGTAGATGAACAACTTTAAAACTCGATCTTTAACCCGAAACAAACTTCTTCCTTCTTGGATTGAGCTTTCTCACACTAAAAGTCTCCTCTCTCTCTCTAGGATGTAAGTGGAAGGAAAAAGGTAGGTGGAAATGAAGTAAAGTTCTCCACCAAACTGATCTTGGGGCCTTTAAGTCGTCCCCCATGTGAAATTACTAATATACCCCTTTAAAATATCTAAAAACAAGACAGCAGGCCCGCCAGTACATCTGGACAGCGTCCAAATTACTGGACGGCATCCAGCTCTTCACACTGGGACGGCGTCCCACCATTTTGTACGGCGTCCTGATCAACAGGAAAGTCAGGATCTTACAACTCTCCCCCACTTGAACCGGATTGCGTCCTCGCAATCCAAGCCGCATGACTAGAGGGAACATACACCAACACAAACTCTTCGGGCTCCCAAGTAAACTCGGAACCTTTACTACGATGCCATTGAACCTTATAAGTTCTCACCTCTTTATTCCTCAACCTTTTCACCTTTTCGTCGAGTATTGCAATCAGCTCCTCAACATACTCTAACTTATTGTTTAACTCAATTTCGTCGAATGGCATCCATGAAGAATCATCCGCAAGACACTTACGAAGACGGGAAACATGAAATGTATTATGGATCCCCGCAAGCTCTTCAGGTAATTCTAATCAATACGCAACTTCACCAACACGGGCTAAGATCTTAAATGGCTCAATAAACCGAGGGGCTAACTTTCCTCATTTTCGAAACCGAATAACACCTTTCCATGGCGAAACTTTAAGCATCACCATGTCACCTTCTTGGAACTCAATTTGTCGTCTACGCTTATCGGCATAAGATTTTTACCTATCTTGGGCCTTTTTCAAATGAGTCCGAATCATATCAATCTTTCTATTCATCTCTAAAACCAGATCGGTGCTCCCAATTTCTCTTTGTCCCACTTCACTCCAACAAATCGAAGTTCGACACCTCCGCCCATAAAGCATCTCATAAGGTGGCATTCCGATACTAGTATGATAACTATTATTGTACGAGAATTCCACCAATGGTAAGTGCTCATCCCAACTTTCGCCGAAATCAATAATACATGCCCGTAACATATCCTCTAATGTTTGATTCGTACGTTTGGTTTGACCGTCCGTTTGAGGATGGTACGCTGTGCTTATTCTCAATTGTGTACCCATATCTTCATGAAACTTATTCCAAAATCGAGATGTGAAATGAGTATCTCGATCCAAAATAATAGATATAGGAACCCCATGTCTCGATATCACTTCCTTGATGAACAATTTAGCCAAAGTCTCCGACGATATCGTTTCCTGAATGGGAAGAAACAAGGCACTTTTCGTCAACCGATCAACTATCACCCAAATCGTATCAAAGTGGGTTCTCGCCGTCTTTGGTAGCTTTGTAATGAAATCCATGGTAATGTGCTCCCATTTCCATTTCGAGACTTCCAACGGTTGTAACTTACCATACGGCTTTTGGTGATCAGCCTTAACTTGCAAACACGTGACACATTGTTCAACATACTTTACAACATCACGTTTCATGCCCGGCCACCAATACTCTTTCTTCAAATCAAGATACATTTTTGTCGCACCCGGATGAATGGAATACTTTGACTTATGTGCTTCATCAAGTAGCACTCGTTGGAAATCTCCCATCCTAGGCACCCACACCCTTCCTTGAAAAGATAACAAACCATGCGGACCTAAGGTAACAGACTCCGTTTGGCCCACGATTCGTTCCTCATGTTTGTTGTTAATAAAAGCTTGAATTTGTATCTCGCCAAGCTTCACAAGAAAATCGTTAGTAATAATCATGCGTAACGATCCTACTCGTATCGCTGGATGTCGACTCTTCCGACTTAACGCATCCGCAACTACATTCGCCTTACCCGGATGATAAAGTATTTCACAATCATAGTCTTTCATCACATCCATCCATCTACGTTGAGGATAATTCAAATCTCGTTGGTCAAAAAGATGTTTTAAGCTCTTGTGATCCGAATAAATCGTACACTTGACACCATACAAGTAATGGCGCCAAATTTTCAACGCATGCACAACCGCCGCCAACTCAAGATCGTGAGTCGAATATCTCGTTTCGTGTTCCTTTAATTGTCGGGAGGCATATGCGATGACTTTACCTCTTTGCATTAAAACACACCCGAGCCCATTTAAAGACACATCACAATAAACCATCATGTCTTCTACCCCTTCTGGTAACACTAAAACCGGAGCTTGACATAACTTCACTTTTAACAATTGAAAAGCAATTTCTTGCTCGTTCTCCCAATTAAATCCCACGTTATTTCTCGTCAATTTCGTCAATGGAGAAGCGATCTTAGAAAAGTCTTGGATAAACCGATGATAATAACCGGCCAATCCGAGAAAACTTTGGATTTCTGTAGGCGTAGTCGGTCGTCCTCAACTCTTCACCGTCTCTATCTTCCCCGGATCTACTTGAATACCATCTTTGTTCACAATGTGGCCAAGAAATTGAACTTCCCTTAGCCAAAATTCATATTTGGAGAATCTAGCATACAACTTCTCCTTCCGCAACGTCTTTAACATACTCCACAAATGATGTTCACGTTCCTTCATACTCTTCGAATAGACAAGTATGTCGTCAATGAACATAATTACTGACTTGTCCAACATAGGTTGGCACACTCGGTTTATAAGATCTATGAATGCCGCCGGTGCATTCGTAAGACCAAAAGGCATTACCACAAACTCAAAATGCCCATAACGCTTTCGAAAAGCCGTTTTCTCAATATCTTCCTCACGGACCCGCATTTGGTGATATCCAGACCATAGGTCGATTTTAGAGAAATACGTTGCACCTTGGAGTTGGTCAAACAAATCGTCAATCCTAGGCAATGGATAACGATTCTTGATCGTCACTTTGTTATACTCTCGATAATCGATGCACATCCACATACTACCATCCTTCTTCTTCACGAATAAAACCGGAGCGCCCCATGGCGAAGCAATCGGTCAAATAAAACCCTTCTCAAGTAACTCTTGGGTTTGATTTAACAACTCTTGCATTTCCGTCAGCGCTAAATGATAAGGAGTTTTAGCAATGGGAGTAGCACCCGGAACCAACTCAATGCGAAATTCAACTTGTCTTTCCGCCGGAACACCCGGTAACTCATCCAAAAAAACGTCTTCGATTTCATTAAGCACCGAAATTTCACGAATGGGTGGTGGCTCATCACGAGTATCAACAACATGGGCAAGAAAAGCCATGCCACCACTAACAAGGAAACGACGTGTCCGTGCAAAAGTGCATATCGGCACACGTCTTCTTCGCTTATCGTCATGAATAATTAACTCTCCCCACTTGGGATTTTCACACGAATAGATTTTTCATGGCATGCAATATCGGCTCTATTATGATCGAGCCAATCCATACCAACCACGATATCAAAATTACCCAAAGTCATCGGGATGAGATCAATTTTAAAGTTTTCAGCACCAAACACAACATTACAATTTTTACACACATCAAATACTAGCACCGTCTTGCCATCCGCTATTTTAACTTCTACCGGACGACTTAACTTAGCTAACGGTTTATTAAGTTTAGGCACAAATTTTGGTGACACAAACGACAAGTTAGCACCACTATCAAAAAGCATCCTTGCCGGATTAGAATTAACCATGAAAGTACCTGAGACAACTTCATTGGATTGCTTGGCTTCATCATTAGTCATCATATAATTGCGACCCCTAGCCGTACCCGCCGCCTTCTCTAACTTCTTAACATGATCGGTATTCAAATCGGGACACTCTGGCCTTCGGTGCCCTTCCTTACCACAATTATAACAAGTAAGCTTGCTCGACACCTTGGTACAATCACGAGCCATGTGCACTCTTTGATTACAATTAAAACACGTGGGTCCATAACTCAAGGAACCACCTTTCTTCACACTATTGACACTTTCGGAACCCTTCTTGCTCTTCTTGTTTGAAAAGTTCGAATGACTCGAACCTTCAAATTTTCTCTTAGAGAAAGAGAAATCGCTTTGCTTTGGAACTTTCAGTTCGAAGCCCCGAGCTAACTCAAACAATTCTTCAAAAGACTTGGCCATTCCCCGACTAATCTTACGCTTTAACTCATCGCTTAGGGTACGATAACAATCTAACATCAACTTGTGATCATCACCAACATATTCCGGACAAAAACGAGTCTTTGTCAAGAAGGTCGACTTGAGAGTAACCAAGTCCATTGAACCTTGTCGCAAATTGTGCAACTCGTCTCGGATTTTATCAAGGTCGGAAGGAGTTCGGTATTCTTTGAAAAATTCCTTTTTAAACTCTTCCCACGTTAGGCTCATGCATTGTTCTTCACCATAAAACTTAATTTTATCGTCCCACCACAACTTGGCTTCTTCACGTAACATGCTAGAACCATACCTCGTCTTCTTCTCGGGAAGACACTCCACGGTACGGAAAGCCCCCTCAATGTCGGAAATCTAACATGTGTTCTTCAATGGATCCCTCACCCCATTAAACATAGGAGGTTGAGCATCCTTGAAGTTTTTGTAGTGGAAGTGTCGCCTTCCATAACCACCATTACCATCACCCCCTTCACCACGAGGATGAATGTTTCTAGCTTCTAATGCCTCCTCGATCGCGGCATTCATTCGCTCATTGATCATTTCGGTTACTTTCCCATCAACCGATTCTTGGAAAACCTTTCGGACATCGTCAAGAAATTCCGTTTTTAGCTTTTTAAAGATGGCCTCAACCTTGGCCGTGAGTTCAACGTCCTCGCTCGTGCCTCCTTCATTGGTATCATGTCCATTTCTCATCTTCATTCTATAAAACGAAGTAAATTAAATAACGAACGAAAAGACATGACACAATATACATGAACACCTCACCGCCCCATCTTGCTCAACAATCATCATACATCGCTTGTTCGACACGATTTGAACCCGTAACAATGGTAGCTAATCATTGTTACGCGATCACGTTGCATTAACTCGCTAGTACAACGTCTATCTCACTTGATGATTGCAAAACACAACACAAAACAATTATCGCATAGTTAGTTCACCTAACCCTAGGCACTAACCAATCCCCGGTCCGACCCGTCTCCTACAAGTCCTGCATAAAGCGCATTCACGATAAAATCTAAGTCTAGGCACCTATCTCAAGTCGCCTAAATCCCTTAGACCATGCTCTGATACCACTTGTAATGACCCGACATCGTTGACCCAAAAACACACAAAAAAAAATTTCTGATGCAGTATCATCTGGACGGCGTCCAGGATTCTGGACGGCGTCCAGTACTTAAGGCTTGGACAGCGTCCAGACATTTAGGACGGCATCCCAATGAACTAAAATGTTCTGCTATCCGGGTCCAACTTACATGAGCGGAAAACCCGCTTCCCGACACTTTTAAACGAAAACTTTTTCACAACAAGTCATAATAAGTAAAACTAAGAGGTTTCCATCATCAAAACAAGTTTTACATCACCGGGCCCACAATTTCCCATTTTACGAATTTCGTTCAAAAATACAAGTTTCGACCATAAGAGTTTAAGTTCTAAACGACACCTAGAGCATGGTGTTTGGGGTTAAACTACCCACAAATTTCAAAAGCTAAACATTCCAAATGCGTCCCCTATCAAAACAAAGCGGGAGGCCACTAATCCAACCGAACACCCTTACCCTTGTCCACGCTGGAACCTAAAAAGAGTAAACAACGAGAGGGTAAGCAAAGCTTAGTGAGTACAATAATTATACATACACATATATAACCCATCTATTTGCAATCGCACCCACTAAATACCTCATACTAAAATATAATTCAAATAACATGCCTTCATACTCAATATGCTAACAACTCGTACACTAGCACAACTCCACATTAGCATATACTCAACATAATATATATATATATATATATATATATATATATATATATATATATATATATATATATATATATATATATATATATTTAGCATGCTAAACAAATCCAATACGTAATATGGTTAACCATATCGCTATGGTGCTACCGGATCGTAGTTCACACCATACGCATTTGAGTCTCACTCTTTTATAGTGCTACCGGCTCGTGGTTCACACTTTTTTTATAGTGCTACCGGCTCGTGGTTCACACTTGTTTATAGTGCTACCGGCTCATGGTTCACACTTGTTTATAGTGCTACCGGCTCATGGTTCGCACTTGTTTATAGTGCTACCGGCTCGTGGTTCACACTTGTTACTCGTCACATACATGTTATGGTACTACCGGCTCGTGGTTCATACCATAACATTCACAAATAAATACGCCATATATACATATACGCATAATTATTCCACTCACCTTAACGTCTTCGGTGAGATGATCAAGCTCGCAACCTTCAACGCGACGTACCTATATATATATACATGTAATCAATCACACAATCGAGTTGGTCAACCAACTCACTCGCCATCTTAGTATCATTTTGACCCATTTCAAGGTTCACACCCCCATTTGGGTCACCACATACCCAAGTAACACCCACTTACATAACATCTAGGTGTGCTAGTAGTTAACTAACTAACTTAGGTCTCACCAACACCAATTTACACTTTGAAACCCTAGGTTAGTCTTTGAGTCCTCATGGCCCAATCTTACCCAAAAACCCCCAATTCACAAGCAAATGGGTTTTAAGTTCATCACTAACCAAAACCCTAACCCCTAAACAATTAAAGTAAGGAAATCAAGGTTAAAACTTACCACCACAATCAAAACATAGCTAGGAAATAGATGAACAACTTTAAAACTCGAGCTTTAACCCGAAACAAACTTCTTCCTTCTTGGATTGAGCTTTCTCACACTAAAAGTCTCCTCTCTCTCTAGGATGTAAGTGGAAGGAAAAAGGTAGGTGGAAATAAAGTAAAGTTCTCCACCAAACTGATCTTGGGGCCTTTAAGTCGTCCCCCATGTGAAATTACTAATATACCCCTTTAAAATATCTAAAAACAAGACAGCAGGCCAGCCAGTACATCTGGACGGCATCCAGCTCTTCACAATGGGACGGCGTCTCACCATTTTGGACGGCATCCCGATCAACAGGAAAGTCAGGATCTTACAGTTAACCCCATTATCATGAACCCACACCATCACCACCTCACACCCACTTCATCGACAACCACAACACAAACCCATCTTGAAATCTCATTGTCGATCACCATTTCAATCACCACACCGCCGGTACCACCATGATCACCCATGTCCACTACACCACCACCATAGAATTATATATTCTTTTCCTTTTCTCGTTAATTTTCTGTTTTTGGTCATGGAACTCAGCCATAGCCAAACCACCACTTCATTGCTACTATTTCATTTCAGTTATGTCCGAGAATCATCATCGAGATGCTACAACCGCTATTTAACTTGTAAGTAATACCATTTTCACCTCTTATTCAACCCATCAAACCACCATCGAGCCACCCTTACTATCATTTGTTTTAGTCGAGGACAATCACCATCGAACCATAACAAACCCATTAATCTAGCTAGTGTTTGTCTCCTTCGACCACCAAAGAAAAACCACCATCAGTTTACAAGAAACACCACCACCGGTCACCACTTTGGAATCGCCACAACACCTTACAACCTCACCATCAACCCCACCCTTACTTCCATCATTCTAAATCGCCACCACTTCACCTCCCAATAACACCATAAATTACAACCACCACCTAGTATCACCATTACTTTTGATCAACTTTTTTCATTTTTTTTCTGACTCAATCTTAATCCCAAAACCTACCCAACAAGAAGTCTATCGACTGTTACCATTAATAACTGAAAACATAATTTACGGCCACTGTTGCTGTCTCCTTTTGTGACCCATTTAAAAAAAAAGCTCCATCGCTTTACACTACTACTACTATTTTTTTCCGTCAAATGGGAAAAGAGGATCAAATGTGAAGGATGCATTTTTTGTTTTCTTTAGTGGATAAGGACTAGTGGACCAATTACAAGTTACAAATAATAGATTAGTGGCCGACATTTTCATTTTTTTTTTTAGTTAGTGGGGTGATTAATTAGTTGAAGGACCCAAGTTCGAATTCTATAAGTTGAAACAACATTCTATGAATATTAGATTATTCAAAATTGTGACTGAACAGTTGATTACGATGTCATAAAGTTCTGTTAGGATTAGGTTGCAAATAAAAGGTGATAATGGTAATACACATACCATAAAGATAATATGGTGATCATGAAGATGCTAGAACTGATGATGATTCAGGTTAGTTATGATAATAACAAAGATGTTATGATGATAATTAGGATTCATGATTTAGTTGGTGATGATATAATTACAACGTAGTATACGATGATGGTTAAATGATGATGTATGATGTAAGATAGATTCGATGATGATTATGATACAAATATTGATGATGATACCGAAAGTAGATGATGACTATGTTTCGATGTATAATATGATCATGATGACGATTATGTTTAAGGTGATTGTATGATGATGAATTAGTTTAGTCATGAACGAAATGTTATGATGATCACGAGTATGATGATAGTCACGATAATAAGATAATGATATTGATGATGATGATGTTCATGAAATGGGTTTAGAAAGAAGAAGGGAACAGATTAGTGGGTTAATTAGATTTAAGATAGAATATAAAACAAGAAAACAGAAGTAGATCAGATGGTTAGGCACGTTTGGTTTAACCGAGAGGTCTCGGGTTCGAGCCCGGGCTGCGACATTATTTTGGAAGCTATTTTTTTTAAGGTAGTATACTTATTATTCCTACTATTATTATTATTATTATTATTATTATTATTATTATTATTATTATTATTATTATTATTATTATTATTATTATTATTATTATTATTATTATTATTATTATTATTATTATTATTATTATTATTATTATTATTATAAGTGTTACTATTACTAATATCAACATTATTATCAATATCATTATTATTTTACTACTAATATCATCATTATTATTATTACTAATTATAACTTTAGTTTTAAATGTATCTTGTATATAAAATATAACTATATTTTTATGATCTTAAACTAAAAAGATAGATATTATAAGTTAGATACAAACATTAGATTTATAGAAGTATATATAATAAGTATACTACTTTTACTAATAAAATATTTTTTGTTCATTTACGTTTTAATATAACTTGAATTTATTAAAAATATTATCATATTAAAAGTTATGAGTATTTAAAAATATTAATACTAAGTATTTATTCAAAATATATTAATATAGTATGTAATATATTATTATCATAATATAATGAAATATATAAAATAGAAATATTTAAGTAACTATTAATATTACATTTAATATCACAAGTATATTACTAATATCAAAATATAATTATTTGAATATTATTATATGTGTTAATATGCATACTTGATATAGGTTCGTGAATCCGAGGTCGACCTTGCATTGTTCAGTTCCATTGTATGCATATTTTTACTACAAAATATCGTACTGTGAGTTTCATTACTCCCTTTTAAATGCTTTTGCAATATATATATTTTTGGGACTGAGAATACATGCGCTATTTTATAAATGTTTTACGAAATAGACACAAGTAATTGAAACTACATTCTATGGTTGGATTATCGAATCGAATATGCCCCTTGTTAGTCTGGTAATCTAAGAATTAGGGAACAGACACCCTAATTGACGCGAATCCTAAAGATAGATCTATTGGGCCCAACAAGCCCCATCCAAAGTACTGGATGCTTTAGTACTTCGAATTTATCATGTCCGAAGGTTGTCCCGGAATGATGGGGATATTCTATATGCAACTAGTTAAGGTCGGTTACCAGGTGTTCACCGTATGAATGATTTTTATCTCTATGCCGTGCGAAATGCCTGATATGAGATTGATGTTTATAAGAAATGGAAATATGAAATCTTGTGGTCTATTAAAATTATGGAAATGAATATTGATGATAAACTAATGAACTCACTAACCTTTTGGTTGACACTTTAAAGTATGTTTATTCTCAGGATTGAAAGAAATCTTCCGCTGTGCATTTGCTCATTTTAAAGATATTACTTGGAGTCAATCATGGCATATTTCAAAAGACGTTGCATTCAAGTCGTTGAGTTCAATAAAGATTAGATCATTTATAGTTGGATATTATGAAATGGTATGCATGCCTGTCAACTTTCGATGTAATGAAAGTTTGTCTATTAAAATGAATGCAATGTTTGTAAAATGTATCATATAGAGGTCAAATACCTCGCAATGTAATCATATGTTATTGTATTCGTCCTTATAGATTAGGACGGGTCGTCTCATAAGGTGTCACATGGTAAAATTTTGTTTAGTAGCAATATTACAAATTGCAACAACTCTTTTAGATTGATATATCTATATTGATCAGCTTTAAACTAAACCTTGTGGTCTAAAACTTTGGATATTATTTATAAACCTGTGAATTTCACTCAACCTTTTTGGTTGACACTTTAAGCATGTTTTTCTCAGGTGATGAATGAGCTAGATGATTGCCAGTATGTGATGATAGATTTGATGCTTGCATGGAGTCCACATCGTATATTTTATTATATTTCATAAACATTTATTCATGTTCATTTAATGATGTAAATATTTAATATGCTTCCGCTATTTTATTAATAAAGGTTTATTTAAAACGTCTCATATAGAGTCGTTCTCATTTATACAGCTGTGTTATGATATAATTGGTCATATTTGCCCCCGGTCACATTTTGGGGGTGTGACATATTATAATGATAATAATAATAACAATAATAATAATAATAACATTATTAATAATAACCTTAGCAATAATAACGATAGTATTAATAATAACAATAACAATTTTAATGATAATACTTATATTAATAACGATAATAATAATAATAATAATAATAATAATAATAATAATAATAATAATAATAATAATAATAATAATAATAATAATAATAATAATAATAATAATAATAATAATAATAATAATAATAATTAGATAATAATAATAATGACGATAACAATAATGACGATAGTAATAATAATAATAATAATAATAATAATAATAATAATAATAATAATAATAATAATAATAATAATAATAATAATAATATTAGAATTAATGATAATTCAGTTGACTATATCTTTTAATACGTTCATCGAAACCACACGATTTCTAAATGAAAAGTTATTAATTATTCTCCAGATTTCCAACGACATGCATATCATATACCTTATCTCAGCAGCATATGTATCAAATTCGTGATTTATCATAAACTATTTAATGACGAAATTAAGCATACAAACATGCATAATCATATATACTCGAGCACTAGTCAGGGATACACTATTAATATATAAAAGATAAGATATGAATGCTCATGTATCAATATTGTGATTCTATATTGCAGGAAAGTACGTAGACGCAACGGAAATGATAAATACTAGTTTGACCTCACGAGCAATATCCCCAAACAATACCTATAACCTCCATAGCTATAACCCATAATTTCCTTAGCTCTATCCCGCTCGTAAAACCCGTTTTGAAATAACTCGCTCATGACCTCGTCGTAGTATTTTATGTATAATACTAATAATAATACTAATACTACTAATAATAATATTAAGATTAATAATAATAATCTTAATAATAATATTAATAATAATAATAATTTATATATATAGAGAGAGAGTCGAGAGATAGATGAGAATTGCATCAGAAGCTGAAAACGTTCGAGCTTTTATAGTTGTAATCCACACCAAACCCCCATGCGATCGCATGGGGTTTGAGTGGTGTAGCCATGCGATCGCATGGGCAACTATGCCAGCTCAGGATCAACTAATTCAGGCTGCCGACAGTTTTTATATTTAATATATATATATATATATATATATATATATATATATATATATATATATATATATATATATATATTTATTTAATTTATTTAATTATTTATATATTATATAATATTCATATACATAGTTAGTTTGTAATTTTTGTTCCGATGATTTGTACGCTGTCACTCGACTAATGTCCCAGTTCCGATTTTTCGAACGTCCTTTCGTACACTTAGAAAACTAGCACTTTACCTTTCGCGACTTGTACCTTTATTAATAATTAGACTTAATTCACCAATAACTATATCACTCGAAGTGTAACTTAATCATTTAATTGTTTTGGTCATTTGCTTCTATAAATCATCGTCTCGTTATTTACTAATATACATATATATATATATATATATATATATATATATATATATATATATATATATATATATATATATATATATATATATATATATATATATATATATATATATATATATATATATATATATATATATATATAAGTATTATTTTAAATCGACACGTCTTATAACTAAATTAATATTATATTTTATCACATTGTAAAATATATATATTTTCATTTAGAAATATAAATTTGTAAATATAATATGTAATTGAAATATTTAATTAATAATATAATATCTAGTTTTTCCAAGTTAATTATATTTCAAAGTTCATTTTAAAATCGTTTAGAAAATATTATAACACGTAACGTTTACACTTTAAAACTTAATTTGATATTATTCATTTATGTGCCATCATTTATTTTAAAAACACATCTAAATATCAATCGAATCAAATAACCAGTGTTACTATCATTTACTTAACTAATTTGAAATTATATATATATATATATATATATATATATATATATATATATATATATATATATATATATATATATATATATATATATATATATATATATATTCAATATTCATAAACATGTTTAAATACACGTTGCGAGTTATTTATATATCTAACAACCAATATTCCAACTCACGATATTTAAATAAAGAAATTTTAATAATCAAGTTCTATTATATCGAAAAACGTTTTCTTACATTTGAAACTAAATCAATCGATTATTATGAAATTTAGTCTTCCACTAACTTTTGTCTAATTCTCGTTATTTGACACTTTGTTCTCATATGTAGGTCATTTTACCAATTATTCCGAATATGGTTAAAAAGGAACGATTTCTCAAATCAACGTGGACCTCACAACAGAGACCCAAACAATATCATAATCCTTAAGGGACTTGATAAATATCTTTTAATTCAATCGTTTGACATTATCTTTCAACTTGGATAGTTCAATATATCAAATAGATATGGAAACCAATAAGTTTAATGTACGGTATCATACACGTAATACTTTGTTAATGTTTTCAATTAATATTTATATTTATATAATTGTATATACACATCAAGTTAAATATAATTGTTTGTGAATCGTTGGGAATAGTCGGAGGGTAATTGAATATATGAACATAGTTCCAAAATTTTTGAGACTCAACATTATAGATTTTGCTTATCGTGTCGGAAACAATTAAAGATTAAGTTTAAATTTGGTCAGAAATTTCCGGGTCGTCACAGTACCTACCCATTAAATCCCTTTAACATTCCTATAACTAACCACATCCCTATCTTACACTTTGACATTAAACTTTAACCCATTCATATTAATAATTAAATACAATAAATAAATAAAAACAAAATAATATATTAATTTAATTGAACATTACATTAATAATTAAACATTACATAAAATTAAAATGTACTAAAAAACAATTACTTATTAAAGTCCTAATAATACGATTACATAAAATTACAACACGATTCGTCCTAAATTACAGTAATAAAATGATCAAGAATACGAGTCATCACTACCCCATCCTTCTTCACTACTCGAATCGGACTGATCAAGTAGATACAACCTAACCTTAAAACCTCTTCGCGTTGCTCAATTTTTTAAATCATCAAACTGTTCATCAACATAAAGAAACTTGATTTTTTCCTCATCTTTGTCGAAATAGATGATTTTCGAATATTTGGACGGTACTCTTCTTTGAGTAAGTCGTGCAACCATTCTAGAAAGAAAATTGTTGACTCGAAAATCTTAAACGGATTTATTTCCCTTCGTCGTACCACTTCCAGTCGAGAGATACTCGTCACCGTAATATACGTTTATCGAAATTTGAATTTCATCATCCATGCTTTAAATATGCAAAATAATGAATGAATTGTATCTTAAATGGGTGAATTGTATGTGAAATGTGTGAGAAAATTTGTTGAAGTTGTGCGTTATATTTATAGTTGGGTAAACACAAAAAGAAATAGGCCCCACATTGCAACGTTAACCTCCGTTGGTGGTGCGACTAAATCACCACTTGGCGTGTGGACGTGAGCGGAGCTTAGCATAACTCAAAGGGGGTATTCACCTCACCTGAATTTAATGGGAAAAAATTTACACTAAAAAAAATCGTTACTAAAAAATAAGGTTATTAGTGTTTACCCCGCTGAAAATGAAAATTTTATTAAATTTTCGCATCCATTTCATCTGTGAGTTCAAGTTCCGCCACTACGTGTGGACTACATACCAACCCCATCCCTAACCTCCCTTGCGTGTGTGTGTACATAGGGAAGGGCCTAAGAGAATTAAAACGCCAAACATCCTTTTAATGAATGTTTGTAAAAAACAATTAATATGTCGACCTTTTTGGAAATGGGAATATAACATTTCTCATATAATTTTTTTAGCTTGAAACATTGATCAACACGTTTCATCTTATTCACCGAAGAAACCTGCCTTAGGCACATCTATCTTTTTGAATTTCACGTTTTTGAAGGTTACATATCACATGTAAATAATGCATACAAGAAAAAGGTATGTAGCTTCAATCATCAAACAACATCTTGATTGATTCAATACTTCAATCATTTTCTATTTAGCTAAACAATAATTTTCTACTATTCTAATACTCTAATTATGAACCTGATTTTTTTTGTACGGATGATGAGTATTAATAGGTATTTCCAGCTAGTGGTCACAAGTGTTAGTACATGTATAGAATTAAGGAGAAATGAGATGTTTTGCCGATTTATGTTACCCCGGTCCCTGCAGACCCGAATCACGTTAGTTTATATTGCTCATGTTGAGTAGTGAAGAGTTTGCTCAAAGTCTTCAAGTGAAAGATTGTTGAATGTGTGAAGAATTTGATCAAAGGCTTAACTTGGTGAACAAGTTGTAGAGAGCTTGACTTGGTAAACAAGTCGTAGAGAGCTTGACTTAGTGAACAAGTTGTAGGAAACTTGACTTGGTGAACAAGTCGTAGAGATTCTGTTGCATTAATTAAATCTTCTAGTAGGAATGGAGTATGAAGCAAGTAATAGATATTTATGGAATGACTTTTGCTTGAAGGACAAGTGTAACTTGGTGGACAAGTTTAACTCTTCCTATAAATTGTAACCCCTAGCCTCATTGTAATGTGTGCACGAAAATAATAGAAGAAAATCTCTGGTTTGCGCCCGTGGAGTAAACCCTTCTCCGTGTTTTGGAGTTGGGATATAACCACTTAAATACCTGTGTCGTTTGTACTTTATTTATCGTTATGCTTTAATTATTCGTTTGTCGTTGGTAGGTAAGTGATTGAGATCAATAGCTTATCTTGTTAGGGCCTACCGAATTCCTAACAAGTGGTATCAGAGCTTCAAGGTTCGAAGACGGGCACGATGGCAATTTGAAAGCAAGATATTCGATATGTTTGATGATTCGGGTGTTCATCAAGGTTAGATTAAATGACAGGGTTGTGTGTCTTGCAACTTGTGTCGAGATATTGAAGATTTATTGCTGAACACAAAGAAGAGATTTTCGGGAAGATTCGGGTATCGGATCTAAGTTATCATTCCTTGCGGTCCCGCTCGAGGGAATGATGAACTTTTCAAAATTCGGATTCTACTGCGCAGCTGGAGTAGAAAAATTAATGCGGGTTTGTTAGCCGTTGGATCGCCTTGATATTTTTACCAATGGTGCTGGAGTCATAGATCTAGTAGCTGTAAAAGTTTGAGGAAGATCGGAACTGTAGATTTCAAGATATGATTTTTCGAATGCTTCTGTTCAAGGTTTAGTTACAAAGCTGTTAGAGGAAAAAAATTCCTACGGGATCGTTAACCGTCGGATCGTGTTGAAAATTTTATTGTAGATGTTATACTCGTAGATCTAGTCGTGATCAAAATTTGACAGTGATCGGACTGTTAGATCTTGAGTTATATGTTTTCGAAGTTGCAGTCATTCGGGTTTAGAGCTGCTGTAAGAGAAAATTAATAGAGTGTTCTTCTACCGTTGGATTGACTTGAAACTTAGAATGTAAGTTTCAAAGGTAAGGATCTAATAGTGGTAAAATTTTGATGATGATCGGACCGTTGGATCTTGAGATACGATTTTTTAAGTTGCGGCAGTTTTATGAGAGAGAGTTCCGGTTTTGATGTTGCGAGTGGCGAGACGATTTGTTTTGCGAATCTTCGGGCGATAAAGGCTGGATTTTCAGAGATGTAGGTTTGTTACGGGAGCCAAAATACATTCCGGATGTGATGGACGGCGCTGTAGGCACACCTCTCAACGCGTGTGCGTTCCCTTGGTAACCTTGAGTTGATCTTGAAGTCTTGTATCGAAATCTCACTGGTCCGCACACAGACAGTTTAAGAGTTCTGTTTGGCGGCGGTAAAGGTTGGGTCCGAACTATCGTTGGAAGGGAGGCCCATATGGATTTGGGTTAGAGGGGAGGTTTGTTATGGTGCAAACAAAAGTCATACATCGGATATGAGGTAGAAACAAATGTGTGCTTAAAAGGTGGTTTCTCTCTAGTTTTGGTGGTAAGGTAGCAAACATTGGGACAAATCGAAAGTAGGAGTTATCGAGAAGGTTGGATACTCGCAGGTTGTAGTCTGGGTGTGTGGATAACGCAACGTGAATTTGTAGCATGTCAACGGTTGGCTTAACCCCTTGGTTGGCACACGCGGTTGTGCGCCCTCAATGGATGAGTCGATCTTGGAACCTTGTACCGTAAGTCGACTTGATGTGGTCCCAGTCAGGTTGTGTTCCGAGGTTGCGGCAGGTACTAAATTAGGTTAGATCTGGACTATCATTGGAGGGAAGGCCTAGTTGAACTTAGGTTTGAGGGGAGGTTTGATGGATTGCAAACCAAAGTCCAACATCAGATTATTGAACGGGTCGACTAAATGTATTTAGTCAAATATTGCAAGGTATTTGGAATATGTGGGCAGGGTTAGAGCTTCTCTCACTAAAGAAATTGGTTTGAAGTTGTCTGAAAGGACGTGTTCGACTGTGGCTCGGGTTTGGTTGATGTTTGTTCAACAAAGCGAGCGGTTTTCTTCGGGGTGATCAATTAGGAATCGTTAGGTGATGGTAGAAGTGGATAATCTTGTAAGTCCTGGAACTTGAGCTTTTTAGAGGGCGTCGGGAATTCGATGGTAGTTTGGTAACCGGCAGAAGTACTGAGCTAGTGGGAGTTTGACGACTAATGGGAGTTATGGAGACAGTTATGCAACGTGGGTCTCTGGTATTAACATGATTAGTGCGTATAACACTAGGGTACTTGGATGCTATAAACATACCCTCGAATGGCAAATAGATTTGCAACTGACCGGTGGAACAAACCAGATTCTTCTCGGATAGCCACGGTTTTATTTCTTACTCGTACAGTGGGATCGTGCTTGGGATGAGAAGATGGGTTTGTGATATTCATAGCTATGAGGAGGTCAGTGTACCATCGAGAAAGCAAAAAGTTGAAAAGGTGGTAGATTTTGAGGTTGTTCTCACTGGAGCCTTGATGAAGAGTCTACGAAGACGCCTGTTGAAATTTCCGATTGCTGGCAAAAGGAAATCATAGATAGACGGAAAATTCTGTACGAGGGTGATCATTGACATGTGTGTTCGGGATTGGACATGTCCAGAGTGATCGGTGAGGCTGTGTAGTCTCATGAAGAATCCTATAATTGAAGAGTTACATACTTCAATTGATCTTCTTGTGTAAGAAGATGGTGGTGCAAGAAACCGAGATGGCCCAAGTTAGTAACCGGAGATCGGGTTGAAGCTTAGCGGTCTTGATGTCGAAAGACTTCCTTCCCTCAGGTGTGGAAGAGCGGCGTTGTAACGACCCGACCTTTTCGACTTACTTTTGTGCTTGTTACTTTCTGCAAAACTGCGTATTTGTGCGTACTGCGTATTTAGTAATTTACTTATGCTCACTAGTTAGCCTTGTTGGACTTTCTACCTTGTTGGACTTTAGCCCACCCTACTCTAGCTAATGGACTATTTAATTAGCCCAATTTTAATAAGTTAGTGACCCATATAAATGTAAGACAAATACCCATTTATTAGAGGGAACATACTAGCATTTTTGTTAACCATAATCACAATTGTTGCATGGGATCCCAACATAAGCACCAACTTTAGACAACCATTAACCAAAAAGCGAAAGTTTGTCCCCTTCTCCCCTCCCAAACTCCACAGCCACCACCACCATGCCACCCCCATCCTCCTATAAATACCATGCTAATTCCTCACATGTTACACTTGATCTCATTCACAAATTACACACACTTACTCTCTTATTTTCTCTCTAGTATTTCTCACTCTAAAAAGTGTAAGTTTTAAATTTTCTTCTTCTTCTTCTTCTCTTATCATTTTTGACATCATCATCATCATGCAAGGATCAAGTTTTTTAGCTTCTTGATCTTGTTATATCTTGTAGATTCAAACTTTGGTTTGAATCCTTCAAGAACATTAAAGATTCAAGATTTCTAGCTTTGAATCTTCATTTACTTGTTGGATCTAAGTTTTCTAGCTTATGATTCCTTTATTTTGTTAAAAAGATCAAAACTTGTGTTTATGATCTTCATGTAACTTGTAGATCTAGCTTTTTGCTTTAAAGATTTTCAAGAACATTAAAGATCCAAGCTTTCTAGATTTGTGTTTCATTATTTTGTTAAAGATCTTAGCTTTTTAGCTTATGTTCTCATTACTTTTACTAGATCTTAGCTTTCTAGCTTATGGTCTCATTAATCTTGTAAAGATCCAAGCTTTCTAGCTTAGGGTTTCCTTAATACTTGAGATCTAAGTTATCATTGTAGATCTCACTTACTTGGAACCTTTTTGTGATTGTTGTGATGATAAAGATCAAGTCTTTATCATGAAGATGCATAAACTTGTGTAAAAAGGACAAAGGTTGAAGCTTTATTGGGTTTATGCCATAAAGAGGCAACCATGATGTTCAAAACTTGCAGAATGATAGCTTTTACTCTTAGTTTTGTGTTGATGGTTGAAACTTGGTAAAAGTGATGCTAAAACATCAAAGAGTTGTACACTTGAAGCTTACACGCATCAAGGATGAGAACCGTGATGAGCATCAAGCACCAAGAAACCCACCGGAGCACTTTTTTGCTATTTTTCTGGGTCTGATCAGACTCTTGGACTTCTAGAAAATTTATTTTCAGATAGTTCGTTTCGAGTAGATGAATTTTAGTTTAGGCCTCACCTAAACCCGATATACGGTTTAGCATTTATAGCCTTCCGAAGGTCACTACGCCTTTGTAACGTTGTGCTGGAATTTCTGACCTACTCGCACTTAAACTGTAGCCACGGTTAAACGAAGACAAGTTAGGTTCTGAAAATTGGTCAACGGTTAGAGGACTCACATACGGAGCCTTGGCCACTGACTACGCATCTTTTCGATTTGTATAGAGGTCGTAGCAGCTGTTCGAAGTCAGCCTTTTGTTTCGATATCTATTCTTGATGAAAACTTACTTTATCTTTTACGAATGATGATGACGATGATGATACTTTAGACTTAATTTATTTTACTTTTAAACCTTTAGGGACAATATACTGACCTAGTAACCTTTGACTTAGGTTGACGACCTTTCGGACCGACTTACTACTTGCATACTTTTCATATCGACCTTACCGCATTTATCACTGTGAGTTATAGCTTCCCTTTTTTACTTATACTATGTTTGGGACTGAGAATACATGCGCTTTTTATATTTTACTTACTTGACACGAGTACTTAAACTTTACATATGTGTGGGTTATATAACGGCATAAACTTTCCCCTTAGCAGGGTAACATTTAGTCATTGGTTTTTGAACCGGTGAACGCGAATCTTAGATATGGATCCATAGGGTTTGACATCCCCACTCGGGTAGTCGCGCTAGCATTTAATGAGTGTTTAATACTTCGAGGACATATGCACTCGCCAAGTGTACTTTTAGGGGGTATTATTATTACGTTAAGTTAGTTACCGGGTGCCCACGATTAAACATATACTTTTCATACTGTTTTGAATACGAAATCTCGTGGTCTACATTACATTACTGAATACAAACTATAGCTCACTAACATCCGTGTTGAACTTTTAAGCGTGTATTTCTCAGGTGCTTAGACGTTGTTGCTTCTGCTGTTAGACTTGTTGTCTTGGTATTATAGACTTGCTGTTACAGATTCGCTGTGTTAGACTTCCGCTGCATTACTTAGAGATGTCTCAATCATGGAACTTTTACTTTGCATTCGCAACTTTTTTTATTTTGAATAATAGCTTTGTAACGACCTTTGTGTCACGTTATCTTTTGTAAAATGCTATATTCTTTTGAATGCAAAACTCGTTTTAAAACAGCATGTAGTAATATACCGTGTATTGGACCCGTTGTTGACGATTCATACATGATGGTTTTGTACGGGGCGTCACATTTGGTATCAGAGCATTGGTTGTAGGGAATTAGGATGCATTAGTGAGTCTAGACCAAGTCAAGTAGGATTCACTAATAGGACTAATCTACAACTTGCTCGTTTACTTGTTACTGCTTACTACTATTGTTGTATGGTACTGCTACTTTCTCGCTACTGCATGCTACTATCTGTCTTTGATTGCATGTTACTTTTGTTTAATACTGTTACGATTGCCATGCTATGTACTGCTAGGATGCTGTAGTGCCTAATTACGTGCTTGCTATATGTCTTACTGACATGAAAAAAGTTTTTTTTTCCTTGTTCAGATATCAGACATGCTGCCCATGACCTTTGACTTCGAGAGTGACTCAGATACGTCTGATACCTTGCCTACTATTGTTGCTAATTCACGGCTACCCTCCACTGAATCTGGTGATTCTTCATCCGGAGATAGTGGGCATGCGCTTGATCTGATGGACGTCTTAGACGGAGACAAGGATCTAGAGAAGATTCCAGCTCCACCCAGCTCTAGACTCCTGGGGCCACAACATCATCCCGATGGTACTGTGATCTCTGGGGAAACGGAGACGGTCCTTTCTGTAATGAGCATGAACATTGGGCTAGACGCACCGCTGACGGACGAGTCGTACCGATTATGAAATGTCCCGTTCTTATTGATTAAAAACGTTCCATATTAATTGATTTCGTTGCGAGGTTTTGACCTCTATATGAGACGTTTTTCAAAGACTGCATTCATTTTAAAACAAACCATAACCTTTATTTTATCAATAAAGGTTTAAAAAGCTTTACGTAGATTATCAAATAATGATAATCTAAAATATCCTGTTTACACACGACCATTACATAATGGTTTACAATACAAATATGTTACAACAAAATAAGTTTCTTGAATGCAGTTTTTACACAATATCATACAAGCATGGACTCCAAATCTCGTCCTTATTTAAGTATGCGACAGCGGAAGCTCTTAATAATCACCTGAGAATAAACATGCTTAAAACGTCAACAAAAATGTTGGTGAGTTATAGGTTTAACCTATATATATCAAATCATAATAATAGACCACAAGATTTCATATTTCAATACACATCCCATACATAGAGATAAAAATCATTCATATGGTGAACACCTGGTAACCGATATTAACAAGATGCATATATAAGAATATCCCCATCATTCCGGGACACCCTTCGGATATGATATAAATTTCGAAGTACTAAAGCATCCGGTACTTTGGATGGGGTTTGTTAGGCCCAATAGATCTATCTTTAGGATTCGCGTCAATTAGGGTGTCTGTTCCCTAATTCTTAGATTACCAGACTTAATAAAAAGGGGCATATTCGATTTCGATAATTCCACCATAGAATGTCGTTTCACGTACTTGTGTCTATTTTGTAAATCATTTATAAAACCTGCATGTATTCTCATCCCAAAAATATTAGATTTTAAAAGTGGGACTATAACTCACTTTTACAGATTTTTACTTCGTCGGGAAGTAAGACTTGGCCACTGGTTGATTCACGAACCTATAACAATATATACATATATATCAAAGTATGTTCAAAATATATTTACAACACTTTTAATATATTTTGATGTTTTAAGTTTATTAAATCAGCTGTCCTCGTTAGTAACCTACAACTAGTTGTCCACAGTTAGATGTACAGAAATAAATCGATAAATATTATCTTGAATCAATCCACGACCCAGTGTATACGTATCTCAGTATTGATCACAACTCAAACTATATATATTTTGGAATCAACCCCAACCCTGTATAGCTAACTCCAACATTCACATATAGAGTGTCTATGGTTGTTCCGAAATATATATAGATGTGTCGACATGATAGGTCGAAACATTGTATACGTGTCTATGATATCTCAAGATTACATAATATACAATACAAGTTGATTAAGTTATGGTTGGAATAGATTTGTTACCAATTTTCACGTAGCTAAAATGAGAAAAATTATCCAATCTTGTTTTACCCATAACTTCTTCATTTTAAATCCGTTTTGAGTGAATCAAATTGCTATGGTTTCATATTGAACTCTATTTTATGAATCTAAACAGAAAAAGTATAGGTTTATAGTCGGAAAAATAAGTTACAAGTCATTTTTGTAAAGGTAGTCATTTCAGTCGAAAGAACGACGTCTAGATGATCATTTTAGAAAACATACTTCCACTTTGAGTTTAACCATAATTTTTGGATATAGTTTCATGTTCATAATAAAAATCAGTTTCTCAGAATAACAACTTTTAAATCAAAGTTTATCATTGTTTTTAATTAAGTAACCCAAAACAGCCAGCGGTGTTACTACGACGGCTTAAATCCGGTTTTACGGTGTTTTTCGTGTTTCCAGGTTTTAAATCATTAAGTTAGCATATCATATAGATATAGAACATGTGTTTAGTTGATTTTAAAAGTCAAGTTAGAAGGATTAACTTTTGTTTGCGAACAAGTTTAGAATTAACTAAACTATGTTCTAGTGATTACAAGTTTAAACCTTCGAATAAGATAGCTTTATATGTATGAATCGAATGATGTTATGAACATCATTACTACCTTAAGTTCCTTGGATAAACCTACTGGAAAAGAGAAAAATGGATCTAGCTTCAACGGATCCTTGGATGGCTCGAAGTTCTTGAAGCAGAATCATGACACGAAAACAAGTTCAAGTAAGATCATCACTTGAAATAAGATTGTTATAGTTATAGAAATTGAACCAAAGTTTGAATATGATTATTACCTTGTATTAGAATGATAACCTACTGTAAGAAACAAAGATTTCTTGAGGTTGGATGATCACCTTACAAGATTGGAAGTGAGCTAGCAAACTTGAAAGTATTCTTGATTTTATGTAACTAGAACTTGTAGAATTTATGAAGAACACTTAGAACTTGAAGATAGAACTTGAGAGAGATCAATTAGATGAAGAAAATTGAAGAATGAAAGTGTTTGTAGGTGTTTTTGGTCGTTTGTGTATGGATTAGATATAAAGGATATGTAATTTTGTTTTCATGTAAATAAGTCATGAATGATTACTCATATTTTTGTAATTTTATGAGATATTTCATGCTAGTTGCCAAATGATGGTTCCCACATGTGTTTGGTGACTCAAATGGGCTGCTAAGATCTGATCATTGGAGTGTGTATACCAATAGTACATACATCTAAAAGCTGTGTATTGTACGAGTACGAATACGGGTGCATACGAGTAGAATTGTTGATGAAACTGAACGAGGATGTAATTGTAAGCATTTTTGTTAAGTAGAAGTATTTTGATAAGTGTATTGAAGTCTTTCAAAAGTGTATAAATACATATTAAAACACTACATGTATATACATTTTAACTGAGTCGTTAAGTCATCGTTAGTCGTTACATGTAAGTGTTGTTTTGAAACCTTTAGGTTAACGATCTTGTTAAATGTTGTTAACCCAATGTTTATAATATCAAATGAGATTTTAAATTATTATATTATCATGATATTATCATGTATGAATATCTCTTAATATGATATATATACATTAAATGTCTTTAAAACGATAATCGTTACATATATGTCTCGTTTAAAAATCATTAAGTTAGTAGTCTTGTTTTTACATATGTAGTTCATTGTTAATATACTTAATGATATGTTTACTTATCATAGTATCATGTTAACTATATATATATATCCATATATATGTCATCATATAGTTTTTACAAGTTTTAACGTTCGTGAATCACCGGTCAACTTGGGTGGTCAATTGTCTATATGAAACATATTTCAATTAATCAAGTCTTAACAAGTTTGATTGCTTAACATGTTGGAAATATTTAATCATGTAAATATCAATCTCAATTAATATATATAAACATGGAAAAGTTCGGGTCACTACAGTACCTACCCGTTAAATAAATTTCGTCTCGAAATTTTAAGCTGTTAAAGGTGTTGACTAATCTTCTGGAAATAGATGCGGGTATTTCTTCTTCATCTGATCTTCATGCTCCCAGGTGAACTCGGGTCCTCTACGAGCATTCCATCGAACCTTAACAATTAGTATCTTGTTTTGCTTAAGTCTTTTAACCTCACGATCCATTATTTCGACGGGTTCTTCGATGAATTGAAGTTTTTCATTGATTTGGATTTCATCTAACGGAATAGTGAGATCTTCTTTAGCAAAACATTTCTTCAAATTCGAGACGTGGAAAGTGTTATGTACAGTCACGAGTTGTTGAGGTAACTCAAGTCAGTAAGCTACTGGTCCGACACGATCAATAATCTTGAATGGTCCAATATACCTTGGATTTAATTTCCCTCCTTTACCAAATCGAACAACGCCTTTCCAAGGTGCAACTTTAAGCATGACCATCTCTCCAATTTCAAATTCTATATCTTTTCTTTTAATGTCAGCGTAGCTCTTTTGTCGACTTTGGGCGGTTTTCAACCGTTGTTGAATTTGGATGATCTTCTCGGTAGTTTCTTGTATAATCTCTGGACCCGTAATCTGTCTATCCCCCACTTCACTCCAACAAATCAGAGACCTGCACTTTCTACCATAAAGTGCTTCAAACGGCGCCATCTCAATGCTTGAATGGTAGCTGTTGTTGTAGTAAAATTCTGCTAACGGTAGATGTCGATCCCAACTGTTTCTGAAATCAATAACACATGCTCGTAGCATGTCTTCAAGCGTTTGTATCGTCCTTTCGCTCTGCCCATCAGTTTGTGGATGATAGGCAGTACTCATGTCTAGACGAGTTCCTAATGCTTGCTGTAATGTCTGCCAGAATCTTGAAATAAATCTGCCATCCCTATCAGAGATAATAGAGATTGGTATTCCATGTCTGGAGACGACTTCCTTCAAATACAGTCGTGCTAACTTCTCCATCTTGTCATCTTCTCTTATTGGTAGGAAGTGTGCTGATTTGGTGAGACGATCAACTATTACCCAAATAGTATCAAAACCACTTGCAGTCCTTGGCAATTTAGTGATAAAATCCATGGTAATGTTTTCCCATTTCCATTCTGGGATTTCGGGTTGTTGAAGTAGACCTGATGGTTTCTGATGCTCAGCTTTGACCTTAGAACACGTCAAACATTCTCCTACATATTTAGCAACATCGGCTTTCATACCCGGCCACCAAAAATGTTTCTTAAGATCCTTGTACATCTTCCCCGTTCCAGGATGTTTTGAGTATCTGGTTTTATGAGCTTCTCTAAGTACCATTTCTCTCATATCTCTAAATTTTGATACCCAAATTCTTTCAGCCCTATACCGGGTTCCGTCTTCCAGAATATTAAGATGCTTCTCCGATCCTTTGGGTATTTCATCCTTTAAATTTCCCTCTTTTAAAACTCCTTGTTGCGCCTCCTTTATTTGAGTAGTAAGGTTATTGTGAATCATTTTATTCATAGATTTTACTCGAATGGGTTCTCTGTCCTTTCTGCTCAAGGCGTCGGCTACCACATTTGCCTTCCCCGGGTGGTAACGAATCTCAAAGTCGTAATCATTCAACAATTCAATCTAACTACGCTGCCTCATATTCAGTTGTTTCTGATTAAATATGTGCTGAAGACTTTTGTGGTCGGTATATATAATACTTTTGACCCCATATAAGTAGTGCCTCCAAGTCTTTAATGCAAAAACAACCGCACCTAATTCCAAATCATGCGTCGTATAATTTTGCTCGTGAATCTTCAATTGTCTAGATGCATAAGCAATCACCTTCGTTTATTGCATTAATATACAACCGAGACCTTGCTTTGATGCGTCACAATAAATCACAAAATCATCATTCCCTTCAGGCAATGACAATATAGGTGCCGTAGTTAGCTTTTTCTTCAATAACTGAAACGCTTTCTCTTGTTCATCATTCCATTCAAATTTCTTCCCTTTATGCGTTAATGCAGTCAAGGGTTTTGCTATTCTGGAAAAGTCTTGGATGAACCTTCTGTAGTAACCAGCTAGTCCTAAAAACTGGCGTATGTGTTTCGGAGTTTTCGGGGTTTCCCACTTTTCAACAGTTTCTATCTTTGCCGGATCCACCTTAATACCTTCTTTGTTCACTATGTGACCGAGGAATTGAACTTCTTCCAACCAAAATGCACACTTTGAAAACTTAGCGTACAATTCTTCCTTCCTCAATACTTCTAACACCTTTCTAAAATGCTCACCGTGTTCTTGGTCATTCTTTGAGTAAATAAGTATGTCATCAATGAAAACAATGACAAACTTGTCAAGGTATAGTCCACACACTCAGTTCATAAGGTCCATGAACACAGCTGGTGCATTAGTTAAACCAAACGGCATGACCATAAACTCGTAATGACCGTAACGTGTTCTGAAAGCAGTCTTTGGAATATCATCTTCTTTCACCCGCATTTGATGATACCCGGAACGTAAGTCAATCTTTGAATAAACAGATGAGCCTTGTAGTTGATCAAATAAGTCGTCGATTCTAGGTAATGGGTAGCGGTTCTTGATGGCAAGTTTGTTCAACTCTCGGTAGTCAATACACAACCTGAATGTACCATCTTTCTTCTTGACAAACAAAACAGGAGCTCCCCACGATGATGTGCTTGGTCGAATGAAACCACGCTCTAAAAGTTCTTGTAATTGGCTTTGCAGTTCTTTCATCTCGCTGGGTGCGAGTCTGTAAGGAGCATGAGCTATTGGTGCAGCTCCTGGTACAAGATCTATTTGAAATTCAACGGATCGATGTGGGGGTAATCCCGATAATTCTTTCGGAAATACATCGGGAAATTATTTTGCAATGGGAACATCATTGATGCTCTTTTCTTCAGTTTGTACTTTCTCGACGTGTGCTAGAACAGCATAGCAACCTTTTCTTATTAGTTTTGTGCCTTCAAATTACTAATAAGATGTAGCTTCGTGTTGCCCTTTTCTCCATACACCATTAAGGGTTTTCCTTTTTCTCGTATAATGCGAATTGCATTTTTGTAACAAACGATCTCTGCTTTCACTTCTTTCAACCAGTCCATACCGATTATCACATCAAAACTCCCTAACTCTACTGGTATCAAATCAATCTTAAATGTTTCTCTAACCAGTTTAATTTCTCGATTCCGACATATATTATCTGCTGAAATTAATTTACCATTTGCTAATTCGAGTAAAAATTTACTATCCAAAGGCGTCAATGGACAACTTAATTTAGTACAAAAATCTCTACTCATATAGCTTCTATCCGCACCCGAATCAAATAAAACGTAAGCAGATTTATTGTCAATAAGAAACGTACCCGTAACAAGCTCCGGGTCTTCCTGTGCCTCTGCCGCATTAATATTGAAAACTCTTCCGCGGCCTTGTCCATTCGTGTTCTCCTGGTTCGGGCAATTTCTAATAATGTGGCCCGGTTTTCCACATTTATAACAAACTACATTGGCATAACTTGCTCCGACACTACTTGCTCCGCCATTACTCGTTCCGACACCATTTGTTCCTTTCGTTCTATTAACCCCTGGTCCGTAGACCTCACATTTCGCCGCGCTATGACCATTTCTTTTACACTTGTTGCAAAATTTGGTGCAGAACCCCGAGTGATACTTTTCACACCTTTGGCATAGCTGCTTCTGATTGTTGTTGTTGTTGCGGTTATTATTGTTGTTGGGATGATTGTTGTAGTTGCTGTTGTTGTTGTTGTTGTTGTTGGGCCGTTTGTTGTAGTTGCGATTGATGTTGCGATTGTTGGGATAATTGTTGCGATTATTGTTGTAATTGCTGTTGTTGTTGTATTGGTGATTCTTATCACCGTTTTCCTCCCACTTTCTTTTGACTTGCTTCACATTGGCCTCTTCAGCAGTCTGTTCTTTAATTCTTTCTTCAATCTGGTTCACTAGTTTGTAAGTCATTCTACATGCCTGTTGTATGGAGGCGGGCTCGTGTGAACTTATATCTTCTTGGATTCTTTCCGGTAATCCTTTCACAAACGCGTCGATCTTCTCTTCCTCATCTTCGAATGCTCCCGGACAAAATAGGCACAATTCCGTGAATCGTCTTTCGTACGTGGTAATATCAAATCCTTGGGTTCGTAACCCTCTAAGTTCTGTCTTGAGCTTATTGACCTCGGTTCTGGGACGGTACTTCTCATTCATCAAGTGCTTGAATGCTGACCATGGTAGTGCGTACGCGTCGTCTTGTCCCACTTGCTCTAGATAGGTATTCCACCATGTTAACGCAGAACCTATGAAGGTATGCGTAGCGTACTTCACTTTGTCCTCTTCAGTACACTTACTTATGGCAAACACCGATTCGACCTTCTCGGTCCACCGTTTCAATCCGATCAGTCCTTCGGTTCCATCAAATTCCAAAGGTTTGCAGGCAGTGAATTCTTTGTAGGTGCATCCTACACGATTTCCTGTACTGCTAGATCCAAGGTTATTGTTGGTATGTAGTGCAGCCTGTACTGCGGCTATGTTTGAAGCTAGAAAAGTATGGAATTCCTCTTCATTCATATTCACGGTGTGTCGAGTAGTCGGTGCCATTTCCTTCAAAATAGTCAAATGGAACAAGTTAATCATACAGAATATTAAGAGTAGTTAATAGTATTTCCTAGCATAATATGAACTCATTTATAAAAGCTTTTTCTTCATATTAGCATTTTATAAGTTTAAATTCGGGTAGTACCTACCCGTTAAGTTCATACTTAGTAGCTAATATACAATTCAACTACTACAATTCTATATAAAAAACTGATTATAATAATATTTCGCGTTCAAACTTTTATACAATATTTTACAAACTTACAATACCGCTTATTTTACATAAAGCATGAAATATAGCACACAATAACTTTGATACAAGATAGTTGTGAAGATAATTCTAGCTAGTACACAAGTCGTTCAGCAAAGGCAATAAAGACACGTAATTCATACGTCCAGAAACAAGTCATGCATTCTGGTTTTACTAGGACTACTTCCCATCCTTGGTCTTGTGGAACATAACCGTTATGGCCGTTGATAAGACAGCGTGTTGTAACATCGACAAAGGGACGAGGGTTACGTAATGACCAACAGTCTCGTAATAACCTAAAAACCTCATTTCTTACCCCAATTACCAACTCCGTCACTTGTGGGAACGTTTTGTTTAATAGCTGTAGCCCGATGTTCTTTTTCTCACTTTGGTGAGAAGCGAACATTACTAACCCGTAAGCATAGCATGCTTCTTTATGTTGCATGTTAGCCGCTTTTTCTAAATCACGAAGTCCAATATTCGGATATATTGAGTCAAAATAATTTCTTAACCCATTGCGTAAAATAGCATTTGGGTTCCCCGCAATATATGCGTCAAAGTAAACACATCGTAACTTATGGATTTCCCAATGTGATATCCCCCATCTTTCGAACGAAAGCCTTTTATAAACCAAGGCATTCTTGGAACGTTCTTCGAATGTCTTACAAACTGATCTCGCCTTAAATAGTTGTGCCGAAGAATTCTGACCGACTCTAGACAAGATTTCATCAATCATGTCTCCGGGTAGGTCTCTTAAAATATTGGGTTGTCTATCCATTTTGTGTTTTTATACTGTAAAATAGACAAGAGTTAGATTCATAAAAAAAATACTTATTAATACAAGCAATTTTTATATATATCATAAAGCATAAGCACACTATATTACATATATTACACCACACGAATACAACTATCTTATTCCGACTCGCTTGTTTCTTCTTCTTCTTCGGTTTTGGTCCGTTTTGCCAAGTTTCTAGGGATATATGATGTTCCCCTAATACGAGCCGTCGTTTTCCACATTGGTTTAGAAAAACCTGGTGGTTTAGAGGTTCCCGGGTCATTGTTACAACTTAAGGACTTCGGGGGTTGACGATACATATAAAGTTCATCGGGGTTGGAATTAGATTTCTCTATTTTTATGCCCTTTCCCTTATTAGTTTCTTTTGTCTTTTTAAATTCAGTTGGGGTAATTTCTATAACATCATCGGAATTCTCGTCGGAATCCGATTCATCGGAGAATTGGTAATCCTCCCAATATTTTGCTTCCTTGGCGGAAACACCATTGACCATAATTAACCTTGGTCGGTTGGTTGAGGATTTTCTTTTACTTAACCGTTTTATTATTTCCCCCACCGGTTCTATTTCTTCATCCGGTTCCGATTCTTCTTCCGGTTCCGATTCTTCTTCCGGTTTCGACTCTTCTTCCGGTTCCTCTTCGGGAACTTGTGAATCAGTCCACGAATCATTCCAATTTACATTTAACTCTTCATTATTATTAAGTGAGTCAATGGGACTTGTTCTAGAGGTAGACATCTATCACATAATATCAAACGCGTTAAGAGATTAATATATCACATAATATTCACATGTTAAAAATATATAGTTTCCAACAAAATTTGTTAAGCAATCATTTTTCAAGTAAACACAGTCGAAGTCCAGACTCACTAATGCATCCTAACAAACTCGATAAGACACACTAATGCAAAATTCTGGTTCTCTAAGACCAATGCTCGGATACCAACTGAAATGTCCCATTCTTATTGATTAAAAACGTTCCATATTAATTGATTTCGTTGCGAGGTTTTGACCTTTATATGAGACGTTTTTCAAAGACTGCATTCATTTTAAAACAAACCATAACCTTTATTTTTTCAATAAAGGTTTAAAAAGCTTTACGTAGATTATCAAATAATGATAATCTAAAATATCCTGTTTACACACGACCATTACATAATGGTTTACAATACAAATATGTTACAACAAAATAAGTTTCTTGAATGCAGTTTTTACACAACATCATACAAGCATGGACTCCAAATCTCGTCCTTATTTAAGTATGCGACAGCGGAAGCTCTTAATAATCACCTGAGAATAAACATGCTTAAAACGTCAACAAAAATGTTGGTGAGTTATAGGTTTAACCTATATATATCAAATCATAATAATATACCACAAGATTTCATATTTCAATACACATCCCATGCATAGAGATAAAAATCATTCATATGGTGAACACCTAGTAACCGACATTAACAAGATGCATATATAAGAATATCCCCATCATTCCGGGACACCCTTCGGATATGATATAAATTTTGAAGTACTAAAGCATCCGGTACTTTGGATGGGGTTTGCTAGGCCCAATAGATCTATCTTTAGGATTCGCGTCAATTAGGGTGTCTGTTCCCTAATTCTTAGATTACCAGACTTAATAAAAAGGGGCATATTCGATTTCGATAATTCCACCATAGAATGTAGTTTCACGTACTTGTGTCTATTTTGTAAATCATTTATAAAACCTGCATGTATTCTCATCCCAAAAATATTAGATTTTAAAAGAGGGACTATAACTCACTTTCACAGATTTTTACTTCGTCGGGAAGTAAGACTTGGCCACTGGTTGATTCACGAACCTATAACAATATATACATATATATCAAAGTATGTTCAAAATATATTTACAACACTTTTAATATATTTTGATGTTTTAAGTTTATTAAATCAGCTGTCCTCGTTAGTAACCTACAACTAGTTGTCCACAGTTAGATGTACAGAAATAAATCGATAAATATTATCTTGAATCAATCCACGACCCAGTGTATACGTATCTCAGTATTGATCACAACTCAAACTATATATATTTTGGAATCAACCTCAACCCTGTATAGCTAACTCCAACATTCACATATAGAGTGTCTATGGTTGTTCCGAAATATATATAGATGTGTCGACATGATAGGTCGAAACATTGTATACGTTTCTAAGGTATCTCAAGAATACATAATATACAATACAAGTTGATTAAGTTATGGTTAGAATATATTTGTTACCAATTTTCACGTAGCTAAAATGAGAAAAATTATCCAATCTTGTTTTACCCATAACTTCTTCATTTTAAATCCGTTTTGAGTGAATCAAATTGCTATGGTTTCATATTGAACTCTATTTTATGAATATAAACAGAAAAAGTATAGGTTTATAGTCGGAAAAATAAGTTACAAGTCGTTTTTGTAAAGGTAGTCATTTCAGTCGAAAGAACGACGTCTAGATGATCATTTTAGAAAACATACTTCCACTTTGAGTTTAACCATAATTTTTGGATATAGTTTCATGTTCATAATAAAAATCATTTTCTCAGAATAACAACTTTTAAATCAAAGTTTATCATAGTTTTTAATTAACTAACCCAAAACAGCCCGCGGTGTTACTACGACGGCGTAAATCCGGTTTTACGGTGTTTTTCGTGTTTCCAGGTTTTAAATCATTAAGTTAGCATATCATATAGATATAGAACATGTGTTTAGTTGATTTTAAAAGTCAAGTTAGAAGGATTAACTTTTGTTTGCGAACAAGTTTAGAATTAACTAAACTATGTTCTAGTGATTACAAGTTTAAACCTTCGAATAAGATAGCTTTATATGTATGAATCGAATGATGTTATGAACATCATTACTACCTTAAGTTCCTTGGATAAACCTACTGGAAAAGAGAAAAATGGATCTAGCTTCAACGGATCCTTGGATGGCTCGAAGTTCTTGAAGCAGAATCATGACACGAAAACAAGTTCAAGTAAGATCATCACTTGAAATAAGATTGTTATAGTTATAGAAATTGAACCAAAGTTTGAATATGATTATTACCTTGTATTAGAATGATAACCTACTGTAAGAAACAAAGATTTCTTGAGGTTGGATGATCACCTTACAAGATTGGAAGTGAGCTAGCAAACTTGAAAGTATTCTTGATTTTATGTAACTAGAACTTGTAGAATTTATGAAGAACACTTAGAACTTGAAGATAGAACTTGAGAGAGATCAATTAGATGAAGAAAATTGAAGAATGAAAGTGTTTGTAGGTGTTTTTGGTCGTTGGTGTATGGATTAGATATAAAGGATATGTAATTTTGTTTTCATGTAAATAAGTCATGAATGATTACTCATATTTTTGTAATTTTATGAGATATTTCATGCTAGTTTCCAAATGATGGTTTCCACATGTGTTAGGTGACTCACATGGGCTGCTAAGATCTGATCATTGGAGTGTATATACCAATAGTACATACATCTAAAAGCTGTGTATTGTACGAGTACGAATACGGGTGCATACGAGTAGAATTGTTGATGAAACTGAACGAGGATGTAATTGTAAGCATTTTTGTTAAGTAGAAGTATTTTGATAAGTGTATTGAAGTCTTTCAAAAGTGTATAAATACATATTAAAACACTACATGTATATACATTTTAACTGAGTCGTTAAGTCATCGTTAGTCGTTACATGTAAGTGTTGTTTTGAAACCTTTAGGTTAACGATCTTGTTAAATGTTGTTAACCCAATGTTTATAATATCAAATGAGATTTTAAATTATTATATTATCATGATATTATCATGTATGAATATATCTTAATAAGATATATATACATTAAATGTCTTTACAACGATAATCGTTACATATATGTCTCGTTTAAAAATCATTAAGTTAGTAGTCTTGTTTTTACATATGTAGTTCATTGTTAACATACTTAATGATATGTTTACTTATCATAGTATCATGTTAACTATATATATATCCATATATATGTCCTCATATAGTTTTTACAAGTTTTAACATTCGTGAATCACCGATCAACTTGGGTGGTCAATTGTCTATATGAAACATATTTCAATTAATCAAGTCTTAACAAGTTTGATTGCTTAACATGTTGGAAACATTTAATCATGTAAATATCAATCTCAATTAATATATATAAACATGGAAAAGTTCGGGTCACTACAGATTACACCTGGCAGATATCGACTTATGAGCACTGGCCAGACGCTTTCTCCCACCCGTGACGTACCTGCACTACCTTCAGATGATTCATCATCTGATGAGACCAGCGAGGAGGATCCCGAGGATGATTCTGAGGAGGATTTCGAGGAGGAGCCCGTGCAGCCACCCTCTACCCCGCCGAAGAAGCGGTACCGCTTCGATGGTACTGTTATTCCAGGGGTTAATGGAGGTAAGCCATTCGTGAACGCACATGGATTGTTGATTAGAGTCACAGCCCGTAAGCGGGTTGTACCGTATCCTGCTGATCCATTCGTGCGTAAGGTCACTCGTTATGCGCCATCTACTTTTGGTGCACCATCTGTATCCCTGACACCATCTGCACCACCTACACCGCCTGCCCCACCAGCATCTCTCACCGTCGAGGAACTGACAAGGGAAGTGCATACCCTCCGTGCTCGTGTAACTGAGCTCGAGGATCAGATGTTCCACCTGATGGATATCATTTACCCACCCTCGCCCTAGGACTGTTGTATTAGATTTCATTATGTAATCCCGTTAGTAGTTCATGTTTTATTCAAGTATTGTACGAAAACCTATGAAGCTATATGCAAACATTCTTATTAATGAATGGAATTACTGCTGTTTAATTATTGCACGATGTTCCATTTAAGTTATTGTATGATGATTTTGTGGTACCTGTATCTAGTTTGCTTTACTTAATATACATGTATTGTGTTGATCCCATATTGGTTACCACATACTATAATATTATTAATTATTGAATGCTGGATTTTAAATTAAGTCAAAATTTTGTCTGGAAGATCGATGGCTAATGGAAGAGGTCCGTGAGAAATCCCCACCGCAGCACAGATAGAGGAAATGATAACTGCTCGAGTAGCCGCAGCTATGGTGAATGCCAACCCTCAAGCTCCACCAGTTAACCGGAACATTCGGAACGGGTGTACTTTCAAGGAGTTTTAGAGCTGCAAGCCCCACAATTTCAGTGGTACTGAAGGACCAGTTGGGCTGACGAGATGGTTTGAGAAGTTGAAATCTGTGTTCCGTGTGAGTAGCTGCTCCGAAGGGAATAAGACTAAGTTCGCATCCTGCACTTTGTCGGATGGCGCTTTGACATGGTGGAATACGCTCGCCCAGGCTGTAACACCCTAATATCTATTGTACATAAGTGTAAATATAGTACATAAAGCGTGGGAATAATTCTGGATTTAAACAGAAGTCGGATTCTGTTCAGACCTAAGTGCGCTCAACGAACACTTAATGGGTGCGCGTGGCACACTCCCACTGTAGCCGGGTTCTTTTCATTTAATCTGATATTTTGGAAGGGTATTGTGGTAAATTCACTTAGGGGATGAGATAAGGCTACCAGATCAGTGAGTTGGGAGTCATAACTCCACTTTCAACCACCATTTTCTTGCTACTTTAATTCTAGTGAGAGAAACCCAAATTTGAGTGAGAGAAAGCTCAAGTAAAGAAAGAAGGAGCTAGTTTCGGGTCTTAGCTCAAGTTATAAGGTTGTTCATCTCCTCTCTAGCTACGTTTTGGTTGTGGTGGTAAGTTCTAATTTTGATTTCCTTAATTTAATTTGTTTAAGGGTTAGAACTTGGGTTAGTGATGAACATAATACCTTTTGTTGGTGATTTTGGGGGTTTTAGGTAAGATTGAGTCAAGACGACTCAAGAATGACTAACATAGGGTTTCAAAGTAATAATTGGTGTTATTGAGTCTTAAATGGTTAGTTATTCACTAGCTCACTTGTGTTGCTAGTAAAATTGGTTCTAGGGTTTATGGTTGACTTGAAATGGGTCAAATGGGTGGGTTTGACCTAGCGGGATAAATTGAGTATGAAAACACCCTAGTTATGTGTTGATGGAAGTCTTAGAACCTTAGTCACTAGCTTTTAGTGATTAGTTGGGAGTCTTGACCTTTAATGCGTGATTCTAGTGCAAATGGGTCATAAATACACTAGTAAGGTTAGTTAGTGGGTAGTCCAACTTATTATGTGAATTAATTGGGAATTAATTATGTTAGGTTACTCGCTTTAAAGGTTACAAGTTATTGTTGGAAATCTCGCCAAGTCGACAAGGTGAGTGGAATGATTATACATGTGTGTATATAATGTAGTTACTTGTACAAGATTCAATGTGGGTTTAAGTTCGAGCGGTCGATACCACATCGGGTCAATATATGATATGGGTTTAAGTTCGAGCGTTCGATGCCATGTCATGTATGTGTGTGGGCGTGTAGGGTGGGTTTAAAGTTCGGGCGTTTGATACCACATTACACGTGACGGGGGGGGGGGGGTGGTGGTTTAAAGTTCGGGCGATCGATACCACTCCGGGGTTAGTGTTATAATTCGTTGTACGCTAATGGTTGTTGGGAACACCGATAGGAAATTCGAAGTACCATTCCTTTGTACTATTGGTTAACCATGTTTATGTATTTGTAGTGTGGCACTTTATATTATTCGAGTTATATGTGCTATCGTTTGTGCTAGCTTGTGGTCTTGGAGATTTAGCGTTATACCTTGCGTTGTTATGTCATTTAAATTGCTAGCATGTATGAGGTAATTGTGTATGTGATTGCAAGCAAGTAGGTTATATATGTATGTGTATAATTATTGCATTCACTAAGCGTTAGCTTACCCTCTCGTTGTTTACCTATTTAGGATCCGGCTTGGATAAGGGCAAAGGTATTCGCTTGGATTAGTGGCTCTCGGGGGTTTTAGCTTTTTGGAAGTTCGACCAAGATTTGGGTAGTTTAACCCCAAACACCATGCTCTAGTGACGTTTGGCAATTAAACATTTTGTGGTCGAAACTCGTATTTCGTACTTAATGGTATTTTGGGCATATGTGGGCCCCGCAATGTAAAACTCGTTTTTTCATTGATTCGTGCTAGTTTTACTTATACTAATATGATGTGAAAAGCATTTCGTCTAAGAATGATGGGAAGTGTTAGATCTTTTTACGAAAATGGAATAATTTGGACAGCGGGCTGCCAGGCCCTATGCGCGACGCGCACAGGTAGGGTTGCACGCCGCGCACCCTGCCTGGGCAGGCCTGCTTCGAATTTTTTTTTATTTTGCAGTTTTGGTTGGTTAACGGGTTGGGTCGTTACAAGTGGTATCAGAGCATGGTCTAAGGGATTTAGGTGACTTGAGATAGGCGCCTAGACTTAGACTTTTGTGTTGTTGAATTATATGCGGGACTTGTAGGACTACGGGTCGGTGCGGGTTTTGATTTGTCCTTTGGCACATATGTGTACTAACTTTGCTTATGTTATGACATACTAATCATGTGTTATTGTTTTGAACATCGGACAAGATGGTTGTGATACGTTTGAGCATGGCATGGCATGTGAGCGTAATAGTGAGTCGCGACTACTATTACGGTTGCAAGTCAAGTCAAGCAAGGATGTGCGACAAGTATCGAGCTAGATGTGGTGTGTGTGCGGTCATATGCATAGGTATATATGTGTATTAAATTGTTGGTGATGTCTAATCCATTTTTAATCTTAGAATGAAGACGAGAAACGGAACGGATATGAAATGGCAATGGTGGTCCCTCTCATGTGGAGGAAGATGAGATGACTACCAAGATTGAGACCGCTTTAGAAAACTATGTTTCGGTTTTCTCACGAAGGGTTAAACAAATATTCGAAGAGTCGGTTTCGGAACAAATTGTCGATATGATTCAAGAACGAATGACCAATGCCGTCAAAGAAGAAGTTGAAAGGAGGTTTCCTACACCTCAAAATGGGGGCAAGTTGGAGTTTAGCTATAAGAACTTCTTGGCGACTAAGCCTCCTCACTTTCACGGGGATCCCAACCCCATGAAAAGTGCGGCTTGGATCTTCGATGTCGAGGGTTGTTTTCGCACGACTGAGTGCCCACCCGAGAAGAAGACAAGGCTTGCTACTAGTTTGTTGAGGGGCCATGCTAAAGATTGGCTCGATGGTAAAATTGATACGGTGGGTGATGCGGCTTTTGTGGGGTTGTCTTAGGCGGAGTTCAAGAAGGAGTTTTTCCTCGAATATCGTACGCAAATGGATCTTTCCAAATTGTGTAACGAGTTAAGGAACATGCATCAAGGGTCTTTGGACCTAAACACTCTCAAAACCAACTTTCTAGCCAAAGCGCGTTTTTGCCCCGAGTATGTGGGGAATGATCAATTGTTAATGGAAGACTTTCATGCGATCCTTAGAGATGATTTGAAGGGTAAAATTAGTATTGGTCATGTTGAGACTTTTGTAAAGCTTTTGGCGGTGACGAAGGGGTTTGAAGCGCAAGCTCCGAGTCCGATTAGTTATGCGCCAAGTAAAAGAAAGTTTGAAGCTTCTAGTTTTTCGAACAAGAAGAGTATGGGAGCAACCGAAAGTGTTGGTAACATGAAGAGGGGTGCTTCTAGTGGTCACATGGTCACATGTTTCAATTGTGGGCAAAAGGGTCACTACTCTCGTGATTGTCCGAAACCATCTACTAATACAATCACGTGTTTTAATTGTCAAAAAGAAGGGCACCGGAAGTCGGAGTGCCCCTATCTCCGAAATGATCAAGTTAAGAGAATAGAGAAGGCGGCGGGGTCGGCAAGGGGGTGTAATTATTTGATGACCAATGATGAAGCTAAGCAATCCAATGAAGTCGTCTCAGGTACTTTCATGGTTAACTCTAATCCGGCGAGGATTCTATTTGATAGCGGTGCAAATTTGCCGTTTGTGTCTCCAAAATTTATGCCTAAACTTAATAAACTATTAGCTAAGTTAAGTCGTCCGGTAGAAGTCGAAATAGCGGATGGAAAGACGGTGCTAGTGGTTGATGTGTGTAAAAATTGTAATGTTGTGTTTGGTGCCGAAAACTTTAAAATTGACCTCATCCCGATGACTTTGGGTGATTTCGATATTGTTGTGGGTATGGATTGGCTCGATCGTAATAGAGCCGATATTGCATGCAATGAAAAGTCTATTCGTGTGAAGACCCCAAGTGGGGGAGAGTTAATTATTCATGGCGATAAGCGTAGAAGACTTGTGCCGATATGCACTTTTGCACGGGCACATCGTTTCCTAGTTAGTGGTGGCATGGCTTTTCTTTCCCATGTTGTTGATACTCGTGATGAGCCACCACCCATTTGCGAGATTCTGGTGGTTAATGAATTCGAAGGCGTTTTTCCCGGATGAGTTACCGGGTGTTCCGGCGGAAAGACAAGTTGAATTTCGCATTGAGTTGGTTCCGGGAGCTACTCCCATTGCTAAAACTCCTTATCGTTTAGCGCTGATAGAAATGCAAGAATTGTTAAATCAAACCCAAGAGTTACTTGAGAAGGGTTTTTATTCGACCGAGTGCTTCGCCATGGGGTGCTCCGGTCTTGTTTGTGAAGAAGAAAGATGGTAGTATGCGTATGTGCATTGATTATCGGGAGTTGAATAAAGTGACGATCAAGAATCGTTATCCATTACCTAGGATTGACGATTTATTTGATCAACTCCAAGGTGCGACGTATTTCTCAAAAATTGACCTACGGTCCGGCTATCACCAAATACGGGTCCGGGAGGAAGATATTGAGAAAAACAGCTTTTCGAACGCGTTACGGGCATTTTGAGTTTGTGGTGATGCCTTTTGGTCTTACGAATGCGCCGGCAGTGTTCATGGATCTTATGAACCGAGTGTGCCAACCTATGTTGGATAAGTCGGTAATTGTGTTTATCGACGACATACTTGTCTATTCGAGGAGTATGAAGGAACATGAACATCATTTGTGTAGTGTGTTGAAGACGTTGCGGAAGGAGAAGTTGTATGCTAAGTTCTCAAAATGTGAATTTTGGCTAAGGGAGGTTCAATTCCTTGGCCATATTGTGAAAGAGAATGGTATTCAGGTAGATCCGGGGAAGATAGAGACGGTGAAGAGTTGGGGACAACCGATTATGCCTACGGAAATCCGAAGTTTTCTCGAATTGGCCGGTTATTATCATCGGTTTATCCAAGACTTTTCAAAGATTGCTTCTCCATTAACTAAGTTGACAAGGAAGAATACGAGATTCAATTGGGAGAACGAGCAAGAAATCGCTTTTCAATTGTTGAAAGAGAAATTGTGTCAAGCTCCGGTCTTAGTGTTGCTGGAAGGTGCAGATGATATGACGGTATATTGTGATGCTTCTTTGAATGGGCTCGGGTGTGTTCTAATGCAACGAGGTAAAGTCATCGCTTATGCCTCTCGCCAATTAAAGGAACATGAAAAGAGATACCCGACTCATGATCTCGAATTAGCAGCGGTGGTCCATGCTTTGAGAATTTGGCGCCATTACTTGTATGGTGTCAAGTGTACGATTTATTCGGATCACAAGAGTTTGAAACATCTTTTTGATCAACGAGATTTGAATTATCGTCAACGTAGATGGATGGATGTGGTGAAGGATTATGATTGTGAGATACTTTACCATTCGGGAAAGGCGAATGTAGTCGCGGATGCGTTAAGTCGAAAGAGTCAACACCCGGCGTTACGATTGGGATTGTTACGTATGATTATTACTAACGATTTTCTTGAAAAGCTTGGTGTGATTCAAATAGAGGCTTACGTTCACAACAAGCATGCGGAACGAATTGTGGGGCAATCGGAATTCATTACTATGGATTCGCGTGGTTTGTTGTCTTTTCAAGGAAGAGTGTGGGTGCCTAAGATGGGTGATTACCGGTGGGTGCTACTTGATGAAGCACATACGTCAAAGTATTCCATTCATCCGGGCGCGACGAAAATGTATCTTGATTTGAGGAAAGATTATTGGTGGCCGGGCATGAAACGAGACGTTGTTAAGTATGTAGAGCAATGCGTCACGTGTTTTCAAGTTAAAGCCAAACACCAAAAGCCGTATGGTAAGTTGCAACCGCTAGAAATTTCGATGTGGAAGTGGGAGAATATTACCATGGATTTTATTACCAAGTTGCTAAAAACGGCAAGAATCCAATTTGATACAATTTGGGTGATTGTTGATAGATTGACAAAAAGTGCATTGTTTCTTCCTATTAAAGAAGCGATTACGTCGGAGACACTTGCGAAAATGTTCATTAAGGAGGTGATATCGAGACACGGCGTTCCCGCGTCTATCGTTTCGGATCGGGACACGCGTTTTACTTCCTGATTTTGGAAAAAGTTTCATGAGGACATGGGAACGAGGGTGAATATGAGTAAAGCGTACCATCCTCAAACGAACGGTCAAACCGAACGTACGAATCAAACATTGGAGGATATGTTACGAGCGTGTATTATTGATTTCAGTGGTAGTTGGGATGAACATTTGCCTTTGGTGGAATTCTCGTACAATAATAGTTTTCACTCTAGTATTGGAATGCCACCATATGAGATGTTATACGGTAGAAGGTGTCGAACCCCGATTTGTTGGGGCAAAGCGGGTCAAAGGGAAGTCGGGAGCACCGACTTGGTATTGGAGACGAATAGTAAAATCGATATGATTCGGGCTCGTTTCAAGATAGACAAAAATATTATGTCGATAAACGTAGGCGAATGATCAAGTTTCAAGAAGGTGACATGGTGATGCTCAAGGTTTCACCGTGGAAGGGTATTATTCGATTTTGAAAACAGGGAAAGTTAGCCCCTCGGTTTATTGGACCATTTAAGATTTTGGCTCGTGTTGGTGAAGTTGCGTATCGTTTGGAATTACCTGAAGAGCTTGCGGGGATCCATAATACATTTCATGTTTTCCATCTCCGTAAGTGTCTTGCAGATGATTCGTCATGGGTGCCATTAGATGAGATTGAGCTAAACAACAATCTAGAATATGTTAAAAAGCCGATTGCTATACTTGATGAAAAGGTGAAAATGTTGCGTAACAAAGAGGTGAGGACCTTTAAGGTCCAATGGCATCGTAGTAAAGGTTCTGATTTTACATGGGAACCCGAAGAATTTGTGTTGGTGTATCTTCCTGCTTGTCATGCGGCTTGGATCGCGAGGACGCGCTCCGATTCAAGTGGGGGAGAGTTGTAACACCCTAATATCTATTGTACATAAGTGTAAATATAGTACATAAAGCGTGGGAATAATTCTGGATTTAAATAGAAGTCGGATTCTGTTCAGGCCTAAGTGCGCTCAGCGCATACCTAGGGGTGCGCGTGGCGCACTCCCACTGTAGCCGGGTTCTTTTCATTTAATCTGATATTTTGGAAGGGCATTGTGGTAAATTCACTTAGGGGACGAGATAAGGCCACCAGATCAGTGGGTTGGGAGTCATAACTCCACTTTCAACCACCATTTTCTTGCTACTTTAATTCTAGTGAGAGAAACCCAAATTTGAGTGAGAGAAAGCTCAAGTAAAGAAAGAAGGAGCTAGTTTCGGGTCTTAGCTCGAGTTATAAGGTTGTTCATCTCCTCTCTAGCTACGTTTTGGTTGTGGTGGTAAGTTTTAATTTTGTTTTCTTTAATTTAATTTGTTTAAGGGTTAGAACTTGAGTTAGTGATGAACATAATACCTTTTGTTGGTGATTTTGGGGGTTTTGGGTAAGATTGAGTCAAGAGGACTCAAGAATGACTAACCTAGGGTTTCAAAGTAATAATTGGTGTTATTGAATCTAAAATGGTTAGTTATTCACTAGCTCACTTGTGTTGCTAGTAAAATTGGTTTTAGGGTTTATGGTTCACTTGAAATGGGTCAAATGGGTGGGTTTGACCTAGCGGGATAAAATGAGTATGAAAACACCCTAGTTATGTGTTGATGGAAGTCTTAGAACCTTAGTCACTAGCTTTTAGTGATTAGTTGGGAGTCTTGACCTTTAATGCGTAATTCTAGTGCAAATGGGTCATAAATGCACTAGTAAGGTTAGTTGGTGGGTAGTCCAACTTAGTATATGAATTAATTGGGAATTAATTGTGTTAGGTGACTCGCTTTGAAGGTTACAAGTTATTGTTGGAAATCTCGCCAAGTCGACAAAGTGAGTGGAATGATTATACATGTGTGTACATAATGTAGTTACTTGTACGAGATTCGATGTGGGTTTAAGTTAGGGCGGTCGATACCACATCGGGTCAATATATGATATGGGTTTAAGTTCAGGCGTTCGATGTCATGTCATGTATGTGTGTGGGCGTGTAGGGTGGGTTTAAAGTTCGGGCATTCGATACCACATTACACGTGATGGGTGGGTTTAAAGTTCGGGCGATCGATACCACTCCAGGGTTAGTGTTATAATTCGTAGTACGCTAACGGTTGTTGGGAACATCGATGGGAAATTCGAAGTACCATTCCTTTGTACTATTGGTTAACCATGGTTATGTATTTGTAGTGTGGCACTTTATATTATTCGAGTTATATGTGCTATCGTTTGTGCTAGCTTGTGGTCTTGGAGATTTAGCATTATTCCTTGCGTTGGTATGTCATTTAAATTGCTACCATGTATGAGGTAATTGTGTATGTGATTGCAAGCAAGTAGGTTATATATGTATGTGCATAATTATTGCATTCACTAAGCGTTAGCTTACCCTCTCGTTGTTTACCTTTATAGGATCCGGCTTGGATAAGGGCAAAGGTATTCGCTTGGATTAGTGGCTCTCGGGGGTTTTAGCTTTTTGGAAGTTCGACCAAGATTTAGGTAGTTTAACCCCAAACACCATGCTCTAGTGACGTTTGGCAATTAAACTTTTTGTGGTCGAAACTCGTATTTTGTACTTAATGGTATTTTGGGCATATGTGGGCCCCGCAATGTAAAACTCATTTTATCATTGATTCGTGCTAGTTTTACTTATACTAATATGATGTGAAAAGCATTTCGTCTAAGAATGATGGGAAGTGTTAGATCTTTTTACGAAAACAGAACAATTTGGACAGCGGGCTGCCAGGCACTGTGCGCGTCGCGCACAGGTAGGGTTGCGCGCCGCGCACCCTGCCTGGGCAGGCCTGCTTCGAATTTTTTTTTATTTTGCAGTTTTGGTTGGTTAACGGGTTGGGTCGTTACACAGGCGCAAGGAATAAATGAAGCTTACGCTACACTATGGGAGGAGTTTAAGAAGACTATGATCGAGGAGTACTACCCCAGAACCGAAATTCAGAAAATGGAAGCGGAGTTTTTGGAACTGAAGGTTTTGGGAACTGATCTTGATGGCAATAACCGAAGGTACTTGGAATTGGCATTGATGTGCCCCACAATGGTTACGCCTGAGTTCAAGCGAATGGAGAGGTATCTGTGGGGACTCCCCAAGGACATTCAAGGAAATGTCATTTCATCGAAACCAGCAAATATCCCAGAAGCTATGCGCATGGCGCACACCCTGATGAATCAAATTACCCGCCAGGAGCCCGAGAAGGTGAAGTCGGAATCGGGAGCTAGTTGTAACGACCCGACTTTTTTTACTTTTAATTATATTTATTACTTTCACGAAACTGCGTATTTGTGCGTACTGATTTAGATTATATTCTGGGATCATTAATTATGTTAACTACTTTCGTTAATGTCCTACAATGTGTTTTTAAGTGCTTAATCACATAACATGATCCTTGATTACATTTATGACCGTTAGTGTCACTTATTGTTTAAAACGAACTACGTACTTGGTACACTTTAAACTTTTGTCATAATTGGAATATTATGACTACGTAAACATAATATTTATCCATTTATGACAATTACTTGCCTTTTTGGTTCCTTAATTATGCTTAGTGTTTACTAATGCTTACTAGTTAGTTTTAATAGACTTAACACCTTAATGGACCTAGCTTATTAAAGGCCCAACCTACTTAACTTAATGGACTCACCTAATTGACTAATTAATGGACTAACTAGCCCATGAAACATAAGACAAAACTCATTAGAATATAAGACAAAGTTTAAGCATGCTAGTGTACTAATACTTACACATTTTAACATTATGTCCCATGCCACCCAACATTAGCCTACACCACCATGTACTACCACCCATGCCAAGCAAATGGTCCCCCTTACCTCCATGCTTGTGACCGTCAGCTAGGAGTACCCACACCACCACCATTTGATTTTTTTTAACAATTCATTTCATTTCAAAAACACACACTCTTTTACTCTCAAGTTTCTCTCTAAAACACTTGAAGAACTTGAAGTTTTAAACTCTATTTCTTTCCTTTTTTGCTTCTTAAACCGTAATCATCATCATCTTTATTATTCTTGGATTTTGGTTTTTGTAACTAAAATCCTTATGTTGTCTTGCATTCTTTAATTACTTGTATGATAAAGAAGCAAGAACAAGGATCAAATCTTTGTAGCTTTTGGTTCTACATGCAACTTGTAATGATCTAAGGATCAATTACTTTAAGATCCTCTTTATGTTCAAGTATTGGAACTTTAAAGTTCACTTTATGAAGATTCAAGCTTGTAACTTGATATCTCTCTATGTAAAGAATCCAAACTTGAACTTGTTTATTTTTAACTTTAGATTTATCAATTATGCTTATGAAATTCAATTATTATATGATCCTTGGTCAAAGATTTACTTGTTAACTTTGATCTCATGTATCTTGTAACCAAAGTCTAACTTTGAAGGTTCAAGAACAAGAAAGTTTAAGCTTCCTAGTTTATAATTTTCACTCATTTAAAGATGATCTAAGTTAAGTAACTTATGGTCATCTAACTTGTTGAAACAAGAGTTCATTAATTTGTGTTCACTTTACTTTACAAGACCTAAGTTTCCTAATTTATGGTTGTGTAAAAGTGAAAGTCTAAGTGTTATGACTTAGGGTTTCACCAAGAACATGAGATCTAGAATTTTTAGTCTAAGGTCTTTAATACTTAGCTAAGATCTAAGTTCCATGACTTAAGATATTGCTTATTTAGTTTGATTCAAAGTTTATAGTTTAGTAGAACTTGTATTTGTGTTGAAACTAAGAAATTGATGTAACTATGGTTCATCACCTTGCTCAAACTCTCACATGAGTTGTGTTTTATTTCTTAGTCTTGAGTTTGTGTGTTGATGGTTAAACCTTGTTAAAGTGATGCCAAGACATCAAGAGTTGTACACTTGAGGCTTATACGCATCAAGGATGAGAACCATGATGAGCATCAAACACCAAGGAACCCACCGGAGCACTTGTTTGCTGTTTTTCAGGGTCTGATTAGACCCCTGGGCTTCTAGAAAAGTTGATTTCCAGATATTTCGGTTCGAGTATATGACTTTTCGTTTAAGACTCGCCTAAATCCGATATACGGTTTAGGATTTATAGCCTCCCGAAAGTCACTACGCCCTTGTAACGACGTGCTGAAAATTCTGACCTACTTGTGCTTGAACCGTCGCCACGGTCAAACAACATCGAGTTATGTTCTGAACATTGGACAACGGTTAGAGGACTCACATACAGAATCTTGGCCACTGGTCTCGCGTCATTTCAGTTTGTATAGAGGTCGTAACATCTGAACAAAATCAGCCTTTGTTTTGATCTCTATTCTTGATTGAGAACTTACTTTACTTCGTAGCAGCTTAACAACCCGAAGACTCCTCGATTTGCCAATTCCAAGGCAGCTCACAACTAGAATCATGACACGATTATCGAACCACACACTCTACCGAGTGTAACCCAATACCAAGATCATTAGACTTGTTGCATTCCATTACAAAATTCAAGTCCTCGTCCCACACGCACACACACATAAGTAGGTCATCCTAGTTACGATGAGTAACTACAACCAATGACAATCTCGATAGTGCACCCACTACTTAGGGTTGCTAAGCACGCACCAAACTCGTGAGTTGGATCACTCACTTAACTAACCGAATCCACCGTAACACTTCCCGACTCGCAATGAACTCGTTGTGACAACAAGCACATCACCCGAGACAACTATAACCTAGGAATCAATAAAAGATTCCTTATTTATCCCGAATCTACCCCAACCATGCCACGTTTCCTCTGTTCGGTACTTGTCATGTCATGCTTGATGTTAAGATACACGGTTGTAATAATGGTGATCGGTCATTATTACAATTGCGTACCTTACCATTTCCACATGTTCACGCAAAGTACTTTACCCGGACTGACGCAACATTCACACAACATAACACGCGATAATTCCTAGTACCCGAATGACCAAAGTCCTTACCGCGAACTTGATCACTCAAACCGCCAAATATTCGAATCTCTCCAATAGATTCGTCCCTAGGACACCGTACCAAATAGATACCTGTATATATATACACCTATATACAATATAATAATAAATATACACAAGTACACCGCAAAAACAAGTCAACCTACATCCTAGGTGACTATCACTAAAACAACGTCCAAGTTCGCCTACTTACATTGGGCACTAGTTATCTAAGGCACTAATTTACACGCGAAATAAAGCCCCACATAATCACACTTTAGATAAACACAAGTCCTAGTTAGTCACCTACTCTAAGGCACTAGCAAATCTCAATCCAACCCGTATTCCTACAAGTCCCGCAAGTAACGCACAACCGTCAATAAGTCTAAGACTAGGCACCTATTCCAAGGTCACCTAATTCTCTTAGACTATGCTCTGATACCACTTGTAACAACCCCAAATCCGTTTACCAGAAACGAGGCACATTTTTTTTATAAGTTAGGTCCCAATATACCGTTCATCATACATAACATTTTCAACTCTGTTTTAACCAAAAACATAATATCATAACATTACGTTTAACAACTTAATATAACCCTTAGTACACAAATGACACCTCACAAAAACATTTGTAATAATAACTCAATTACACAAAACACGGGTTAATACTCAATAACCCAACCCGATACCAAGAGCTTAATCCCGGGGACTACCAAATCCCCAATCCGCGTCCAAATATCCAAAGGCTACCCCATCGAGCCCAAGCGCTCCTACGCATCTAGTCTAACAACTTTCTAGCTTCACAATACCTGTAAAATGGTGAACAACGAGAGGGGTAAGCATAAAGCTTAGTGAATGCAATAATTATACATATCAAGGTTGGAGAACTCGGATATCGGGGAGATCTCCTTTGGACCTTTTTAGGGAGATCTCGGCATCTCGGAATAATCTCGGGGAGATCTCGGACGTTGACTTACGTTGACTTTATAGTTTTTTTTAATACAAATATACATAAAAACATAAATATATGTATATTTATATGCGTTTTTACGAGATTTTACAAAAATATCCGAGAAATGATCGAAAAAATCTTACAAATTACGAATTTTACAAGAAAATCATACAAATTAGCAAGAAAATCTGAGAAATCGTGGCTTTGACTAAGTTTGACCCCGTTGGCCAAGAAATCTCGAGAGATCGATATCTCGTCTAGGTTGCCTTCAAAAAAAGAGATCTCGGGGGAGATCTCGGGAGATTTACAACACTGATACATATACATAAATAATCTACTTAATTGCAATCACTTACACAATTACCGCATACACGCTAGCAATTTAATTAGCATACCATCGCAAAGTATAATGCTAAATATCTCTGATAACACGAGCTAGCACAACAATAGCATATAACACGAACAATATAATATGCTACACAACAACAACTAACCATGGTTAACCAATCGTACAAAGGGAACGTTTCTCGCGAATGAATCGCTAGCCACGCAGACGCCACTAGTATGCATCACTAGTCCCTTGGGTGGTATCGCATACCCGAACTTATAACCCACCCGTCAAGTGAAATGAGGTATCGCATACCCGAACTTTAAACCCTCATCCCACGCCAACACAATGTGATATCGCATACCCGAACTTAAAACCCACATCGCACTTCGCACAACTAAATACATTACATACACACATGTATAATTATTCCACTCACCTTGGAATGCCTACATAAGTCATGTATATAAATCGCCTCCAAACGCCACTGAGCTACCTTTACCTATAATACGCATATAGGTATACACATAATCTACATTCATTCTCTACAAGAGAATTCGACGCCAACACCCTTAACCAAGGGTTTATACCTACCTCCACAATCTGCCCATTTAGACACCTCAAGTGGACTTCGCCAATTACCACTACGGGTGGTAATTCCGAACAACACAACAAAGTACAATTTAACCCAAATCATACTTTACACCAATTAGGCCAAACTTAGGTCTTAACACTAAATTACTACTTGGGTAGTAATTATTTTCAAACGCTAATTACACCAAAACCTAACACGTGCAATATTGACCCATATTGCGTTTGACCACGTTTGACTTATGTTAAAATATCACTTTAACCCCAAAATTACTTCTCGCGAGTAATTACATCAAAAAACATTATTTAACACTTAACAAAAGCGTTTATCCACCATTTAATCCAAATTAGTGTCATCATCAATTTTGACCCAATTCAAATTACCCATTTTCACCAAAGTCATAAAAACGCCCTATAATCACTAACGACTAGTGATTATATTTCCAAAACACCAATTAACAACTAAATCAAGTATTTACATACTTGATTTACTAAAACTTGACTCCAAAACCCATTTTGACACCAAATCAAGTCAATACCCATTTGACTAGCAAACTTGTTCCTAAGAACACCAAAATCACTAACAAACTCACAACCTAGTGATTTAACACCCAAACCATGACAAATACTTCCAAATTCGTCATCAAACCCTAAACCCACAATAAACGGGTTTACTTACACAATACATACAACAAAACCCCCAATTGCATGAGAAATGGGGTTTATATCCCTAACTAGTTCAAACCCCAAACATGAACAAGAATCATAAACAAAGAAATTCGGAGTTAGAACTTACCAACACTACCCCAACGTAGCCGTGAACGAGGTGTACAACTTTAACTCTTGAGACCCGACCCGAATCACTCTTCTTCTTCCCCAAACCTCCAATTCTCTCTCTAGAACCACTCACACTCTCTCTAGGGTTTGATGCGTGTGAGAGTGAAGAAAAGAGGAAGAAATGAGGATAAGATAAGGTTGGGATCAGTTTTATGGCCAAAAACTAGTCCACATGTGAAAAGATAAACATACCCCTCATTTAACCCTTAAAAACGATTTAGCATCTGCTCCAGTTATAGCCCGCGGCGCGGCTAAATAGCCCGCGTCACGGCTTAAAACTAAAATTCCCTGTCGAGCCTTTTAATATACCAGACCATCAGTTCGTGCTTTAGCCCGCGGCACGGCTAAATGGCCCGCGGTGTGGCTCCATGCTGTGTCTGATTCTGGCTTGAAATTCAGGGACTGAAATTGTCTTTCTCTGATTCTGATGTAAAATCTGAAAATGCATAAGTGTTAGGTTCACTTTTAGTGACGCTTTCTGCTGCACGCATTTACTGACACTTTCAGGAACATTTTCTGATGCACCAAATTCAGGATCTTACAACTCTCCCCCACTTAACTGGATCACGTCCCCGTGATCTCCGTCACTTAACCAACCAGTCCCACACTCTATGGTCCTCCGACACACATCCAAACTCGATGTTCGTAACAATTTCTATAAACAATTTTCCATTAACCCAACATCTCACCACACGCTAATAATCACTAGCGTGCATTACCGCAACAAACGGTATCACATATGCTCAACATCCAAAATGCACACTTAGGAAATATGGAAAACACCATATATTCCTTCAAATTCTCTCGACTATAACTCGCCACAAGCTACATCCACAACTATATCACCCAACGCGATCTACTAAATTCACTACGCCGTGAACCAAGTGTTTTGTTAATCCAAATCGAGAAGGATTTATACCGCGTCAACCTCCGTACTTCAATGACTCGTAAACCAGCCAATCAAGATTGTTCTATGAATCAAGAACCAACTTCCCCCGTCTCCTCCATCGGGTCATTCCTTCAACGAAGAAATTTCGGTATCGCCAAATAATCGCACTAGGTACACAAATTTTCCCATCAATCGATCCGCACACGACCATCAGTCTCTGGATTAATCCAGGACGACATTAATACACCACGAACTAGGAAAAACATCAACATTCGACACGGGGTTTCTCCTTTAAACCCTACAACACATCCAACACTACAGCTTCCTAGTACTAGCATGGAAACTATTCTCGTACTAGAATCCCGTCAACCGCGAATTATCATCACAATAATTCGCAATTCGTCACGCGACCCACAAAATATCCACCAACGCCTGGTAAATCCTCCAACCTAGACTGTCCATTAAGGATGGTCTCGACATATTAATGCAACCAACGGATCACATCACTAGGGAACACGCCCTCGCAAACAAACAACATCCGCGCATCTCGATTTGAGACAATCGGAACCGGAACTCCCCGCCTCACCATCATCCATAAAGTGGAATAATCCACTGACAACTTCCGCGATCACACTTCCTGACAGGGAAAATACAACAAACACCACAATAACTAACTTGTACCTACTCAACATTACTTTTCGGGTTTCATACCAAGCCAAATTTACATCGTGAGAGCACCCGCAATGACAGTTTCATTCTCTTACTCTGGGATCTCAAACTTCACATTTGGTCTCATACCGCACATTGATACTACACGACCACCTTACATAAGAAGACTTACACTTCCTTCGATTCCATCATCACAATCTTCACGCATAACATTCCGGAATTGTAACTCACAATCGTAAAGCACGATCTCGAGTCAACACTAGCAACCCGTCACTCTTCCTCGTTAGGGCTCCGAATACCTATTGAGGCTTAGCACGGTACACTCCGACATTTCACTATACATATCACCACTGGAGTTTCCTCGGGCGGTAGTAAAAACTCCCCCACTTAGAATTTGGCCCCACATTCTCACCGCCAAGATGATAACATCCTGTGGAATTATCATTCCACGAAACACATGACCATTCTCACCGTTGGTCATAATCACCAAATCACCGCAATTTCACTTTAGGCTCTCAGAGCCGACATACACCTTCACTTGAGATGTCGTACACGCGATAAAATCGCACCCTCATACCACAATTACAAATAACAGTCCTTCACCGTTCGCAAAGCGAACTCCACCAAAGTCTCATATACGCCTCTACGACTAGGCAAATGCCACTCCGCTTAAACAGTCGTGCATCTCAGTTGAGATCACCCGACTTTCCACTCAACGAACCTTTATCAACAATGGCTCACTCTCATGGAGAAGAGTGACCAATCCGACACGATAATTGCATCGACCACAATATCAACACTTCATCATAACCTTTGGCCTAACCGACCATTAATTTCATCACCGGCTCACCAATAATCTTTACCCGTCTATCACTTCAGAGCAACAAGATTTGCTCATCCATCACTTCATAAGAAGTATTTACCGCATTGTTCTTAAACTTCGACTTTCACAACCATCGAATTACTATCACCCGTCGATCATTATTATAATTTCCGATGCTTCCAAGGGTATTTCACGGGCACCCTAAGCACAAAGTGATCACACCATCACCGGAGTTGAACATCACACTAGCAGGTATAAGGGGGCACCTGACGCTGTGTCATGCAGACTCCCACCACAAACTACCAAAATTTAGAAACTTAATCTTTGGGTTCCATACACCCGATGTCACCCGTCTCTCCACGATAATGACCCGAAGTCATACCTACCCGAAAAACCTTACGGTTTATTGTCTTATAAAAATTTACTAGCGATCGCACGCTACCCGCAATTTCACAAGGCCAAAAAAATATAGCCTAACGAAACCTTACATCTAACAATAAAGAGATGCTTGGAAACACCAAGTCTTACACCCTTCCGCACATCGACGCAACCACATCAACAAGGGGTATTCTGTTAGGAATGTTACCCTATAATCCACAACATGCTAACACACTACGCAATCATCATCATGCGGGTCCCACTCCCATGAGTTTAACAACCCGAAGACTCCTCGATTTGCCAATTCCAAGGCAGCTCACAACTAGAATCATGACACAATTCTCGAACCACACACTCTACCGAGTGTAATCCAATACCACGATCATTAGACTTGTCGTATTCCATTACGGAATTCAAGTCCTCGTCCCACACGCACACACACATAAGTCGGTCATCCTAGTTATGATGAGTAACTACAACCAATGACAATCTTGATAGTGCACCCACTACTTAGGGTGGCTAAGCACGCACCAAACTCGTGAATTGGCTCACTCACTTAACTAACCGAATCCACCGTAACACTTCCCGACTCGCAATGAACTCGATGTGACAACAAGCTCATCACCCAAGACAACTATAACCTAGGAATCAATAAAAGATTCCTTATTTATCCCGAATCTACCTCAACCATGCCACGTTTCCTCCGTTCGGTACTTGTCATGTCATGCTTGGTGTTAAGATACACGGTTGTAATAATGGTGATCGGTCATTATTACAATTGCGTACCTTACCATTTCTACATGTTCACGCAAAGTACTTTACCCGGACTGACGCAACAATCACACAACATAACACGCGATAATTCCTAGTACCCGAATGACCAAAGTCCTTACCGCGAACTTGATCACTCAAACTGCCAAATATTCGAATCTCTCCAATAGATTCGTCCCGAGGACACCGCACTAAATAGATACCTGTATATATATACACCAATATACAATATAATAAAAAAAAATATACACAAGTACACCGCAACAACAAATCAACCTACATCCTAGGTGACTATCACTAAAACAACGTCCAAGTTCGCCTACTTACATTGGGCACTAGTTATCTAAGGCGCTAATTTACACGCGAAATAAGGCCCCACATAATCACACTTTGGACAAACACAAGTCCTAGTTAGTCACCTACTCTAAGGCACTAACAAATCTCAATCCGACCCGTATTCCTACAAGTCCCACAAGTAACGCACAACCGTCAATAAGTCTAAGACTATGCACCTATTCCAAGGTCACCTAATTCCCTTAGACTATGCTCTGATACCACTTGTAACAACCCCAAATTCGTTTACCAGAAACGAGGCACATTTTTTTATAAGTTAGGTCCCAATATACCGTTCATCATACATAACATTTTCAACTCCGTTTTAACCAAAAACATAATATCATAACATTACGTTTAACAACTTAATATAACCCTTGGTACACAAATGACGCCTCACCAAAACATTTGTAATAATGACTCAATTACACAAAACACGGGTTAATACTCAATAATCCAACCCGATACCAAGAGCATAATCCCGGGGACTACCAAATCCCCAATCCGCGTCCAAATATCCAAAGGCTACCCCATCGAGCCCAAGCGCTCCTACGCATCTAGTCTAACAACTAGCTAGCTTCACAATACCTGTAAAAAGGTGAACAACGAGAGGGGTAAGCATAAAGCTTAGTGAATGCAATAATTATACATATACATATATAATCTACTTACTTGCAATCACTTACACAATTACCGCATACACGCTAGCAATTTAATTAGCATACCATCGCAAAGTATAATGCTAAATATCTCCGATAACACGAGCTAGCACAACAATATCATATAACACGAACAATATAATATGCTACATAACAACAACTAACCATGGTTAACCAATCGTACAAAGGGAACGGTTCTCGCAAATGAACCGCTAGCCACGCAGACGCCACTAGTATGCATCACTAGTCCCTTGGGTGGTATCGCATACCCACACTTATAACCCACCCGTCACGTGAAATGTGGTATCGCATACCCGAACTTAAAACCCACACTTCACGCCCGCACACACACATGATGATGAGGTATCGCATACCCGAACTTTAAACCCTCATCCCACGCCAACACAATGTGGTATCGCATACCCGAACTTAAAACCCACATCACACTTCGCACAAGTAAATACATTACATACACACATGTATAATTATTCCACTCATCTTGGAATGCCCGCACAAATCATGTATATAAATCGCCTCCAAACGCCATCGAGCAACCTTTACCTATAATACGCATATAGGTATACACATAATCAACATTCATTCTAAACAAGAGAATTCCACGCCAACACCCTTAACCAAGGGTTTATACCTACCTCCACAATCCGCTCATTTAGACACCTCAAGTGGACTTCGCCAATTACCATTACGGGTGGTAATTCCGACCAACACAACAAAGTACAATTTAACCCAAATCATACTTTACACCAATTAGGCCAAACTTAGGTCTTAACACTAAATTACTACTTGGGTAGTAATCATTTCAAATGCCAATTACACCAAAACCTCAACCCGTGCAATATTGACCCATATTGCGTTTGACCACGTTTGACTTATGTTAAAATATCACTTTAACCTCAAAATTAATTCTCGCGAGTAATTACATCCAAAAATATTATTTAACACTTAACAAAAGCGTTTATCCACCATTTAATCCAAATTAGTGTCATCATCAATTTTGACCCAATTCAAATTACCCATTTTCACCAAAGTCATAAAAACGCCCTATAATCACTATAGACTAGTGATTATATTTCCAAAACACCAATTAACAACTAAATCAAGTATTTACATACTTGATTCACCAAAACTTGACTCCAAAACTCATTTTGACACCAAATCAAGTCAACACCCATTTGACTAGCAAACTTGTTCCTAAGAACACCAAAATCACTAACAAACTCACAACCTAGTGATTTGACACCCAAACCATGACAAATACTTCTAAATTCATCATCAAACCCTAAACCCACAATAATCGGGTTTACTTACACAATACATACAACAAAACCCCCAATTTCATGAGAAATGGGGTTTATAACCCTAACTAGTTCAAACCCCAAACATGAACAAGAATCATAAACAAAGAAATTCGGAGTTAGAACTTACCAACACTACCCTAACGTAGCCGTGAATGAGGTGAACAACTTTAAATCTTGAGACCCGACCCAAATCACTCTTCTTCTTCCTCAAACCTCTAATTCTCTCTCTAGAACCACTCACTCTCTCTCTAGGGTTTGATGTGTGTGAGAGTGAAGAAAAGAGGAAGAAATGAGGATAAGATAAGGTTGGGATCAGTTTTATGGCCAAAAACCCGTCCACATGTGAAAAGACAAACATACCCCTCATTTAACCCTTAAAAACGATTTAGCATCTTCTCCAGTTATAGCCCGCGGCGCGGCTAAATAGCCCGCGACGCGGCTTAAAACTAAAATTCCATATCGAGCCTTTTAATATACCAGACCATCAGTTTGTGCTTTAGCCCGCGGCACGGCTAAATGGCCCGCGATGCGGCTCCATGCTGTGTCTGATTCTGGCTTGAAATTCAGGGACTGAAATTGTCTTTCTCTGATTCTGATGTAAAATCTGAAAATGCATAAGTGTTAGGTTCACTTTTAGTGGCGCTTTCTGCTGCGCGCATTTACTGACACTTTCAGGAACATTTTTTGATGCACCAAATTCAGGATCTTACAACTCTCCCCCACTTAACTGGATCACGTCCCCGTGATCTCTGTCACTTAACCAACCAGTCCCACACTCTATGGTCCTCCGACACACATCCAAACTCGATGTTCGTAACAATTTCTATAAACAATTTTCCATTAACCCAACATCTCACCACACGCTAATAATCACTAGCGTGCATTACCGCAACAGACGGTATCACATATGCTCAACATCCAAAATGCACACTTAGGAAATATGGAAAACACCATATATTCCTTCAAATTCTCTCGGCTACAACTCGCCACAAGCTACATCCACAACTATATTACCCAACGCGATCTACTAAATTCACTACGCCGTAAACCAAGTGTTTCGTTAATCCAAATCGAGAAGGATTTATACCGCGTCAACCTCCGTACTTCAATGACTCGTAAACCAGCCAATCAAGATTGTTCTATGAATCAAGAACCAACTTCCCCCGTCTCCTCCATCGGGCCATTCCTTCAACGAAGAAATTTCGGTATCGCCAAATAATCGCACTAGGGACACAAATTTTCCCATCAATCGATCCGCACACGACCATCAGTCTCTGGATTAATCCAGGACGACATTAATACACCACGAACTAGGCAAAACATCAACATTCGACACGGGGTTTCTCCTTTAAACCCTACAACACATCCAACACTACAGCTTCCTAGTACTAGCATGGAAACTATTCGCGTACTAGAATCCCGTCAACCGCGAATTATCATCACAATAATTCGCAATTCGTCACGCGACCCACAAAATATCCACCAACGCCTGGTAAATCCTCCAACCTAGACTGTCCATTAAGGATGGTCTCGACATATTAATGCAACCAACGGATCACATCACTAGGGAACACGCCCTCGCAAACAAACAACATCCACGCGTCTCGATTTGAGACAATCGGAACCGGCACTCCCCGCCTCACCAACATCCATAAAGTGGAATAATCCACTGACAACTTCCGCGATCACACTTCCGGACAGGGAAAATACAACAAACACCACAATAACTAACTTGTACCTACTCAACAGTACTTTTCGGGTTTCATACCAAGCTAAATTTACATCGTGAGAGCACCCGCAATGACAGTTTCATTCTCTTACTCCGGGATCTCAAACTTCACATTTGATCTCATACCGCACATTGATACTACACGACCACCTTACATAAGAAGACTTATACTTCCTTCGATTCCATCATCACAATCTTCACGCATAACATTCCGAAATTGTAACTCACAATCGTAAAGCACGATCTCGAGTCAACACTAGCAACCCGTCACTCTTCCTCGTTAGGACTCCGAATACCTATTGAGGCTTAGCACGGTACACTCCGACATTTCACTATACATATCACCACTGGAGTTTCCTCGGGCGGTAGTAAAAACTCCCCCACTTAGAATTTGGCTCCACATTCTCACCGCCAAGATGATAACATCCTGCGGAATTATCATTCCACGAAACACATGACCATTCTCACCGTTGGTCATAATCACCAAATCACCGCAATTTCACTTTAGGCTCTCAGAGCCGACATACACCTTCACTTGAGATGTCGTACACGCGATAAAATCGCACCCTCATACCACAATTACAAATAACAGTCCTTCACCGTTCGCAAAGTGAACTCCACCAAAGTCTCACATACGCCTCTACGACTAGGCAAATGCCACTCCGCTTAATCAGTCGTGCATCTCAGTCAAGATCCCCCAACCTTCCACTCAACGAACCTTTATCAACAATGGCTCACTCTCATGGAGAAGAGTGACCAATCCGACACGATAATTGCATCGACCACAATATCAACACTTCATCATAACCTTTGTCCTAACCGACCATTAATTTCATCACCGGTTCACCGGTCATCTTTACCCGTCTATCACTTCAGAGCAACAAGATTTGCTCATCCATCACTTCATAAGAAGTATTTACCACATTGTTCTTAAACTTCGACTTTCGCAACCATCGAATTACTATCACCCGTCGATCACTATTATAATTTCCGATGCTTCCAAGGGTATCTCACGGGCACCCTAAGCACAAAGTGATCACACCATCACCGGAGTTGTACATCACACTAGCAGGTATAAGGGGGCACCTGACGCTGTGTCATGCAGACTCCCACCACAAACTACCAAGATTTAGAAACTCGATCTTTGGGTTCCATACACCCGATGTCACCCGTCTCTCCACGATAATGACCCGAAGTCATACCTACCCGATAAACCTTACGGTTTATTGTCTTATAAAAATGTACTAGCGATCGCACGCTACCCGCAATTTCACAAGGCCAAAAAAATATAGCCTATCGAAACCTTACATCTAACAATAAAGAGATGCTTGGAAACACCAAGTCTTACACCCTTCCGCACATCGACGCAACCACATCAACAAGGGGTATTCTATTAGGAATGTTACCCTATAATCCACAACATGCTAACACACTACGCAATCATCATCATGCGGGTCCCACTCCCATGAGTTTAACAACCCGAAGACTCCTCGATTTTCCAATTCCAAGGCAGCTCACAACTAGAATCATGACACGATTCTCGAACCACACACTCTACCGAGTGTAACCCAATACCACGATCATTAGACTTGTCGCATTCCATTACGGAATTCAAGTCCTCATCCCACACGTACACACACATAAGTCGGTCATCCTAGTTACGATGAGTAACTACAACCAATGACAATCTTGATAGTGCACCCACTACTTAGGGTGGCTAAGCACGCACCAAACTCGTGAGTTGGCTCACTCACTTAACTAACCGAATCCACCGTAACACTTCCCGACTCGCAATGAACTCGATGTGACAACAAGCTCATCACCCGAGACAACTATAACCTAGGAATCAATAAAAGATTCCTTATTTATCCCGAATCTACCCCAACCATGCCATGTTTCCTCCGTTCGGTACTTGTCATGTCATGCTTGGTGTTAAGATACACGGTTGTAATAATGGTGATCAGTCATTATTACAATTGCGTACCTTACCGCTTCCACATGTTCACGCAAAGTACTTTACCCGGACTGACGCAACATTCACACAACATAACACGCGATAATTCCTAGTACCCGAATGACCAAAGTCCTTACCGCGAACTTGATCACTCAAACTGCCAAATATTCGAATCTCTCCAATAGATTCGTCCCTAGGACACCGCACCAAATAGATACCTGTATATATATACACATATATACAATATAATAAAAAAAATATACACAAGTAAATCGCAACAACAAGTCAACCTATGTGATGACCTGGGAATTTCTGACTAAATTTAAACTTAATCTTTATATGATTTCGATACGATAAGCAAAGTCTGTTATGTTGAGTCTAGGAAATTTCGAAACAATGTTCATATATTCAATTTACTTTCAACTGTTCCCGATGATTCACGAACCAATGCTTGTAAATATGTGGACATATATAAATATGTGTATATATAAATATAGGTATAATATATATAATAACATGAACATTAATAAACTATTATATACATTTATTGTTATAAATAATTATGTACAATAGAATACATTGTAATAAAAACTATTATTCTATATGTATATTTCTTGTACATATATATTGTAATTTTTAATTTAATTATTTATTATATATTTATGTGGGTAGTAGATTTTGTTATTTAAAAACTTTTCTAACAAATCTTTCAACTTGGTTAATATATGTATATATATATATGTTATTGTAGGCAAGAACTTAACCATCACTACAACCCCACTTCTTTTGTTGCTACTGCCTTTTCCCAATTCCTGTATCACTTGTGATCAATATAATTAAACTTTCTATCTATTCTAATATATATACATATAAATACCTATTTATTTATATTCTATTAAATTAATTTAATAATTAATAATAATGTATATGGAATAATAGGATAACATAAAAATGAAGTGCAAGTGTATAATAACCGACATATCACATTCATAATTTGTCACATATTGAAAACTTTATTAGCTACCTGATCAAACCCGTGTACCTTGTTTACTTTTTCATTTCTATCATAAATAAAAAAATATAAACACACCACCTTTAATTAAACTATCACCAAGAAAAATCACCAACAGCTAGCTATACCATTGTTGAGCTGCTACTTCTGTTAGGGTCAAGACAATCATCACCATTTCTTGCATTCGTTCGATCGACCCCAACACAAATCAAAGATCATCACCACCATCGGACTCTACCAACTTGCCATTATCACTACGGTTGCTTCTTATTTCCTTATTGAACCCATACCCAGCAAGACTCACGCACTCACATCATCAATTTCAGGTCAGGATCACTGCTCGTCACCTGTTTTTCCCTTCTTATTTCGAGTAGACCATTATCTGTGAACACTTGTGGTTTTACAACCCAACTCGATCCCTCCTATTACTATTACTATGCTACTACGCTGCTGCTACAGTTAACGAGTAGAATCACCAACCACTGCATGTCTCTTGCTATCATTACTGTCTACGGTTTCGAAACACTCAATCACACCATCGCTGGTTGCTTCCTGTTTCAACTAATTATATGTTTCTGTTTCTTCATTCCTGCTACTGCAGATCCACTTAATTTAATGTAGACTGTTACCTGCTGTAGATGCTATACCGTTTTTATCTTGGCTAGAAACTCAACACCCACATACTCACCATCGAATACCATCACCAACCCATACCCGAACCATAAACTCATCATATCGAGATGGTAAACAAACCCACTTGTAAATTGTCGATTAAAACATTGCTTAACTGTAACTACTTCTGTTTCTATCTTTCGAACACCAAAAACCAACAACCAAATCACAAAACCAAACTAAATCCTAAAACACAATCAATTTCTTAAACCAACAAAGAAACAACAAAATCGAACTATGTACATGATTTCAGCATAAACGATTCAATCGGTCTAATAAAATTCCTGGCATACGAATAAATTAAATGGAAATTGAAATACTTACACGGATCCTTGATTGGTGTATATCGATTGAAACCCAGGATCAATTTCTGCGATGATTAATAGATGATTATGATGATGAGTACAGTGAAATCAAGTAGTGATAGCTAGGCTATGATTAGGGTAACTAGTAGGTGGATAATGAAGGATGAAGATTACCGAAGATCTGTTTCCTTATTCTCTGTCGAACATCCAAACACCATCGACGAATTTTTTTTTTCTCCTTTCTGTTTCGATATGTTCCTAGGATTGAAGATCTGGAACTGATATTTTGTTTTGGGTATGGATTGATTACTATTTTTCACTTGGGCCACGATTGGGCTTCATGATCCAATCCTCAAATAATGGATTAATGCGTTTTTGGGGCTTTTGAAATTAGAACTGCCACGAAAACATATTAATTAGGATTAAAGCGGGTATTGAAATAGAAGAACTAAAACAGACGAACGGCTAAGGGTGTTATTAGTTAAGCGAGAGGTCGTGGTTTCGAGCCCGTGCAATGGTGTTTCTTTTTAAGCTTATCTTCAAAGGTTGTATTCCAAAAATTATTAAAATTATTATTATTATTATTATAATTATTATTATTAAAAATTATCATTATTAATATTATCATTACTAACATTTTTTTTATTATTTTTTTTATTTAAAAATTAATATTTCTATTATTATTATTATTAGTATTATTAAAACTATCATTTTATTATTATTAAAAACTATTATTATCATTATTAGAATGGTCATTATTTTTTATTACTATTAATAACATTAATATATTTATTAATAAGTATTATTTTTAGCTATTATTAGTATTAAGAATTTTTATCAAAATTAGTGTTTTTATTGTAAAACAAAAATAATAATAATAATACAATTTTTTATTATTATTATTACTAACATTATTATAAATTTTATATATCTTATTATCATGATCATTATTATTATCAATATTATTTTATCAAATAACAATTAGTTATACAAAATCATATTTACTACATATAACATAACTATATTAATACTTTTATAATAAATATTAATAAATATAATTAATTAGATTATTAATGAAACACATAATTAAAATAACAATTAAATCACTAATAATATATAAATTTGTTCGATTACCATTACATGTGTTAATATATATATAAATGATATAGGTTCATGAATCCGAGGCCAACCCTACATTGTTCAGTTGTTTAATGTCGTCATATGTATTTTTACTACAAAATACATTAGGTGAGTTTCATTTGCCTTTTTACCCTTTATATTTTTGGGCTGAGAATACATGCGCTGCTTTTATAAATGCTTTACGAAATAGACACAAGTACGTGAAACTACATTCTATGGTTGAATTATCGAAATCGAATATGCCCCTTTTTATTAAGTCTGGTAATCTAAGAATTAGGGAACAGACACCCTAATTGACGCGAACTCTAAAGATAGATCTATCGGGCCCAACAACCCCATCCAAAGTACCGGATGCTTTAGTACTTCGAAATTTATATCATGTCCGAAGGAGGATCCCGGAATGATGGGGATATTCTTATATGCATATTGTGAATGTCGGTTACCAGGTGTTCAATCCATATGAATGATATTTTTGTCTCTATGCATGGGACGTATGTTTATGAGAAATGGAAATATGAAATCTTGTGGTCTATTAAAATTATGAAATGATTATTTATGTTAAACTAATGAACTCACCAACCTTTTGGTTGACACTTTAAAGCATGTTTATTCTCAGGTACGAAAGAAATCTTCCGCTGTGCATTTGATCAACTTAGAGATATTACTTGGAGTCATTCATGACATATTTCAAAAGACATTGCATTCGAGTCGTTGAGTTCATCAAGATTATTATTAAGTCAATTATAGTTTAGATATATTAATAAATGATATGCAAGCCGTCAACATTCAATGTATTGAAAGTTTGTCTTTTTAAAAATGAATGCAATGTTTGTAAAATGTGTCATATAGAGGTCAAGTACCTCGCGATGTAACCAACTATTGTGAATCGTTTATAATCGATACGGACTTCGTCCGGATGGATTAGGACGGGTCCTTTCAACCTACATCCCAGGTGACTATCACTAAAACAACGTCCAAGTTCGCCTACTTACATTAGGCACTAGTTATCTAAGGCGCTAATTTACACGCGAAATAAGGCCCCACATAATCACACTTTGGACAAACACAAGTCCTAGTTAGTCACCTACTCTAAGTCACTAACAAATCTCAATCCGACCCGTATTCCTACAAGTCCCACAAGTAACGCACAACCGTCAATAAGTCTAAGACTATGCACCTATTCCAAGGTCACCTAATTCCCTTAGACTATGCTCTGATACCACTTGTAACAACCCAAAATCCATTTACCAGAAACGAGGCAAATTTTTTTTATAAGTTAGGTCCCAATATACCGTTCATCATACATAACATTTTCAACTCCGTTTTAACCAAAAACATAATATCATAACATTACGTTTAACAACTTAATATAACCCTTGGTACACAAATGAAACCTCACAAAAATATTTGTAATAATGACACAATTACACAAAACACGGGTTAATACTCAATAACCCAACCCGAAACCAAGAGCATAATCCCGGGGACTACCAAATCCCCAATCCGCGTCCAAATATCCAAAGGCTACCCCATCGAGCCCAAGCGCTCCTACGCATCTAGTCTAACAACTAGCTAGCTTCACAATACCTGTAAAAAGTTGAACAACCAGAGGGGTAAGCATAAAGCTTAGTGAATGCAATAATTATACATATACATATATAATCTACTTACTTGCAATCACTTACACAATTACCGCATACACACTAGCAAGTTAATTAGCATACCATCGCAAAGTATAATGCTAAATATCTCCGATAACAGGAGCTAGCACAACAATATCATATAACACGAACAATATAATATGCTACATAACAACAACTAACCATGGTTAACCAATCGTACAAAGGGAACGGTTCTCGCAAATGAACCGCTAGCCACGCAGACGCCACTAGTATGCATCACTAGTCCCTTGGGTGGTATCGCATACCCGAACTTATAACCCACCCGTCACATGAAATGTGGTATCGCATACCCGAACTTAAAACCCACACTTCACGCCCGCACACACACATGATGATGAGGTATCGCATACCCGAACTTTAAACCCTCATCCCACGCCAACACAATGTGGTATCGCATACCCGAACTTAAAACCCACATCGCACTTCACACAAGTAAATACATTACATACACACATGTATAATTATTCCACTCATCTTGAAATGCCCGCACAAGTCATGTATATAAATCGCCTCCAAACGCCATCGAGTAACCTTTACCTATAATACGCATATAGGTATACACATAATCAACATTCATTCTAAACAATAGAATTCGACGCCAACACCCTTAACCAAGGGTTTATACCTACCTCCACAATCCGCTCATTTAGACACCTCAAGTGGACTTCGCCAATTACCATTACGGGTGGTAATTCCGACCAACACAACAAAGTACAATTTAACCCAAATCATACTTTACACCAATTAGGCCAAACTTAGGTCTTAACACTAAATTACTAATTGGGTAGTAATCATTTCAAATGCCAATTACACCAAAACCTCAACATGTGCAATATTGACCCATATTGCGTTTGACCGCGTTTGACTTATGTTAAAATATCATTTTAACCTCAAAATTACTTCTCGCGAGTAATTACATCCAAAAACATTATTTAACACTTAACAAAAGTGTTTATCCACCATTTAATCCAAATTAGTGTCATCGTCAATTTTGACCCAATTCAAATTACCCATTTTCACCAAAGTCATAAAAACGCCCAATAATCACTAACGACTAGTGATTATATTTCCAAAACACCAATTAACAACTAAATCAAGTATTTACATACTTGATTCACCAAAACTTGACTCCAAAACTCATTTTGACACCAAATCAAGTCAACACCCATTTGACTAGCAAACTTGTTCCTAAGAACACCAAAATCACTAACAAACTCACAACCTAGTGATTTAACACCCAAACCATGACAAATACTTCCAAATTCATCATCAAACCCTAAATCCACAATAATCGGGTTTACTTACACAATACATACAACAAAACCCCCAATTTCATGAGAAATGGGGTTTATAACCCTAACTAGTTCAAACCCCAAACATGAACAAGAATCATAAACAAAGAAATTCAGAGTTAGAACTTACCAACACTACCCTAACGTAGCCGTGAACGAGGTGAACAACTTTAACTCTTGAGACCCGACCCGAATCACTCTTCTTCTTCCTCAAACCTCCAATTCTCTCTCTAGAACCACTCACACTCTCTCTCTAGGGTTTGATGTGTGTGAGAGTGAAGAAAAGAGGAAGAAATGAGGATAAGATAAGGTTGGGATCAGTTTTATGGCCAAAAACCCGTCCACATGTGAAAAGACAAACATACCCCTCATTTAACCCTTAAAAATGATTTAGCATCTGCTCCAGTTATAGCCCGCGGCGCGGCTAAATAGCCCGCGTCACGGCTTAAAACTAAAATTCCCTGTCGAGCCTTTTAATATACCAGACCATCAGTTTGTGCTTTAGCCCGCGGCGCGGCTAAATGGCCCGCGACGCGGCTCCATGCTGTGTCTCATTCTGGCTTGAAATTCAGGGACTAAAATTGTCTTTCTCTGATTCTGATGTAAAATCTGAAAATGCATAAGTGTTAGGTTCACTTTTAGTGACGCTTTCTGCTGCGCGCATTTACTGACACTTTCAGGAACATTTTCTGACGCACCAAATTCAGGATCTTACACATCAACTTCTGGTGCTGCACCCTCTGCACCACCGGCACCACCTGCACTACCTGCCCCACCAGCATCTCCCACCGTTAAGGAGCTGACGAGGGAAGTGCATACCCTCCGTGCTCGGGTGACTGAGATTGAGGACCAGATATCCCACATAATGGACATCATTTACCCACCATCACCATAGGGCTATTGTATTAGATTTTGTTATGTAATTTCGTTAGTAGTTTCATGTTTATTCAAGTATTGAACGAACCTTATGAAGATGTATGCAACCTTCTTATTAATGAATGGAACATATTGTTGTTTAATTATTATACGGTGTTCTATTTAAGTTATTACATGACAGTTTTTGTGCTATCTGCAACTAGTTTGCCATGCTTAGTTAACATGTATTGTAATGTTCCCAAATTGATTACCTTATACTATAGCATTATGAATTATTGAATGCTGGATTTTGACTTAAGTCGAAATTTTTGTTTAGAAGATCAATGGCAAACGGAAGAGTTCCAAGGGACTTACCCACATCAGCTCAGATTGAAGAGATGATAGCTGCTCGAGTAGCCACATCTATGGTGGATGCCAACCCCCAAGCTCCACCGGCTAACCAGAACATTCATAACGGGTGCACTTATAAGGAATTCTAGAGTTGCAAACCCTATAATTTCAGTGGTACTGAAGGGCCAGTTGGGCTGACAAGATGGTTTGAGAAATTGGAATCTGTGTTCCGTGTGAGTAACTGCTCCGAAGTGAACAAAACTAAGTACGCCTCCTGCACGCTGTCTGATGGCGCTTTAACTTGGTGCAACACACTCGCCCAGGCTCAGGGAATTGACGAGGCTTATGCTACACCATGGGAGGAGTTTAAGGGGGCTATGATCGAGGAATACTGCCCCAGAACTAAAATTCAGAAGATGGAAGCGGAGTTTTTAGAACTGAAGGTTGTAGGAACTGACCTTGATGGCTATAACCAAAGGTACTTGGAGTTGGCTTTGATGTGCCCCATGATGGTTACTCCTGAATTTAAACGAATGGAACGGTATTTGTGGGGACTTCCCAATACCATTCAGGGAAATGTCACCTCTTCGAAACCAGCAAATGTCCTAGAAGCTATGCGCATGGCGCACACCCTGATGAATCAGATTACCCAACAAGAGCCAGAAAAGGTGAAACCGGAATTGGGAGCTAGTAATGGGAAACGTAAGTGGGACGAAAATAAGGGAAAAGTCTTTGATCAAACCCAGCTAAGAGGTATGAAAATTTCAAGGGAAACAACGATTGGAGAAACCCTAACCTGAACCCTAGCTCGAACCCTAGCCACAAAGGTACCCTTCCCCAGTGTAAGAGATGCTACAAGCATCATACTGGATACGGCAACGTGGTATGTGAAAAGTGTAAGAGGACTGGACACATCGACAAAGATTGTAAGATCACCACCCCAGCTGTGAGAATAAATCCGAATAGGCCGAAGAAGTGCTTTTGATGAAACATGACTAGGAACTTCGAGATCAACAGGTTTAATTCACACAATGGCGGAATTAGTGAATCAAACCAATCAAAGTGAATATGGGAAGCTTTTTAGGATTAAATTAGTTAAACCACAATAAGGATTGTGATTAGATTAATGCCTAGAGCTATTATTCACTACCTGGAGTGATTTGGGTTGAGAGAGAATCGGATCAGGTGAACCAGATCTGAGTGATTGTGTGTGAGAGAGGCTTAACCTAAAATGAAGAACATAAACCTTTATATACCTCACCTGTTGACTCAACCGTACGTGTCATCCATCACTCGTACGAGTTTGCCTTATCGACCGTACGGTTGATCACTCACTCTGTCTTCTCATTTAGGTTATAATAGTGACTTAGCTCAGCATCAACCGTGCATATGAGCCTGTCAGCCGTACGAGTGATGCTTCACTCGTACGTCTGACTAAGTCTAACATAGTCAAACATCCTTATCGCATTCCTGTAGTACCTGTAACCACAAATAAACACAGATAGGATAATAACGAGCGATCATGGTATCTTGTAAACTGTTGCACCTGCAATGGACGTGGGTAGATGTCTAGGGACTTGCATAAAATGAATCAACAACTCCCCCTAGGACCTAGAACATCTATTACAATTAAGTAAACGTCCATAAACCATTCAAGTTCATAAACACAAACAGTTTAGTAAAGTTATTACATATCAAAATTCTCTCTCTCCAAAATACATCATCATCAAAAACCAAAACAGAAATTACAAACTAGCATCACAGTATTCGACACACATCAGCTGGCATGAACTTGATTTGAGCTCTGAGCATCACTTTCTCTGTTGAGGTACGCATAGAGGACCTCGATCACACGTTGATATCTCATAGCTTCCTCCTTTCGATCATCTCTGAATGTAAAGTGATTGTGGTGAAGAGTCTCCACATCAAATCTCGACAAGTTCCTCAGCCACATAGGATCTAGAATCCTCACATTGTCGAACTGTATGCTTCCATCATCCTTCTCAATTGTAGTCAAGATCACTGCTTCCTCTGATAATTCATCATAGAACCACCATCTGAAGTTTTTACAAATATCCTTGGGTAAGGGCATCAAGGGAGATTGCTTCATGTACTTAGCTAGACGGAACTTTACAACACGAACATGTCCTCCCTTAGAATTCTTCTTTGTTCTCTTTCCTTTCTTATAAAAACTAACAAACTTTGGCTCGAGTTCTGGCTTGTCTACTTGATCAGGGTTAACGACGTTCTTTTTCCACCAACTCTAATGGACTTTGTCTTCTACAACATTTCTGTTAACTTTAACCCTATCTCGTTTGAACCATTCATTTATTTCATTCCATCCCTCGGCCTTGGCTTGTTCGGCTTGGAGTCTCTTATTCTTCAGCTCAGTTTCTTTTCTCCTTTTTTCAGCAAGAAGTTTCTCATGACGGAACTTTTTGTTTCTTTCAATTAACACATCAACATCTTTCACTTGTTCTTTGTATACCTTCCTCGCCTGTTCTAGATCTATTAAGTTCTTTCTTTTCACCTCACTACTCAAAATTGAAAAAGTCTTTCAAAGTATTGAGTGACGGGTGAGAGTATTGTGCAAGCGAAGGCATAACAATCTCAACTTCTTCTTCTTCTTCTTCTTCTTCTTCTTCTTCTTCTTCTTCTTCTTCTTCTTCTTCTTCTTCTTCTTCTTCTTCATCATCAGATTCTGTCACAAATTCGTCCTCGGATTCAACAATCACATCCTCTTTAACACTTTCCTTACCAACAGAATCTTCACTCTTCTCATCAGCAAACAAATTATCGAAATCACTTAAGTTGATATTTTGGATTGATTCGGGAGGGATACTAGCAAATGACTCTTCTTGTGGAGCCTTGTTTTCAGCTTCAACTGACTCTGCATTCTCCGTATCGTTTTCACTATCGTATGCTAGAGTAGCAAGCTGTTCCACTGGGAAATCACTTGGTGGACTGTCCCCCTTTTCTGCATCATCATAAAAAACATTTGAATAATTCATATAATATTCAGCAGTAAAGACCTCACCGTATTCATTAAAACTTCGAATAGGTATCACTAACGGTATCTCAAAAGAGGGTTCCTCAGTTCCAGCTTCTTCATCATCATCTCTTTCAACGTCTTCACCCAAATCAGAAGAATACTGTTCTCCTTTCTCCATTATCAACTTGGTTTTACCCGTGTTAAGCTGTTCAATTCTTTCATTCAAAGCTTTCAACTTCTCCCTGTTCTTCTTCTTCACAGTCAAAAACTTCTTCTTCAGCTTATCTGTTCTCTCCTTCTGACGATCCAACCTGTCAGATAACTTTTTGTTTTCATCAGCTAAAGATTCAATCCTAGCATTACTGAGCTTCTTATCTTCAATGGCTTGATTCTCAAGATTGGTTAATTTCGTGATCAAAGACATCAACAGATTTTGCTAAGTCCTGTATTCATCTGAAGTGACCTGAGGGGATGTTGTAGCAGGTTTAGGTGAGGTAACAGCGGTTCTTGCATCCTTCATAAACCCGGATGGCTTTCTCGAAACCTGTTGTTTAGAACCTCCCTGTGATGATCTCTGAGGTGTATCATAAGGATACTTCGTTCTTCTTTCCTTCATATTTGGTTGCTCGGGCATAGGATCCTTTCCTTTCCTCTTCCTTTGAATCAAACTGGCATCTTCCTCAGTTGCTTCATCTTCACCCTCAATAATCTCGTCATCAACCTTATCTCCTCCTTGAACATTACCAGCAGCTCTCTGATTATCACCTTCACCTTCCTCATCAGTGACTTCGTAGTTAGAGTCTGAATCCTCATTCCTCCAAGCATTACCTGCTGGGCATCGATAGTCCTCCTTGGCAAGATGACAAATGAGCTTTCGGCTAAAGTCAGGCTTCAATTCCTTGATTCTTGTTTCTTCCATTCTTCGAAAAGTAATCGGAGCCATCGGTAAAAGGTGAATAATATCTTCTTCAAGCTTAGGTAGGTCAGGTGCAGCATCATTAATGATCAATTGTAGAAAACGTGCATATATCAGATACTTCTGAGAAGAGCTGAAATGGTTCACTTTGAAGTAGTGTAGAACAAACCCTGAGAAATCGTATGGTGCCTTCAAGACTAGTGCCACAAACATACTCTGTACTTTTTCGTTCAACTTATCAAAGCCTGATTTGCGTCCACTCAAGCAATGCATGATCACATGAGCAAGATATCTAAACTGTGGTGGCAGACATGTCTTCACCAATTCAGATTTGCCAATTAGTTGACCAGAGTAAGCACATCTCTTAAAACAACCATGGATTCGTTCTCTACTGATAGTCATATGTGAGCAGTTTGCATCATTAAAACCTAAAATCCTTCTGATCACATCTTTAGAAACAGTAATGTCATGACCTTGAATCTTACTTACAAGCTTATCTTCATCAACATCTAGCACAGCATATCTCTAGAACTCTCTCTGATGACTGTAGTATGCAGTGCATTCAGTGGAAGTAGCAGTGTGAATCCTTGATCTCTTAAGGAATTCAACAATCTCCTTAAAGTGAGAGCCTCTTTCCAGTGTAGTGTCATAAAGAGCAACTTGATTGTTGTGTTTGCCCATCTCTAACGGAATCTCTTGTTGAGCAGGTGGGTTGACGGGATTAGCTTGAGGATTAGCTTATTGCTCCCCCTGTCCTTCAACATTAGCCACTGGAACATTTACTTGTTGTTCTGCCATTTGTGGATAACTTAACAAGAACTGAAACGTAAACAGAGATGTTAGATATATGAAACAATCAACATAAAGCATCAAAGCATTTGCATCAAGGTGTCATAATCATGTTATACAGAATGAAACGTGCGGGTGATAGTGTCACACGTACGGCTGAGGGATCAACCGTGCGAGTGATACAGTCACTCGTGTCATTGTTGACACTTTTGAGCAGTGATATGGTTTCAGACGGGGTACACGGCTGATGCAAAAATTCTTAAACGAGTGAATCAACCGTGTGGTGACTCGTGCATGTAAGCACATGGGTCAGCTTTTGCAAACGAGTGATCAACAAAAACAGGACAAAAGAATGACCTTAAGGGTCCACACGGTTGATCATCAACCGTGTACTGACTCGTGCGAGTCATGTCTCACGCGTGCGAGTGATGTCACTCGTGCATGTCTGATGAAACCCGATATTAAATGCCTTTTTAAATCATCAAAATCACATAATCGAATGTTTTATGGACCGATAGCATAATAAGGTTCCGATTAACACAAAACAATCACAGATATACACCAAAACAACCTTCAATTTCATGAAATTCGAGTTGTACCCACTTAGGGTTTCGATACATTAAAACAACAAATTAAGTAACTTAAACTCGATGAAATTATACCTAATTGGTGGCGCTGAATTCTTCTAAGTAAGCTTAACGTTCATTGCAAAGGAATGCTTGATCGGTGTTGATCGAATTTAGAGAGAAAAAGTGAGTTGGGTGCACAAGTGTGAGCTGCTGAGCTCATCACCCCTATTTATACTCTCGTGATCAACCGTGCGGTTGATCACACGATCCACCGTCAAACACGCATCTCATCTACATCATACGTGCGTGTGACCCAGTTGTCTTAGGACAAGTTGATCAGGGTCATCCGTACGGTTAATTCTCAAACGTGTGGTTACACGTACGGTTCACACATCAAGCGTGCGTGTGAGGACTTAGGCAATTTCTAATTTTTCAGATTTTCACAAACTTAGGATTCCGACTCGTTTGGCAATCTTAAAGCTAACGAACACTTTAATTTGAGTCATAAATCACTAAAACCTTCAAGAAATGACCATTAACACTTAGGTAGATCAAAAATCCTAACCTGACCAAGGTTATTACCCTAAACATTATGTGTTACAAAGGTAAATCCTACAGTGTAATGTCAACTTATCTTCTTTAATACTTAAAATAAAAGGTCCTTCAAACAATCACAATCTCTACAAACTTCTTTCTCATGGATTTGGAAACCAACAATATCTTGATCTCGACAAGGTTCTGTCAGATGTTAATGCACATTCAGAGGATTAATCAGAAAATAAAGATAAACAAAATCTTTAAAGCTTTTTTGAAATATAAAGTCATGCAACTAAAAACATGCAAATAAAAGACATTCTATCATGAAATGCAACAACATGCAAAACCAAAATCTTTTTGTTGTTTTGAGTTTACAATGCAAACAAAATAACAGAACAGATATACAAGACATACAAATCCACATTCTTTTTGTGAGCAAGATGATTAATCAAATTTTAAAAATGGATCAGAACTGACATATTGAATCAATTTCTGTTGTTCATTTCCAATTATCCAGTCTATGTCTATTATCATGCAATTAGTGATATCAATCCTCATTAAACATGAACATATTCATTCAGGACACTTCGACAATCATGTTGGCATTAATTACTTGAACACTATAAAGCAATGATTTTTGAGATCATGCTAAGTTCATTAATCCTTAAGTCTTTCATCACTTATGATTGTGTGTTTCTATTAGGTTGTCAATTCATTACGCGTAACTTTCCGTTATCTCTTTCCATGTACTTCATTCAAATTGAACAGGATGGTTCTCACGGCATTTTGAATAACCCTGTCAGCCTTTGGCTTCTACCAATGTTTTGACAATCTTCAATCTAGTTGGCTCAGCTGATCTCAGAGTATATTGGATTATTCGAATAGGCGCACAATTTACCTTGGGGATTGGCCTACAGTTAAAGCAGACTTGCCTGATGACCAGTCGTCACACGAAATAAATCTCGAGGCCCTTAACTTCTTTATGTTTAAGTTGTCATGGAAAACGGAATCAAAAGTTAAACTTTCATATATATATTTAATTAGAGTATATCTAGGTAAGTATCTTTCCAACTTACAGTCTTAATGGATATAACTCTATATTGCAGACGACAAGAATCTTGATAGTTCTGTGTGAACGTCGTGATTAAATAATTCAAGCTACGCGGGGGCATCACACTAAGAATGATCCGAGTTCTTTATGAGCACATCATGAATCAGCATTCTTCATACTTTCAGGACTTTGCCATCTTGATACGCCAATTTTATTGACATTGAATTTCTTTTGATATTTTGATTTTTCAGCATATCACTATCTTTTGATATATTGATTTTGAACGCCATCATGAATGGATTTTCCATTTTTATGCATGAACTCATGTTTCTTTATTGTGTGCTCAGATCACTCGAAGGTGTTCTCCCTTAAATGCTTAAACGGTCTGCAATAAGGAGTTATACTTTTCGACCTTAAGTGAGAAGGGACACTTACTTCGACATAAACTAATTTTCTCTGATATTATCGGGGTTTAGTTTCGATTATAAAGTCTTAGGCCCGTGACAACGTGGTATGCACCAGCCAAACAGATAATCCTCAACCCCTTAAATGATCTATTGAATGTCCCAATCATAGCTGTGAGGTTGAATTGGTAGAGCAACATTTGAATATTGCTTGGGGACATCCAACACCAACTTTCTCTAACGATTATCAATTATGATAGGGGATACCCTCAACTAACTGTTGAGATCCTCAACAATTTTCATTAGATACAGTTTTGGAGATAATTAGGTGACTACCTTCAAACACTACAGATCGTCCATGACTTCTGATTCTTAGATGATTATGGTTCTTATTATGATTGTCTAATATCAAGAATTCATAAGTCACGTCTATCAGTACATCACACAACAGATAAACGCAAACATTCAAATCAGTCCTTACTAATCAAATATATCAATTCTCAGTACAGTAATTTCTTCATCTCCCACATATTAATCAAAACAAGCTCATTTTCGGATTTTTCAATTTTTTTTAAGATTTTCTGGTGAGGCATTTTTCACTTTTTAGGTATTTTCTGCTGATAACATATACTCCCCCTAAAATACTAAAACATCAAATCTTTTTGTCTTTTAGGATTTTAACAAGGAATACAGAAAAATAACTACAGACTAGCATGCAAACATGAAAGAAATCATGCAAAGAAATACAGACAGCAAGCAAAAATATGCAATACAGATTAAAAACTAAAAACTATATGTCATGCATCCTACATGTAAAGTCTAAAAGTTTGATTAACCCTCACAATCAATATCCGAAATTACTTTGTCTCGATCAACAATGCCATTCATCTGAGGAGCATATGCAGAACTGAACTGCATATTAATGCCTTTTTCAATACAGAAACCTGCAAGATACTGATTCTTGAATTCTGTACCGTTGTCGCAACGAATCTTTCTTACCTTAAGATTAAAGCCTGTTTCTAATCGATTGATTAGCACTTTCAAGTTTTCAAACGTATCAGACTTTTCTTTCAAAAAAATTACCCAAGAGAATCTTGAATAATCATCAGTTACCACCAGACAATACTTACTACCATCAATGCTAACAAAACGAATTGGACCGAAAAGATCCATATGTAGCAATTCAAGCGGAGCAGAAATTGGATTATACTTCACCAGCTTATGAGCTTTTTTGCTCTGCTTACCCTTCTTACACGGAACACATGTTCCTGGAATATGAAAAGATCGAAGATCAACACCCTCTACAAGATTGTTGTGGACAAGGTGATTCATTTTCCGAAAACTTAGATGACCCATGCGTTTGTGCCAAGTGATAGAATCTTGTTCAGTCGCTTTAGAAACAAATGCTTGATGATGTTCAGCAGTTGAAATAGCAACATTCATATCTAGCATGTATAAATTAGCTTGTCTAGGAGCCTTCATCAATATCATTTCAGGAGGAATCACAAACTCTGGTTTCAGACTGTAGCTGAATTCGTCATCAAATGCTACTTTGAAAGTTTTATCACAGATTTGTGAAACCGACAACAAATTGTTTGCAAGCTCTTGACAGTAATTCACTTTGTTGAAACTAACTTTCTCATTCTTCAGTAAACCATGAGCTGAAATGTGACCTCCTTTATCTCCGACAAATGCAACATAACCTCCCTTAATTGGGTGTACATCCAAAAGAAGAGATAGCTGTTCAGTCATATGTCTCGAAGCGCCGCTATCCACTATCCAGGTGTTGTTTGTAGGTACCCTGGTTCCCTACATATCACATTAAGAAAATTAATTGATAATGGGAACCCACGCCCTGACGGCAGTAGATTGTCCATTAACACCCATAGCTTGAAACTCCATCCATTTCCCATTTGAGTCAGGTGGAATCTCATCGTTGGAAACCATAAACTTAGACAGTTTAGAAGAAGCAACGTTACTCTTCTGGTTTTTCACATTCTGCTCATTTTCAGAGCGATTCACTCGTGGTTTATTGCGGGAAAAGTATTTCCGACAACTAACTTTTTGCCAAGGTGATCGTACCTTAGGTTCAAAAGACTTACCACGATCACTTGATTCGGCAACTCTTGCCTCGGTATCCTTCTCAGGAACTTTCATCTTCACAGGGGAAATTGACCTATTGAAGTTCTTTCTCTTATAGTCTCCATAGAAAATATTTGTCGTATGTCTTCTAGAGCGAACTTCATCACGAACAGGTGAACCTGTTCTGTGAGTATGAGGTGATTGGTGATCATCATATGTTAGGTCAATCTTACGTCTTTGTGTTCTATACCTTGTAGGACAGTTAGCAGCAATATGTCCAAACACACCACAACTAAAACATTGTCGAAATTCTCTATATCCTCTAGATTGATATTGATCATTAGAGTTAGAGGAAGAGGGATCTTGTGTTTTTGAAGACACAGGAGAAACGTTTGATCTCTTTCTAGGAACAGATTTAGATACAGGTTTAGGTGTAACCGGTGGAACCACTCTATTAGCAAACTTTAGATTTTTCATAATCCGAATTGGCTCATCAGGTGTTATCACCTTCCTTTTCTCAGACTTATCTCCTATACCAGTTTTCTTATCTTCCTCATGATCTAAAGATCCTTCAGTGGTATCATCAGAAGGTGCATTCTCAGTTGAGCTACACTTTTTGTTCTTCTCAACATAGTCCTCATAACTAGGTGGAATACAGTCTTCTGGTCGTCCATCAACAACATTTGCATTAACAAATTTGTTCTGAAACGGTGGAACTGCGGTCTTTAATCCAATACCCTTTCCCTTGGTGCCATTTAATTCAACCATTAATGCATTCCATTGTGACGCACTTGCCCAACATTTCATCTTAATTGACATAGCTTCTAAATCAGCTTTAACGCATTCATTTTCTTTCTTCAATTCGTTTATTGTGTCAACACGTTTAACTAAAGCTTGATTTATATCAAAGTTATAACATTTTAGATCGTGAAGTTGTTTTTTATAAAATTTGATTTGCTCTTTCAACTCATTTTCAACCTTAGTGGTCACATGGTCTGCATGCCATTTTTCTTTCATTTCCGCATATGCCTTAGTTAAATTATCTATTGTTACCTTAGTTTCAGCACATTTAACACATTCAACAACAGTAGATGGATCAGAAGATACCTGTTGAGCATTATTTGATGAGGAAGTCTCAGCCATAAATGCAAAGAAATTTGTCTTCTTCCTATCATCGAGCTCATCTTCTGATTCTGATGAGTCTGTAAGAAACTCTGAAGTATCAGCATCTTTTCCCAAATGAATCTGCTCAAGTTTATCCCATAGGTCCTTAGCTCTTGTCAAACTGGTAACCTTTTCAAGATCACTAGCTGATAAGCACATCTTCAATAAGTCAACTGCTTGATTGTTCAATACTTCAAAATCAGTTTGATCTGCCCCAATATGATCAGCTTTATCTTCAACCTTTGATTCTGACGTCTTGTCTGAATCATCAATTTCTGAATTTACACTCTCGAGATCTGAACCTTCACCCAAAAGAACTAACATCTCCAATTCAACAGCAATCATTCTACCTCATTCGTCTAATTCCTTATCATCATCAACCAATGTTTCTTCACTATGATCTGCTTCTAGACTGTCTTCAAACACTGAGGTATCACCATACTTATCCTTCTAACTATTGAAGTAGTAGTCCTCTGATGATGTTGGTGAGACACTTTCAGATTCAGGTGTACGAGGAACTGAATCACGTGCCTTTTTGAATTTGCTCACAACTTGTTTCTGAACCTTCTCTTTTCGAATGGTTCTTGACAATTCTTCAGCTCTTTCAGCACGAGTAGTCAGCTTCTCTATTAAACTCTTACCAGTGACACAATCTTCTTCTACTTCAGAAATCTTAGCCATATTAGCCTTAGGTTGTTGATCAGCTATATTTAACTTCGTAGACCAATCATCATCATCTCCATGAATGACAACCAAAGCTTTGTTCGGACTTTCAGCTATTTCTACCTCATTTACTTTATCAGTAATGAAGATCTCGTGTTTAGTTGAATGACTCTGAGAACTGTAGTTCTGATTCTTGAATGGATTACGATTACCCTGCTTCTTTTGTTTCGTACACTGTCTTGAAAAGTGACATAATTCTCCACAGTTGTAACAAGTAACAGAATTCATATCAAAACCTAGTTTTGTATCCTTGGTCAGACTGATCGATTTTCCAGTTCGCTCTTCGTAATATTTTGCTCGTCTCACAAGATTTGTCATACCCCACATAATATCCATCTTTTCTTCTTCATCTTTATCAAGTTGATGATAATCTTCGGTTGTTAGATGAATGTTGCCTACACAACCATCAAGATAACTATCATAAGAGTTGACCAGGCTTGATAGCAAAGCTATATCTTCACTTATCTTTTCTTTCCCAGCTTTCCTCATGTTTTCAATCTTAAGTGCAGAAAGAAGATCTGATGCAGTCGGTGTAGACGTCTCTGTAGTATTGGAAGTAGGCTGTAATTGAGTATTGAGAGAACATGGTGAAACTTGTGGTGGATATGAAGTTTGTTGAATATGTGCACTGCTTACATTCAAACCATACATATTTTGATTGTTCGTAGCGAAAGCTATTTGAAATGGTGCATGAGCCAACTTAGGCGGTGTATAACCATTTGGACAATACATTTTCGTGTCTTGAACTTGTTTAGACCTCTTGACTTTGTTTAACAACTCTAGTTCTTCTTCTTGAAGTCTTGCAATAAACGAGTTCACTATAGCAGTAGCTAATTCTCCACTGGTTTTCATAGTCAATACGAAACCATTCCATTCTAACGGTAATGCTCCAGCTAGACATGTTACTTTATCTTTATCTTCAATGGTTACATCATGCTTATGTATTTCAGCTAGCAAATGACGATATCTTTCAACCAATTCTGTAATTGACTCTCCAACTTGCCAGTGAAAACGATCAAACTCAGCTTTCAATTCTAAACCTTTTCTGGTTCTGTAAGATGAATTCCCTTCATTGAAAGTACGAAGTGCTTCCCATATCTTGAACGAATTGTCATGACACAGAAATTGATGGAATGTCGGACCATCAAGAGCACTTGTCAAGTTACAGTACATCTTCTTCTCCAAATTATATTCTTCACGCTCTTCTGAAGGCATATTATGTAACGTATACAATTCATTTGTAACAGGTGAACGTGGCCATTGAAATTCAGTTTCAATATACTTCCAAAGCTTCGTGTCCTGACCATCAGACCAAATCTTAAATCTTGACTTCCAAGTGGAATAGTTATCCATATTCAATAACCTTGGACATTTTGTACCACTTCCTGATTCACTCTCAGCGAGGAGTAATCGTTGAGTCATACTCATAATGCTCTGGACTAACGGTGCAGCCAACGCGTAGTCATTTGAATTAAACATCTTGAAAAAAACTTTTAACAAAGATCAGACGTGCAATATTGGATATCACTCGTACGTGTGATAGTATCAACCGTACGTGTGAAAGTATCAACCGTATGTGTCACAGACTCAGACGTACGTGTCACTACTTATCCAATAAAATCAAACACTAATTCTCAAACGTGCTAGTGATAATCAACCGTGTGATTACTCGTACGTGTCACCGTCAAACGCCTTATCACTCGTGTGATCAAACTTGTCACTTAACCTTAAAAGGTTATGCTAATCTGTGCGTGTGAGTTCACGAGTGACGATCAACCGTGTGGTCAACCGTGCGTGTGATCAAGAAATTTTGACCCACTCGTGTGAACTGCTGTTCAGCTCAAATCACCCAAAAACCCTAAAAATTGATGCTAAACCTCAATTTCTTCGTCCAATAGCTAGATTAGCACTAAACAAACATAAACACACTCTCTAATTACAATTACACACGTAAAAATGATTCCTTTTTGATTAAAATCACTTTTATCTCAAAAACCCAAAAATAAACCCTATTAATCACCAAAAATCACTTGATGATGTTGAAATCACAACCAATGCTCTGATACCAATGATGAAACATGACTAGGAACTTCGAGATCAACAGGTTTAATTCACACAATGGCGGAATTAGTGAATCAAACCAATCAAAGTGAATATGGGAAGCTTTTTGAGATTAAATTAGTCAAACCACAACAAGGATTGTGATTAGATTAATGCCTAGAGCTATTATTCACTACCTGGAGTGATTTGGATTGAGAGAGAATCGGATCAGGTGAACCAGATCTGAGTGATTATATGTGAGAGAGGCTTAACCTAAAATGAAGAACATAAACCTTTATATACCTCAGCTGTTGACTCAACCGTACGTGTCATCCATCACTCGTACGAGTTGGCCTCATCGGCCGTACGGTTGATCACTCACTCGTGTCTTCTCATTTAGGTTATAATAGTGACTTAGCTCAGCATCAACCGTGCGTATGAGCCTGTCAGCCATACGAGTGATGCTTCACTCGTACGTCTGACTAAGTCTAACATAGTCAAACATCCTTATCGCATTCCTGTAGTACCTGTAACCACATATAAACACAGATAGGATAATAACAAGCGATCATGGTATCTTGTAAACTGTTGCACCTGCAATGGATGTGGGTAGATGTCTAGGGACTTACATAAAATACATCAACAGCTTTGAATGCGGCCAGCAGGGATACTTTAAGAATGAATGCCCTAACATGAAGAAGGATGGCGGGCCAGCACGTGGAAGAGTCTTCAACATGAACGCTAGAGATGCTCGCGAAGATCCTGACTTGGTTACAGGTACATTCACTGTCAATAAACTATTAGCTTCTGTCTTATTTGATACTGGTGCCGATAGGAGTTATGTATGTAGACACTTTTGCTCTAAGATAGATTGGTCATTAGTTCTTTTGGATGAGAGTATGCTTGTTGAGGTAGCCAATGGGAAACTTGAGAAAGTTGACCAAATTGGCCGAGGAGGTATAATAAACTTAGCTGGAATAGATTTTGAGATTGATTTGATACCCATTAAGTTGGGAAGCTTTGTTGTGATAGTTGGTATGGACTGGTTGTCCAAAGTAAAAGCCGAAGTTATCTGTGGTGAGAAGATTCTTCGTATACCTCGCGGAGACGGTGTGCCATTGATTGTTTACGAAGAGAGATGTAGCCCAAAGCTGAACCTTATTAGTTGCATGAAGGCACAGAAAGTCATGAGAAAGGGGCGTTTCGCTATATTGGCACATGCGAAAAAGTTGGAAACAGAGGAGAAGAGCGTAGATGATGTACGAATTATGAACGAATTTCCCGACGTCTTTCCAGAAGAACTGCCAGGATTACCCCCATCGAGATCACTGGAGTTTCAGATTGATCTAGTACCAGGAGCCGCACATGTAGCTCGCGTACCTTATCGACTCGTGATAATGCTTAAAACGAACACATATTTCATAGCATTATCCTTCATGAAAGACAAGCTTTTAGTTGCAATTGTTCTATTTTCAAGTAATATTCATTTAAATAATAAAATGTGAATACAAAAGACAGATTTGATGATTTGAAGACGCAAACGACCAAAAAGCTAAAAAGTACAAAGTACAATCCAAGTGGTTCAATTTTTTGATGAGAAACGTCTCAAAATTACAAAAGTACAAGCCGCAAAATTTAAAGTACAAGATATTAAATTATACAAAAAGGCATTCTAAAATCCGGAACCGAGACATGAACCAACTGTAGTGACCCGAACTTTTCCATGTTTATATATATATATATATATTAAATGAAATTGTTATTTACATGATTAAGTGTTTCCAACATGTTAAGCAATCAAACTTGTTAAGACTTGATTAATTGAAATAGGTTTCATATAGACAATTAACCACCCAAGTTGACCTGCGATTCACGAACGTTAAAACTTGTAAAAACTATATGATGACATATATATGGATATATATATATATATATATATATATATATATATATATATATATATATATATATATATATATATATATATATATATATATATATATATAACATGATATTATGATACGTAAACATATCATTAAGTATATTAACAATGAACTACATATGTAAAAACAAGACTACTAACTTAATGATTTTGAAACGAGACATATATGTAACGATTATCGTTGTAACGACATTTAATGTATATATATCATATTAAGATATATTAATACATCATGATATCATGATAATGTAATAATTTAACATCTCATTTGATTTAATAAACAATGGGTTAACAACATTTAACAAGATCGTTAACCTAAAGGTTTTAAAACAACACTTACATGTAACGACTAACGATGACTTAACGACTCAGTTAAAATGTATATACATGTAGTGTTTTAATATGTATTCATACACTTTTGAAAGACTTCAAGACACTTATAAAAATACTTCTACTTAACAAAAATGCTTACAATTACATCCCCGTTCAGTTTCATCAACAATTCTACTCGTATGCACCCGTATTCGTACTCGTACAATACACAGCTTTTAGATGTATGTACTATTGGTATATACACTCCAATGATCAGCTCTTAGCAGCCCATGTGAGTCACCTAACACATGTGGGAACCATCATTTGGCAACTAGCAGGAAATATCTCATAAAACTACAAAAATATGAGTAATCATTCATGACTTATTTACATGAAAACAAAATTACATATCCTTTATATCTAATCCATACACCAACGACCAAAAACACCTACAAACACTTTCATTCTTCAATTTTATTCATCTAATTGATCTCTCTCAAGTTCTATCTTCAAGTTCTAAGTGTTCTTCATAAATTCTACAAGTTCTAGTTTCATAAAATCAAGAATACTTCCAAGTTTGCTAGCTTACTTCCAATCTTGTAGAGTGATCATCCAACCTCAAGAAATCTTTCTTATTTACAGTAAGATATCTTTATAATACAAGGTAATACTCATATTCAAACTTTAATTCAATTTCTATAACTATAACAATCTTATTTCGAGTGGAAATCTTACTTGAACTTGTTTTCGTGTCATGATTCTGCTTCAAGAACTTTCAAGCCATCCAAGGATCCTTTGAAGCTAGATCCATTTTTCTCATTTCCAGTAGCTTTATCCAGAAAACTTGAGGTAGTAATGATGTTCATAACATCATTCGATTCATACATATAAAGCTATCTTATTCGAAGGTTTAAACTTGTAATCACTAGAACATAGTTTAGTTAGTTCTAAACTTGTTCGCAAACAAAAGTTAATCCTTCTAACTTGACTTTTAAAATCAACTAAACACATGTTCTATATCTATATGATATGCTAACTTAATGATTTAAAACCTGGAAACACGAAGAACACTTTAAAACCGGACATACGCCGTCGTAGTAACACCGCGGGCTGTTTTGGGTTAGTTAATTAAAAACTATGATAAGCTTTGATTTAAAAGTTGTTCTTCTGGGAAAATGATTTTTCTTATGAACATGAAACTATATCCAAAAATCATGATTAAACTCAAAGTGGAAGTATGTTTTCTAAAATGGTCATCTAGACGTCGTTCTTTCGACTGAAATGACTACCTTTACAAAAATGACTTGTAACTTATATTTCTGACTATAAAACTATACTTTTTCTGTTTATATTCATAAAATAGAGTTCAATATAAAACCATAGCAATTTGATTCACTCAAAACGGATTTAAAATGAAGAAGTTATGGGTAAAACAAGATTGGATAATTTTTCTTGTTGTAGCAACGTGAAAATTGGTAACAAATCTATATTAATCATATCCTAGCTAACTTATATTGTATTATACATGTATTTTAATATATTATGTAATCTTAGGACATAGACACGTATGCAAATGTTTTGACATATCATATCGACCCATGTTTATATATTATTTGTAACAACCATAGACACTCTATATACAGTAATGTGGGAGTTAGCTATACAGGGTTGAGGTTGATTCCAAAAATATATATACTTTGAGTTGTGATCTAGCCTGAGACGTGTATACACTGGGTCGTGGATTGATTCAAGATAATATATATCAATTTTTTTCTGTACATCTAACGTTGGACAACTAGTTGTAGGTTACTAACGAGGACAGCTGACTTAATAAACTTAAAACATCAAAATGTATTAAAAGTGTTGTAAATATATTTTAAATATACTTTTATATATATGTAAATATTTGTTATAGGTTCGTGAATCGACCAGTGGCCAAGTCTTACTTCCCGACGAAGTAAAAATCTGTGAAAGTGAGTTATAGTCCCACTTTTAAAATCTAATATTTTTGGGATGAGAATACATGCAGGTTTTATAAATGATTTACAAAATAGACACAAGTACGTGAAACTACATTCTATGGTTGAATTATCGAAATCGAATATGCCCCTTTTTATTAAGTCTGGTAATCTAAGAATTAGGGAACAGACACCCTAATTGACGCGAATCCTAAAGATAGATCTATTGGGCCTAACAAACCCCATCCAAAGTACCGGATGCTTTACTACTTCAAAATTTATATCATATCCGAAGGGTGTCCCGGAATGATGGGGATATTGTTATATATGCATCTTGTTAATGTCGGTTACCAGGTGTTCACCATATGAATGATTTTTATCTCTATGTATGGGATGCGTATTGAAATATGAAATCTTGTGGTCTATTGTTACGATTTGATATATATATATATATATATATATATATATATATATATATATATATATATATATATATATAGGTTAAACCTATAACTCACCAACATTTTTGTTGACGTTTAAAGCATGTTTATTCTTAGGTGAATACTAAGAGCTTCCGCTGTTGCATACTAAAATAAGGACAAGATTTGGAGTCCATGTTTGTATAATATTGTGTAAAAACTGCATTTAAGAAACATATGTCGATGTAATATATTTCTATTGTAAACCATTATGTAATGGTCGTGTGTAAACAGTATATTTTAGATTATCATTATTTGATAATCTACGTAATGCTTTTGAAACCTTTATTGATAAAATAAAGGTTATGGTTGTTTTAAAAATGAATGCAGTCTTTGAAAAATGTCTCATATAGAGGTCAAAACCTCGCAACGAAATCAATTAATATGGAACGTTTATAATCAATATGAACTGGACATTTCAGTTGGTATCCGAGCGTTGGTCTTAGAGAACCAGAATTTTGCATTAGTGTATCTTATCAAGTTTGTTAGGATGCATTAGTGAGTCTGGACTTCGACCGTGTTTACTTGAAAAATGATTGCTTAACAAATTTTGTTGGAAACTATATATTTTTAACATGTGAATATTATGTGATATATTAATCTCTTAACGTGTTTGATATTATGTGATAGATGTCTACCTCTAGAACAAGTCCCATTGACTCACCTAATAATAATGAAGAGTCAAATGTAAATTGGAATGATTCGTGGACTGATTCACAAGTTCCCGAAGAGGAACCGGAAGAAGAGTCGGAACCGGAAGAAGAATTGGAACCGGAAGAAGAATCGGAACCGGAAGAAGAAATAGAACCAGTGGGGGAAATAATAAAACGGTTAAGTAGAAGAAAATCCTCAACCAACCGACCAAAGTTAATTATGGTCAATGGTGTTTCGGCCAAGGAAGCAAAGTATTGGGAGGATTACCAATTCTCCGATGAATCGGATCCCGACAAGGATTACGATGATGTTCTAAAAATTACCCCAACATAATTTAATAAGGCAAAATAGAACAATAAGGGAAAGGGCATAAAAATAGAGAAATTTGATTCCAAACCCAATGAACTTTATATGTATCATCAACACCAGTATTTCTTAAGTTGTGACAATAACCCGAGAACCTCTAAACCACCAGGTTTTTCTAAACCAATGTGGAAAACGACGGCTCGTATTAGGGGAACATCATATATCCCTAGAAACTTGGCAAAACGAACCAAAACTGAAGAAGAAGAAACGAGCGAGTCGGAATAAGATAGTTGTATTCGTATGGTGTAATATATGTAATATAGTGTGCTTATGCTTTATGATATATGTAAAAATTTCTTGTATTAATAAGTAATTTTTTATGAATCTAACTCTTGTCTATTTTACAGTATAAAAACACAAAATGGATAGACAACCCAATATTTTAAGAGACCTACCCGGAGACATGATTGATGAAATCTTGTCTAGAGTCGGTCAGAATTCCTCGGCACAACTATTTAAGGCGAGATCAGTTTGTAAGAAATTCGAAGAACGTTCCAAGAATGCCTTGGTTTATAAAAGGCTTTCGTTCGAAAGATGGGGGATATCACATTGGGAAATCCATAAGTTACGATGTGTTTACTTTGACGCATATATTGCGGGGAATCCAAATGCTATTTTACGCATCGGGTTAAGAAATTATTTTGACTCAATATATCCGAATATAGGACTTAGTGATTTAGAAAAAGCGGCTAACATGCAACATAAAGAAGCATGTTATGCTTACGGATTAGTAATGTTCGCTTCTCACCAAAGTGAGAACAAGAACATCGGGCTACAACTATTAATCAAAACGTTCCCACAAGTTACGGAGTCGGTAATTGGGGTAAGAAATGAGGTTTTTAGATTGTTACAGGACTGTTGGGCATTACGTAACCCTCGTACCTTTGACGACGTTACAACACGATGTCTTATCAACGGCCATAACGGTTATGTTCCACAAGACCAAGGATGGGAAGTAGTCCTAGTAAAACCAGAATGCATGACTTGTTTCTGGACGTATGAATTACGTGTCTTTATTGCCTTTGCTGAACGACTTGTGTACTAGCTAGAATTATCTTCACAACTATCTTGTATCAAAGTTATTGTGTGCTATATTTCATGTTATATGTAAAATAAGCGGTATTGTAAGTTTGTAAAATATTGTGAAAAAGTTTGAACGCGAAATATTATTATAATCAGTTTTTCATATAGAATTGTAGTAGTTGGATTGTATATTAGCTACTAAGTATGAACTTAACGGGTAGATACTACCCGAATTTAAACTTATAAAACGCTAATATGAAGAAAAAGCTTTTATAAATGAGTTCATATTATGCTACGAGATACTATTGACTACTCTTAATATTCTGTATGATTAACTTGTTTCATTTGACTATTTGAAGGAAATGGCACCGACTACTCGACAAACCATGAATATGAGTGAAGAGGAATTTTGTACCTTTCTTGCTGTAAACATAGCCACAGTACAGGCTGCGCTACATACCAACAATAACTCCGAATCTAGCAATGCAGCTAACGGCGCAAGAAATCGTGTAGGATGCACCTACAAAGAATTCACTGCCTGCAAACCTTTGGAATTTGATGGAACCAAAGGACCGATCGGATTGAAACGGTGGACCGAGAAGGTCGAATTGGTGTTTGCCATAAGTAAGTGTACTGAAGAGGACAAAGTGAAGTACACTACACATACCTTCACAGGTACTGCGTTAACATGGTGGAATACCTATCTAGAGCAAGTGGGACAAGATGATGCTTACGCACTGCCGTGGTCAGCATTCAAGCACTTGATGAATGAGAAGTACCGTCCCAGAACCGAGGTCAATAAGCTCAAGACAGAACTTAGAGGGTTACGAACCCAAAGATTTGATATTACCACCTACGAAAGATGATTCACAGAATTGTGCCTATTGTGTCCGAGAGCGTTCGAAGATGAGGAAGAGAAGATCGACGCGTTTGTGAAAGGATTACCGGAAATAATCCAAGAAGATATAAGTTCACACGAGCCTGCCTCCATACAACAGGCATGTAGAATGGCTCACAAACTAGTGAACCAGATTGAGGAAAGAATTAAAGAACAGGCGGCTGAAGAGGCCAATGTGAATCAAGTCAAAAGAAAGTGGGAGGAAAATGGTGATAAGAATCACCAATACAACAACAACAGAAATTACAACAATAATCGCAACAACTATCCCAACAATCGCAACATCAATCGCAACTACAACAAACGGCCCAACAACAACAACAACAACAACAACAACAACTACAACAATCATCCCAACAACAATAACAACTGCAATAACAACAACAATCAGAAGCAGCCATGCCAAAGGTGTGAAAAGTATCACTCGGGGTTCTGCACCAAATTTTGAAACAAGGGTAAAAGAAATGGTCATAGCGCGGTGAAGTGTGAGGTCTATGGACCAGGGGTTAGCAGAACGAAAGGAACAAATGGTGTCGAAACGAGTAATGGCGGAGCAAGTAGTGTCGGAGCAAGTTATGCCAATGTAGTTTGTTATAAATGTGGAAAACCGGGCCACATTATTAAAAATTGTCCGAACCAGGAGAACACGAATGGACAAGGCCGCGGAAGAGTTTTCAATATTAATGCGGCAGAGGCACAGGAAGACCCGGAGCTTGTTACGGGTACGTTTCTTATTGAAAATAAATCTGCTTATGTTTTATTTGATTCGGGTGCGGATAGAAGCTATATGAGTAGAGATTTTTGTGCTAAATTAAGTTTTCCATTGACGCCATTGGATAGTAAATTTTTACTCGAATTAGCAAACGGTAAATTAATTTCAGCAGATTATATATGCCGGAATCGAGAAATTAAACTGGGTAGCGAAATATTTAAGATTGATTTGATACCAGTAGAGTTAGGGAGTTTTGATGTAATAGTTGGCATGGACTGGCTGAAGAACGTGAAAGCAGAGATCGTATGTTATAAAAATGCAATTCGCATTGTACGAGAAGAAGGAGAACCCTTAATGGTGTACGGAGAAAAGGGCAACACGAAGCTACATCTTATTAGTAATTTGAAGGCACAAAAACTAATAAGAAAAGGTTGCTATGCTGTTCTAGCACACGTCGAGAAAGTACAAACTGAAGAAAAGAGCATTAATGATGTTCCCGTCGCAAAAGAATTTCCCGATGTATTTCCGAAAGAATTACCGGGACTAACTCCACATCGATCTGTTGAATTTCAAATAGATCTTGTACCAGGAGCTGCACCAATAGCTCGTGCTCCTTATAGACTCGCACCAGCGAGATGAAAGACCTGCAAAGCCAACTGCAAGAACTATTAGAACATGGTTTCATTCGACCAAGCACATCACCATGGGGAGCTCTTGTTTTTTTTGTCAAGAAGAAGGATGGTACATTTAGGTTGTGTATTGACTACAGAGAGTTGAACAAACTTACCATCAAAAACCGTTATCCACTGCCGAGAATTGACGACTTATTTGATCAACTACAAGGCTCGTCGGTTTATTTGAAGATCGATTTACGTTCTGGATATCATCAAATGCGAGTAAAGGAGGATGATATTCCAAAAACTGCTTTTAGGACGCGTTATGGTCATTACGAGTTTATTGTTATGCCTTTTGGATTGACTAACGCACCAGCTGTGTTCATGGACCTTATGAACCGAGTGTGTGGGCCATATCTTGACAAGTTTGTCATTGTTTTCATCGATGACATACTTATTTACTCAAAGAATGATCAAGAGCACGAAGAACATTTGAGAAAAGTGCTAGAAGTATTGAGGAAAGAAAAACTGTACGCTAAATTTTCAAAGTGTGCTTTTTGGTTGGAAGAAGTTCAATTCCTCGGTCACATAGTGAACAAAGAAGGTATCCAGGTGGACCCGACAAAGATCAAAACTGTTGAAAAGTGGAAAACCCCAAAAACTCCAAAGCATATACGTCAATTTTTAGGATTGGCTGGTTACTACAGAAGATTCATCCAAGATTTCTCCAAAATAGCAAAACCCTTGACTGCATTAACGCATAAAGGGAAGAAATTTGAATGGAAGGATGAACAAGAGAAGGCATTTCAATTATTGAAGAAAGAGCTAACTACGGCACCTATATTGTCATTGCCTGAAGGGAATGATGATTTTGTGATTTATTGTGACGCATCAAAGCAAGGTCTCGGTTGTGTATTAATGCAACGAACGAAGGTGATTGCTTATGCGTCTAGACAATTAAAGATTCACGAACAAAATTATACGACACATGATTTGGATTTAGGCGCGGTTGTTTTTGCATTAAAGACTTGGAGGCACTACTTATATGGGGTCAAAAGTATTATATATACCGACCACAAAAGTCTTCAACACATATTTAATCAGAAACAATTGAATATGAGGCAGCGTAGGTGGATTGAATTTTTGAATGATTACGACTTTGAGATTCGTTACCACCCGAGGAAGGCAAATGTGGTAGCCGACGCCTTGAGCAGAAAGGACAGAGAACCCATTCGAGTAAAATCTATGAATATAATGATTCACAGTAATCTTACTACTCAAATAAAGGAGGCGCAACAAAGAGTTTTAAAAGAGTTAAATTTAAAGGATGAAATACCCAAAGGATCGGAGAAGCATCTTAATATTCGGGAAGACGGAACCCGGTATAGGGCTGAAAGAATTTGGGTACCAAAATTTGGAGATATGAGAGAAATGGTACTTATAGAAGCTCATAAAACCAGATACTCAATACATCCTGGAACGGGGAAGATGTACAAGGATCTTAAGAAACATTTTTGGTGGCCAGGTATGAAAGCCGATATTGCTAAATATGTAGGAGAATGTTTGACGTGTTCTAAGGTCAAAGCTGAACATCAGAAACCATCAGGTCTACTACAACAACCTGAAATCCTGGAATGGAAATGGGAAAACATTACCATGGATTTCATTACTAAATTGCCAAGGACTGCAGGTGGTTATGATACTATTTGGGTAATAGTTGATCGTCTCACCAAGTCAGCACACTTCCTGCCAATAAGAGAAGATGACAAGATGGAGAAGTTAGCACGATTGTATTTGAAGGAAGTCGTCTCCAGACATGGAATACCAATCTCTATTATCTCTGATAGGGATGGCAGATTTATTTCAAAATTCTGGCAGACATTACAGTAAGCATTAGGAACTCGTCTAGACATGAGTACTGCCTATCATCCACAAACTGATGGGCAGAGCGAAAGGACGATACAAACGCTTGAAGACATGCTACGAGCATGTGTTATTGATTTCGGAAACAGTTGGGATCGACATCTACCGTTAGCAGAATTTTCCTACAACAACAGCTATCATTCAAGCATTGAGATGGCGCTGTTTGAAGCACTTTATGGTAGAAATTGCAGGTCTCCGATTTGTTGGAGTGAAGTGGGGGATAGACAGATTACGGGTCAGGAGATAATACAAGAAACTACTGAGAAGATCATCCAAATTCAACAACGGTTGAAAACCGCCCAAAGTCGACAAAAGAGCTACGCCGACATTAAAAGAAAATACATAGAATTTGAAATTGGAGAGATGGTCATGCTTAAGGTTGCACCTTGGAAAGGTGTTGTTCGATTTGGTAAACGAGGGAAATTAAATCCAAGGTATATTGGACCATTCAAGATTATTGATCGTGTCGGACCAGTAGCTTACCGACTTGAGTTACCTCAACAACTTGCGAATGTACATAACACTTTCCACATCTCGAATTTGAAGAAATGTTTTGCTAAAGAAGATCTCACTATTTCGTTGGACGAAATCCAAATCAATGAAAAACTTCAATTCATTGAAGAACCCGTCGAAATAATGGATCGTGAGGTTAAGAGACTTAAACAAAACAAGATACCGATTGTTAAGGTTCGATGGAATGCTCGTAGAGGACCCGAGTTCACCTGGGAGCATGAATATCAGATGAAGAAGAAATACCCACATTTATTTCCAGAAGATACGTCAACACCTCCAACTGCTTAAAATTTCGGGACGAAATTTATTTAACGGGTAGGTACTGTAGTGACCCGAACTTTTCCATGTTTATATATATATTAAATGAAATTGTTATTTACATGATTAAGTGTTTCCAACATGTTAAGCAATCAAACTTGTTAAGACTTGATTAATTGAAATAGGTTTCATATAGACAATTGACCACCCAAGTTGACCGGCGATTCACGAACGTTAAAACTTGTAAAAACTATATGATGACATATATATGGATATATATATATATATATATATATATATATATATATATATATATATATATATATATATATATATATATATATATATATATATATATATATATATATATATAGTTAACATGATATTATGATAATTAAACATATCATTAAGTATATTAATAATGAAATACATATGTAAAAACAAGACTACTAACTTAATGATTTTGAAACGAGACATATATGTAACGATTATCGTTGTAACGACATTTAATGTATATATATCATATTAAGATATATTAATATATCATGATATCATGATAATGTAATAATTTAACATCTCATTTGATTTAATAAACAATGGGTTAACAACATTTAACAAGATCGTTAACCTAAAGGTTTCAAAACAACACTTACATGTAACGACTAACGATGACTTAACGACTCAGTTAAAATGTATATACATGTAGTGTTTTAATATGTATTCATACACTTTTGAAAGACTTCAAGACACTTATCAAAATACTTCTACTTAACAAAAATGCTTACAATTACATCCTCGTTCAGTTTCATCAACAATTCTACTCGTATGCACCCGTATTCGTACTCGTACAATACACAGCTTTTAGATGTATGTACTATTAGTATATACACTCCAATGATCAGCTCTTAGCAGCCCATGTGAGTTATCTAACACATGTGGGAACCATCATTTGGCAACTAGCATGAAATATCTCATAAAATTACAAAAATATGAGTAATCATTCATGACTTATTTACATGAAAACAAAATTACATATCCTTTATATCTAATCCATACACCAACGACCAAAAACACCTACAAACACTTTCATTCTTCAATTTTCTTCATCTAATTGATCTCTCTCAAGTTCTATCTTCAAGTTCTAAGTGTTCTTCATAAATTCTACAAGTTCTAGTTTCATAAAATCAAGAATACTTCCAAGTTTGCTAGCTTACTTCCAATCTTGTAGAGTGATCATCCAACCTCAAGAAATCTTTCTTATTTATATTAAGGTATCTTTATAATACAAGGTAATACTCATATTTAAACTCTGATTCAATTTCTATAACTATAACAATCTTATTTCGAGTGGAAATCTTACTTGAACTTGTTTTCGTGTCATGATTCTGCTTCAAGAACTTTCAAGCCATCCAAGGATCCTTTGAAGCTAGATCTATTTTTCTCATTTCCAGTAGCTTTATCCAGAAAACTTGAGGTAGTAATGATGTTCATAACATCATTCAATTCATACATATAAAGCTATCTTATTCGAAGGTTTAAACTTGTAATCATTAGAACATAGTTTAGTTAATTCTAAACTTGTTCGCAAAAAAAAGTTAATCCTTCTAACTTGACTTTTAAAATCAACTAAACACATGTTCTATATATATATATCAAATGCTAACTTAATGATTTAAAACCTGGAAACACGAAGAACACTGTAAAACCGGACATACGCCGTCGTAGTAACACCGCGGGCTTTTTTGGGTTAGTTAATTAAAAACTATGATAAACTTTGATTTAAAATTTGTTCTTCTGGGAAAATGATTTTTCTTATGAACATGAAACTATATTCAAAAATCATGATTAAACTCAAAGTGGAAGTATGTTTTCTAAAATGGTCATCTAGACGTCGTTCTTTCGACTGAAATGACTACCTTTACAAAAATGACTTGTAACTTATATTTCCAACTAGAAACCTATACTTTTTCTGTTTAGATTCATAAAATAGAGTTCAATATAAAACCATAGCAATTTGATTCACTCAAAACGGATTTAAAATGAAGAAGTTATGGGTAAAACAAGATTGGATAATTTTTCTTGTTGTAGCAACGTAAAAATTGGTAACAAATCTATATTAATCATATTCTAGCTAACTTATATTGTATTATACATGTATTCTAATATATTATATAATCTTGGGATACCATAGACACGTATGCAAATGTTTTGACATATCATATCGACCCATGTGTATATATTATTTGGAACAACCATAGACACTCTATATGCAGTAATGTGGGAGTTAGCTATACAGGGTTGAGGTTGATTCCAAAAATATATATACTTTGAGTTGTGATCTAGCCTGAGACGTGTATACACTGGGTCGTGGATTGATTCAAGATAATATATATCAATTTTTTTCTGTACATCTAACGTTGGACAACTAGTTGTAGGTTACTAACGAGGACAGCTGACTTAATAAACTTAAAACATCAAAATGTATTAAAAGTGTTGTAAATATATTTTGAATATACTTTGATATATATGTACATATTTGTTATAGGTTCGTGAATCGACCAGTGGCCAAGTCTTACTTCCCGACGAAGTAAAAATCTGTGAAAGTGAGTTATAGTCCCACTTTTAAAATCTAATATTTTTGGGATGAGAATACATGCAGGTTTTATAAATGATTTACAAAATAGACACAAGTACGTGAAACTACATTCTATGGTTGAATTATCGAAATCGAATATGCCCCTTTTTATTAAGTCTGGTAATCTAAAAATTAGGGAACAGACACCCTAATTGACGCGAATCCTAAAGATAGATCTATTGGGCCTAACAAACCCCATCCAAAGTACCGGATGCTTTAGTACTTCGAAATTTATATCATATCCGAAGGGTGTCCCGGAATGATGGGGATATTGTTATATATGCATCTTGTTAATGTCGGTTACCAGGTGTTCACCATATGAATGATTTTTATCTCTATGTATGGGATGCGTATTGAAATATGAAATCTTGTGGTCTATTGTTACGATTTGATATATATATATATAGGTTAAACCTATAACTCACCAACATTTTTGTTGACATTTAAAGCATGTTTATTCTCAGGTGAATACTAAGAGCTTCCGCTGTTGCATACTAAAATAAGGACAAGATTTGGAGTCCATGTTTGTATGATATTGTGTAAAAACTGCATTTAAGAAACATATGTCGATGTAATATATTTCTATTGTAAACCATTATGTAATGGTCGTGTGTAAACAGTATATTTTAGATTATCATTATTTGATAATCTACGTAATGCTTTTGAAACCTTTATTGATAAAATAAAGGTTATGGTTGTTTTAAAAATGAATGCAGTCTTTGAAAAACGTCTCATATAGAGGTCAAAACCTCGCAACGAAATCAATTAATATGGAACGTTTATAATCAATATGAACGGGACATTTCACCAACTATCAACGTGCGACTCAACGGAGCTAAAATTACAAGTCAACTATGCACAAGAATATAATATTATATATAATTAATTATATATATATATATATATATATATATATATATTATTTTAATCAAAGCAGCCCACGTTTAATTCATTTGGTGAGCTGGAATCCGAAGCTCCGCACTTGCGGAGCTGTGAGGCACAAAACCTCTGCACTCGCGGAGCTGTACAGTTGAAAATGGGCCTATAAAAGGCCGCGCATTCCGCTCGATTCATCACACCTTTTTCTTTTCATTTCTCATATCATATACGATATATATATATATATATATATATATATATATATATATATATATATATATATATATATATATATATATATATATATATCTATATATATATATATATATATATATATATATATATATATATATATATATATATATATATATATATATATATATATATATTTTATAATTATAATTATAATTTAAGTTTAATAATAATAAGGTTATAGTGGCGAATGTTTTAAGGTTTGTAAGTCGAAATTCTGTCCGTGTAACACTACGCGATTAATACTCATTGTAAGTTATGTTCAACTTTTTTAATTAATGTCTCGTAGCTAAATTATTATTATGCTTATTTAAGCCGAAGTAATCGTGATGTTGGACTAAATATTAAGACGGGGTTATTGGGCTTTGGACCATAATTGGGGTTTGGACAAAAGACCGACACTTGTGGAAATTGGACTATGAGCTATTAATGGGCTTTATATTTGTTTAACTGAATGATAGTTCGTTAATTTAATATAGAGATTTACAATTTGAGGTAATTATAAATAACCACATACACTCGATCGGAAACGATGGTCGGGATATTTATAAATACTAATAATCGTTCATTTAACCGGACACGGGAATGGATTAACAGTCAATGGACTCATTAAAACATGGGTGGATTACATATAAGGACACTTGGTGTAATTGTTAACAACGTATTAAAACCTTGGGTTACACGCAGTCGATAACCTGGAATAATCATTAACAAAGTATTAAGACCTTGTTACAGTTTAAGTCCCCAATTAGTTGGAATATTTGACTTCGGGTATAATGGTAATTTGACGAGGACACTCGCACTTTATATTTATGACCGATGGACTATTATAGACAAAAACCAGATGCACATATCGAATAATCCAGGACAAAGGACAATTAACCCATGGTAATAAATTAAAATCAACACATCGAACACCATGATTACGAAAGTTTAAATAAGCATAATTCCTTTAATTTATATCTCATCGTACTTTTATTTACCGTCATTTTATTTATCGTCATTTTATTTATCGTACTTTAAATTATTGCACTTTTATTTATCACACTTTTATTTATCGTCATTTACTTTACGATTTAAATTAAGTTATATTTATATTTAATATTTTACATTAGGTTTTAATTATGACTTAAGACATAGAATCGACAAACCGGTCACTAAACGGTAAAAACCCCCTTTTATAATAATAATAATAATATTACTTATATATATTTTTATACAAATATAGTTTAAAATAAATATAGCGTTAGACTCAGCTAGCTTCCTGTGGAACGAACCAGACTTACTAAAAACTACACTACTCTACGATTAGGTACACTGCCTATAAGTGTTGTAGCAAGGTTTAGGTATATCCATTCAATAAATAAATAAATAACTTGTGTAAAATTGTATCGTATTTAATAGTATTTCTTAATAAAATTAATAGTATTTCGTACTACACCTCGCACACATCAAGTATTTTTGGCGCCGATGCCGGGGACTTCATCAACACTGAAGCGAAACGCTATAAAAAATTAGTTTTTAAGTTATTTTTGTAAAAATATATGTTTATAAGTTTTAAATATTAAGAATACAAAAATATAAAAAGAAAAGAAAAATAAATATCTATATTTTTAAGTTAAAAAGTTTATATTTTTTATTACTTTTGTTAAAAGTTATAAAAACTAATAAGTATTTTTTTTATAAGTTTTATTTTTGTAAGATTAAAATTAGAAAACTAAATACATAAAAAAATATAAAAAACGCTGAACCTGCGATTTTTGAGCTTGCAATCATTTGAACCTACATACTCCGCACTCGCGAAGCTTTTTGGGCAGCAGACATCCGCACTCGCGGAGATGCTCTGACAGGCTAAACCTGGTACGCGCATTAATTACAGTTTAGGGTTTTATTAATTTTTATTATTATTGATTAAACTAATTAGGGTATAATTAAAATACTAATTAATTTTAGTTTTAATTAAATTTGTATTTCTAAGTTTTATTTAGTTTTATTAATTATAAAATTAATACTTTTATAAAATATTAAGATAAAAATAATATTTTTATAAAAATTGTATTTTTATAACTTTAAGTTTTATTTTTATATTTTGTATCTTTTTATTAGTTTAATTTGTAATTTGTATATTTTTTATTCGTAACTAGTTTTAAGTTCTAGTTTTTGCCGTAGTTATTATTTTTATATTTCTAGATTTTTTAGCTTTGCCGTAAAATCCCTTAAATGCTTTTTCTTTAGATTAAGATTTAAGCGCTTTAGAATTTTACGACATCACTTATCGCTTTAGTTTTAAATAGATTTTAGTGCTTAATTAAGTTATTGCCGTTTTGGATATAGAATTACTTTTAAGTTTTAATTCCTTTAGGCTCAACTTTTAATATTTAGTTTTTAGACTTTTAAGTTTCGACGCTCTACTTTCTTATTATTGTTTTTCGACCTTTTATTTTTCGACATTTTTCGACGCACTCTTCTTCTTTCTCATTTCTACGCTCTAGTTTTTAGGACATAGAATTTTCTTTATTTTCTTTAAACTTCGACGAAAAAATTATTTTAAGCGGTTAAATTGATAGACATCCAAAATTTTCTGCTTCGTAGTAATAGTTGGATTTGTTAGTGGCTGATTTGTGGATTTTCTGACTTAAAGAATCCTGGCTCCCTGCTGCATCTTTTGGCTATTCGAAACGTGGGCAAAAGCAGAAAAGTCTATTAATTTGATAACTTATATAATTTTTATCTTTATAACTAATAGGATATTCAGTGAATGCACCGAGCAAAACGTTCACCACCTTTCATACGTTCACCACCTGTAACTCGATCAAGACATCTAGCCAATATTGTCGTCGTTGATTTTTCTTTAGAATCATCATCTAGTCGACCAAGTACTCCAATTCAAATTTCCGATAATCCATTTTTTGAACCCGACCTCACAATTGAGAACCCGGAGGATATTCAAGGGCAATTCAGAGATCCTGAACCACTAATCATTCCTCCTGAACCACAAATCATTCAACCAGAGATTGTCGAGGAAGAAACAATTAAATCAAAATCCTCTAGTGATTCAGATTCAACAACTCAATCATGGAAAATCCGGAACCTCTAAGTATGGAAGATCGAATGAGAGCTACACGCACTGGCCAAGGTCACGCAATTACTCAACCAGACATTAATGCGCCAGATTATGAAATCAAAGGACAAATCCTACACATGGTAACTAATCAATGCCAATTTAGTGGTACGCTAAAAGAAGATCCAAACGAACATCTTCGAACCTTTAATAGGATCTGTACTCTATTCAAAATCAGAGAAGTAGAGGATGAATAGATCTATCTCATGTTATTTCCCTGGACTTTAAAGGGAGAAGCCAAAGATTGGTTAGAATCGTTACCTGAAGGGGCGATTGATACATGGGATGTTTTAGTTGAGAAATTTTTTAAAAAATTCTTTCTGGCATCTAAAGCCGTGAGACTTCAAGGAGAAATTGTTACGTTCACACAAAAGCCAAATGAAACTCTATATGAAGCGTGGACAAGATTCGGAAAATTGTTGAGAGGATGTCCTCAACATGGTTTAGACACTTATCAAATAGTACAAATATTCTATCAAGGATGCGACATTACTACACGAAAAGACATCGACATAGCAGCTGGTGGTTCCATTATGAAGAAAACCGCAACTGAAGCTTACAAAATTATTGATAACACAGCCTCCCACTCACATGATTGGCACCAAGAAAAAGACATCGTTAGATCATCTAAAGCGGCTAGAGCCGATTCTAGCCATGACTTTGATTCCATTTTCGGAAAGTTAGATGCTTTCGAGAGACGAATAGAAAAGATGACTAAGGATATTCATGCAATACGAATTAGTTGTGAGCAGTGTGGAGGACCACATTTGACAAAAGATTGTGTCAGTTTTGAACAAACAATGAAACAAAAAGAGAATGTTTCATACATGAATCAAAGGCCTGGAAATAATTATCAACCGCCAAGACCAAATTACAACCAAAATTAGAATTATAACCGAAATATTCCATACAACAACTAACAAGGTCCTAGCAATCAACAAGTATCTAATAATACTTACAATCAGCAAAGACCTATTTTTCCAATTAAACCACCACAAACCGATGATAAAAAGCCAAATTTAGAAGATATGATGTCAAAGCTAGTTGAATCCCAAACGCAGTTTTTCACATCTCAGACACAAACTAATGAACAAAATGCTCAAGCATTTAGAAATCAACAAGCTTCTATTCAAAATCTGGAACAAGAAGTAAGCAACCTAGCAAGGTTGATAGGTGAAAGAAAACCGGGGAGTCTACCTAGCGATAAAAATGCTAACCCCCGAAATAAAACAGCTAAATCCATTTCCACGAGAAGTGGTATTACACTTAAACCACCTGAAATGCCTGTAATTTCTGATGACTCTATTCCTACTACACAGGCACCACAGCCTGAGCAAGAGAATGAAATAGAACCGGTAGTTAAAAAGGTTAATGAAGATAACAAACTTAAGGCTAAACCTTATGTTAAACTATACCAACCACCGCTTCCTTACCCAAGTAAAATGAGAAAAAGAAAGACTTGAAGCGCAATCCAAATTCTTGGATATGGTTAAACAAATAAATGTAAATCTTTCTTTCATTGATGTGATTTCAGGAATGCCAAGATATGCTAAATTCCTGAAAGATCTAATCACAAATAGAAAAAAATAGAAGAACTCTCGGCTGTTACAATGAATGCTAATTGTTCTGCAGTGCTGTTGAATAAGCTACCAGAAAAACTCTAAGATCCAGGAAGTTTCACAATTCCATATTTTCTGGGTAGTCTTAGTTCAATAGAAGCATTGGCAGACTTAGGTGCTAGTATAAATCTAATACCATATTCACTATACGCTAAACTAGACATTGGAGAATTGAAACCAACAAGAATAAGCATACAACTAGCCGATCGATCAGTAAAATATCCTAGAGGGATAATGCAGAACATGCTAGTTAAAGTTGGTACTTTAGTATTTCCAGTAGATTTTGTTATTCTTGACATGGAAGAAGATTCTCGAGTTCCTCTCATATTAGGAAGACCATTCTTAAACACAGCTAAAGCAATAATAGATGTGTTCGGTAAGAAACTGACCCTAAGTATAGAGGATGAGAGTGTTACCTTTTCTGTTGATAGAGCCATGTAACAACCACAATCTACAGATGATACATGTTATTATACTCAAACTATAGATTCACATGCAGAATTGTTAGAAGAATTTCCAGAATTACAAGGAACTGGAGAATGTTCTTTAGGAGAAGGAACTGAACCAATTGATGAAGCTGAAATGTTAGCCGTACTCATGGCTAATGAATACGAACCAACAGAAGAACTTCAAATGTTAAAAGAGGAAGACAGATACCGATACAAATCATCGATAGAAGAACCACTATTAGAGTTAAAGCCACTTCCAACCCATTGGGAATACGCTTATTTACATGGTGAATCTGAATTACCTGTAATAATATCGTCTTCTCTGACTGAAAATGAAAAATCTCGACTTATTTCTATGCTAAAAGCTCATAAACTAGTTATTGCATAGAAGATTCATGACATTAAAGGCATAAGTCCTTCGTATTGCACACATAAAATCCTTATGGAAGAAGGTCATAAAACATATGTGCAACGCCAACGAAGACTAAATCCTAATATGCAAGATGTTGTTAAGAAAGAAATAATTAAACTACTAGATGCAGGTTTAATTTATCCAATCTCTGATAGTCCATGAGTAAGCCCAGTTCAATGCGTACCTCAGAAGGGTGGGATGACTGTCATCACAAATGAAAAAGATGAGCTTATTCCTACTAGGACTGTAACAGGATGGTGAGTTTGTATTGATTATAGAAAATTAAATGACGCTACCAGAAAAGATCACTTTCCCTTACCTTTCATTGATCAAATGTTGGAAAGATTAACCGGAAATAGTTACTATTGTTTTCTTGACGGTTTCTCCGGATATTTTCAAATTCCAATCGCACCCAAGGACCAAGAGAAAACCACCTTCACGTGCTCTTATGGTACTTTTGCTTACAAACGCATGCCATTTGGACTTTGCAATGCCCCTGCAACCTTTCAAAGGTGCATGATGGCAATTTTTCACGACATGATAGAATAATGCATGGAAGTTTTCATGGATGACTTTTTAGTCTTCGGTGATTCTTTTGAAACATGTCTAGTTAATCTTGAACGAATGCTTATTAGATGCGAGCAATTAAATCTAGTACTTAATTGGGAGAAATGTCATTTCATGGTTAGAGAAGGCATCGTTCTTGGTCATAAATTTCAAAGGAAGAAATTGAAGTGGATAGAGCTAAAGTAGATGTAATTGCTAAACTTCTACATCCCATCAATGTTAGAGGAGTTAGGAGTTTTCTAGGGCATGCCGGTTTCTACCGACGTTTCATAAAAGATTTTTCCAAAATTGCCACTCCTATGAATAAACTCCTAGAAAAGAATGCTACATTCATCTTTTAGGATGAATGCATCAAATCTTTTAATATTCTTAAAGAAAAACTCACTAATGCGCCAATCATGATAACTCCAAATTGGAATCTACCATTTGAACTCATGTGCGATGCAAGTGATTTTGCAATGGGAGCCGTTTTAGGACAAAGAATTGAAAAACGACTTCAACCTATTTATTATGCTAGTAAGACGTTACAAGGAGCACAAACAAATTACATAACTACTGAAAAAGAACTCCTTGCTATTGTCTTTGCTTTTGACAAATTTCGTTCATATCTCGTTCTAGCTAAAACGGTGGTCTATATCGATCATTCTACTCTTAGATACCTATTTTCGAAACAAGATGCCAAACCACGATTAATCTGTTGGATCTTACTCTTACAAGAGTTCGATATTGAGATCCGAGATAAAAAGGGAGCAGAAAATCTCACAGCTGATCATCTTTCTCATCTTGAAAATCCTGAATTAGAAGTTCTAAATGAATCGGTCATACAAGATAACTTTCCTGATGAATATCTTTTGAAGATCGATTATAATGAAATTCCATGGTTTGCAGACTATGCAAACTACTTAGTATGTGGATTCCTTGAAAAAGGGTTGTCGTACCAAAAATGAAAGAAATTCTTTAGTGATATAAAACACTATTTTTGGGAAGATTCACATTTGTTTAAAAGTTGTCCTGATGGAATAATACGCCGATGTGTATTCGGAGATGAAGCTAGTCAAATCTTAAACCATTGTCACACAGGACCAACATGAGGGCATTATGGGCCTCAACTCACAGCAAGAAAAGTCTACGACGCTGGATTCTATTGGCCAACAATTTTCAAAGACGCACACCTTCTTTGTAAATCCTGTGATGCATGTCAAAGGGCCGGAAAAATGAGTCAACGTGATGAAATGCCACAAAATGTCATTCAAGTATGTAAAGTATTTGACGTTTGGGGTATTGACTTTATGGGTCCATTTCCAAAATCTCATAATAATCTCTACATTCTCTTTGCCATTGATTATGTATCTAAATGGGCGGAAGCACAAGCTCTCCCAACTAACGATGCACGAGTTGTAGTCAACTTTTTAAAACGTCTTTTTGCAAGGTTTGGAACACCGAAAGCTTTAATAAGTGATCGGGGTACTCATTTTTGTAATAATCAACTTGAGAAAGTTCTTAAAAGATATGGAGTAACTCATAAAATCTCAACCACTTATCATCCACAAACAAGTGGACAAGTTGAAAATACCAACCGAGCTTTAAAACATATTCTAGAGAAAACCGTAGGATCAAATTGGAAGGAATGGTTCATGAAATTGGAGGATGCACTCTGGGCTTTTAGAACAGCCTACAAAATTCCAATTGGCACCACACCTTTTAAACTCGTTTACGAAAAAGCATGTCACCTTCCAGTAGAAATTGAGCACAATGCATTTTGGGCTTTAAAGACATGTAATCTTGATTTACATGAAGCCGAATGTCTACGGTTAAGTCAACTAAACGAATTAGAAGAATTAAGACATGAGGCATATGAAAATTCGTTAATCTATAAGGAAAGAACAAAGAAATGGCATGATAAAAGAATCAGAAGTTCAAAAGAATTTAAGGAAGGAGGCAGAGTTCTTCTTTTCAATTCAAGATTCAAGCTATTTCCTGAAAAATTGAAATCAAGATGGTCTGGACCATTCATAGTCAAAAGAGTTTTCCCGTACGAAACAATAGAGTTAATAAATTCAAACGGAATTGAATTTAAGGTTAATGGTCACAGAGTTAAATATTACATAGATAATCCAATGGAAATTGAAGATGAAGTTAATCACAATTTCGACACCACAACTAACTAAGTGTGGGAAGATTCGAATCTTTAAGGGTAATATGAATTTTTTTTAGAATTAGATGTTCTTTTTTCGTGTAGTTTTCGAGAATGGAATCCGAATGGTCTTTCCCTAGCAGACCCTAAATAACTAGTCTTCTTCCTCCATTCTGAATTTTTATTTCTTTTAGGTTTTACGATATGAAGAATTCCTTTGATCTGAACCATGGTCTACTACTACACGTTATGATTACTAAACGTAATAATAACATCTTTCCGAGTGAACTGGTATCATTCATAAGAGGCAAAATGGACGAAGTGAGGAAAGAACTCAGGAAAGATCATCATAAGATACATTTTGGTAAAGGAAAATCAAAATCCGCAACAAAAAGAAGAGCACGACACCTTGAAAGATGTCATAAATGCGGAAAATGGTCACACGAAGGGAAATGTTCGAACAATCAAACACATTCCAATACCGAATTCGTTACTCTATGCAGAGAAGGACCATTCATATGTTTAGAAGAAAAGTTATTGAAGAATCGAGGTTACGCCTATGTAGCTATGGAAAACCGAATCGAACGACTCTCTTATGAGTCGACTAAAGCATGTCTCTGAGAATTCTATCTCACAGGTAAGTATGTACAGTTTTTATTTGTTTTTATTTATTGCTTTTAACCTTTTGATAATAAACGCTGAATCATTGGCTATAAAGTATTAAATTGATATTCAATAAAATTAGGTATGCGAAACCGAAATTATTGATATCATACAAAAATTTAATGCATCACTGCAAAATTTACCATTTATTCATAAGGTATAAATATCTTTAATCAATCAATCCAAAATATTTCAAAAAATCGTCAGGAGTAAAACTAGGTAATATAGCCGAAATTACTTTACCCAAAAGAGGGACGTATATTTTTGTTAATATTTGATTGATTAAAGTGGGATAAAAGACCAAAAAGATTTTTATTTTTATTTTTACCTTGTTTTTAAAAAAAATTAATATATACCTATATTATTTTCAAATCTAAGATTGTAAAATTAATGTATATAAATATTATTAATATTTATATGAAATTTTATGCATTTTAAATTTAAGTTTGGTGTGAATTTAAAAACAAAATTTACTTTATTTCATTAAGTTAAAAAAAAATGATTTATAAAATTCACCGTGAGTTGAAGACTAGGTCGTTGAACCGAAATTGCTTTACTCGAGGGCGGGACGAGAAATTTTATTATCATTATTTTTAATTTTATTGATCTAAAGTATGCCAAAAACATTGTAAAAATCCAAAAATCTTTTCTTTTAATATTGATCTAAAGTATGCCAAAAACATTGAAAAAATCCAAAAATCTTCGCTTTTAAAACAATCGCTTTAATGACAAATTTTAAAATTTTGTCGAGGGACGGACTAGGTAAACTTACCGAAACGCCCACAATCTAAGGAAACAAAATTTTAAAAATTAATTAATTAATTATTTTAATAGTTAAAGGAGTTAAAAAAAAAAGCCGCACTTGCGGAGCTTTTTGGGGTCCCCACATCCCCAGTCGCGGAGCTCTAAATTTCCAGACCAGTTAAATTGGTCGACAGACCAGTCCACACACACCCATCCCATATTTTCTGCGAAAAACACACACAAAACACTTTAAATTTCGCGATTTTTCACCATAAATCATTAAATCTTTCATAAAAACATGTTCAGAAGAATCCTACCAAGAAGTTTTTCAAGGAGATCGGTAATTTCTACATCTAAACACTCTTTAATCCAGATTTTAAGTGTTCTTGAGCATATTTTAACCTAAGTTGATTTTGATGAATTCTAGCTTAATTATGTTTAAATTGTTTGTATATTATGCTTGTATAACCTAGATTGATGCTATTTAACATGATTAGAAGCCTCAAACTTCAAATTTTGAGTAATCTAGGGTTTGTGTTCTTGAGCAAAATTGGGGCTTTTTGATATAAATGGGTTATGGCCGAGTTTTGTTGTTAATTCATGCTTAATTAAGTAGTGTAACATGTTTAGGTTGTTAAATGATCAAAACTTTGATCCTAAACATGATTTTTGAGCAAGATTGTTGACTTTTTAAGTCAAAAATGCATGAACTTGATATAATTGACATGAATGCCATTTGGAACCTGTTTAAATGCTATAATGATTATTTTTGACATGTTTTAGAAGATGAATGCTTAGAAACATTGTATACATTTTGATATATGTTTATTTGTAAAAGTGTAGAATTGTTAATTTTATGAAATTGTGTATAAGTTTAATATTGTTTAAACATGTCATTATAATTGTTTTGATTCTGCCAACACTAATGCATATTTGGATGCACAAAAAAAATTGTGTTTAATGTGTTTTGCAGACTGAAAGGGGTGAATCTTCATCCGCATCTCAGGCTTACAATGCTCCTCCTGAGAATGCAGACGAACAGGAGATTAACGACCAATATAGGTAAAACCTACCGCATCAATTCATTTCATATTCAAATATACAATTGGCAGATTTACACCCTAATTTAAGATTTGACAGACATTGGATAGATTATTCAAAATATCATAGGAACTTACACATTCTTCAGTCAAAGAATGTTGAAGTACCCAGGGTGATAGATTGGGAACCGTTAGAAACAGTGGGATTAGCCGAGCTAATTAGAGAATTACTTACACAAAGGTATGGTAATTCTGCTTTTAATGATTGTGAACGATTATTCAATATACATAGGCCTGTATATAGAGAATGGTGTGTGGAATTATTATGTAGTGTTGAAATAAATGATCGGGTAGCTACCTTAACCGATCGGAGCTTTATTAGATTTTTGTTAGGAGGTGTGATGCGCCATATGTCTCTATTAGATATGGCTCAGGCTTTGTATATATATACGCCTGAGGAGCTAGCATCTACTGATTGTCAAAGGTTCATAATTAATGGTAGGAGGGTTGATGAACATTTTGATATGAATGGAATATGGAGTAGAATGACTAGCCATAACCAATTTCGTGGGGGATATTACTCTTATACTGATATTAATAGAGCTGAGCTAAGAGTGATCCATAGGTTTTTAGCAAACTCGATTACACAGCGAGGTAGGAACAAAGAGAAGGTAAATGAAAATGATTTATTTTACCTCATGTGTATTCAAGACCCACAGAGCGTTGTGAGTATACCTTATTGTGTGGGTTATTATTTATCGGTAATGGTTAGGGGTATGCGAAATAATAGTATAATAGGAGGTGGTATCTTTATTACTTTAATTGCTGAGTATCTCGGTGTGGATAGAAGTCACGGGGGATTATTAATTGCAAAACCAGAACCCCGTGATAGAATTGGTTTGCAAGTATATCATGGTGCAAAGGTTTTAAAGAAACGACATAACGCTGCAGCACCAAATGATGGCAATCATCCACAGGTAGAAAGAGATCAGGAGCAAGGTAATGTGGGAGGAGGGATTCAGATGACAGAAATGTAAATTTTTTTGGCCCAAAATGAGTATGAAATGGCTAGACAACGAGCATTTGCAGATTGGCAATATCATCAAAGCCAAATCATAAGCCATTGTGCCTACAATAACACAAACTACATTCCTACTCAACCGGCCATATTTCCTCCCTGGACTATACAGACCCGACCACCGTTCCCTACATATAACCCAGCTCAAGCATTCTACAGCACTTACGGCTATGAATGGAATCCCTACTGGAACCATCCTCATCAACCGTAATTTTCTTTTATTTCTATTTTTATTTATTTTGTAACTTGTAATTTTATACTTCTAATATTTCTTTTGATACTGTAATAGTTTTTATAATTTTATAACTTTTATTATTATATTTTAATAATTTTTGAATGTGGGGTGATATTCCAAACTTCAAAAATATGTATATATATTTGTATTTTATCTCATGTACACAACAGGGTAAAACAGAGCACTTTCAAAGACTGGCATTAAGTTCAGCAAAAGCAACTAATTTTGACGACAAGATGCAAAATATATGTGAAATAACAACCGCAGGAATGAACAAATGATGTGCACCATTTATCATTCAAACAAACAACAATATGTTTGGAAACTTTGGTAAATTTTAATCATTTTTCTACGCTAATCACCCTCAATAATTTAAATTGTTACTGATTTCTTGCAAATGAGAGCATTGCAAGATCTTAAGTGTGGGAAGGGATTAAATTCTTTCAGATTTTAAAGGTTTGACTTATACACTTGGTTTAATAACTACCGTTAAAATACTAGTAACGCAGTAGTTGTATTATAATCTAGTGCTCTCTGATAATAAAGAACAGCCCTAGTCTTATATACTGACTACCCACTTCTAGTAAAAATTTTAAAATTTTTCAAATAAATGAATTCAAAATCTCGTTTATACATATTTATGAACGATAAAACTAGGTGTTAACACCGAAATTATTGTTACCTCGGAAAGGACATAAATTGAGAAACAACCCAAAATGCTTGAATTCATTTAAAATGGAATAGAAGAGAATAAAAAGGCAAAGAAAGAAAAATAAAAGCCAAGTGTGGGAAAAATTTACCAAGTTATTTAAAACATATATCACATATTTTTGTACAAATAATTGAAGATACTTTTGTTTTGGATGATATTAATCAGTTTTACCCAGCTTATTATAATATAAATGGAATTTAAAAGGAAGTAAAGTCTTCCAAGAAAAAGACACGCGCTTCTTGATTTAGGTTAGGAAGTTGTCGTCCAAACCAGTTGTAGAGTCTACGAAAAACCTTGAAAAGTTTTCTCGAAAATTAGCTGGAAATCCACGGACCTCAGCATCAAACAGGGTCGCCAAGTGGTCAGACTTATCCTAACCATGAGAGGATCTGTCTCGTACAATAGGGAGTACCGTGCAAATTAGCTTATAAGACTAATGAATCATATCCCCCAGAAAGGATAATCTCCTTAAAGATTAAAAATCAGCTTTTAAGCCTGATATTACTCAATCCTTGAGATTGACTTTTAAAGATTGAGAATTACAAACTCATGGAATTCAATGACATCTAAACTCGAGCTTGAACGAGAAAATATTTTGATCAAAATTACAAACCATTTTGTTTTCTAAAAACCCATTTTCAATGCGTTCATTACCATTGAACGTAAAATCCTAGAAATTCACCTGGAATTCATTAGGTCACTTGAACCAAATCGGGTGCCAACCGTAAAAACAGTGGTTGCATAGCATGGTCGAAGACAGGACCTTGTTCCAGACCGAAAAACTATAGGGTGATCTTACTATTGCTCCTACAAAGGATAGTAATTGCATCTGACACGTTGTGGACCATGAACATATGCATGTCATTAGACATTGCCTTAACAGTTGCTTGTTCAACGCTTTCCTTTACAACCGAACGGTAGTTTACTGAAAGGTAATATACGGAGTAAGTATACTAGACGTGTTGCTTTTCTAATAAAAGGTTAGCAAGTGGGTGACACAAAATCGCAAGTTTTGAGCTAAAATTTTCAAATCTGAAACCCACAAAACCCACAAAAACAATTTGCGAACACCGGTGAAGGGTTATTCCGGAAAACTTATCTAGGGTAAAAGCTAGATTGAATTTTCAAAAGATCAAATGTTTTCATAAAGATCCAATTTCCTAAAAGGATCTAAATTTTTATAGTCATGTGGGACTGTAAACCACATCGTTACTACCATTGTTCATACCGCCGTATTAAAATCACTGATGTACAAAGTGTGAAGAATAAAGAAGTTATTCTAGTAAAGTTATATTCAAGTTCTATATTGCTTGAGGACAAGCAACGCTCAAGTGTGGGAATATTTGATAATGCTAAAAACGAACACATATTTCATAGCATTATCCTTCAAGAAAGACAAGCTTTTAGTTGCAATTGTTCTATTTTCAAGTAATATTCGTTTAAATAATAAAAGGTGAAGATAAAAGATAGATTCGACGATTTGAAGACGCAAACGACCAAAAAGCTAAAAAGTACAAAGTACAATCCAAGTGGTTCAATTTATTGATGAGAAACGTCTCAAAATTACAAAAGTACAAGCCGCAAAACGCAAAGTACAAGATATTAAATTATATGAAAAGGCGTTCGAAAATCCGGAATCGAGACATGAACCAACTTTCAACGTGCGACTCAACGGAGCTAAAATTACAAGTCAACTATGCACAAGAATATATTATATATAATTAATTATATATATATATATATATATATATATATATATATATATATATATTATATATTATATATTATTTTAATCAAAGCAGCCCACGTTTAATTCATTTGGTGAGCTGGAATCCGAAGCTCCGCACTCGCGGAGCTGTGAGGCACAAAACCTCCGCACTCGCGGAGATGTACAGTTCAAAGTGGGCCTATAAAAGGCCGCGCATTCTGCTCGATTCATCACACCTTTTTCTTTTCCTTTCTCATATCATATACGATATATATATATTTATATTTTATAATTAAAATTTTAATTTAAGTTTAATAATAATAAGGTTATAGTGGCGAATGTTTTAAGGTTTGTAAGTCGAAATTCTGTCCGTGTAACACTACACGATTAATACTCATTGTAAGTTATGTTCAACCTTTTTAAATTAATGTCTTGTAGCTAAATTATTATTATGCTTATTTAAGCCGAAGTAATCGTGATGTTGGACTAAATATTAAGACGGGGTTATTGGGCTTTGGACCATAATTGGGGTTTGGACAAAAGACCGACACTTGTGGAAATTGGACTATGGGCTATTAATGGGCTTTATATTTCTTTAACTGAATGATAGTTCGTTAATTTAATATAGAGATTTACAATTTGAGGTAATTATAAATAACCACATACCCTCGATCGGACACGATGGGCGGGATATTTATAAATACTAATAATCGTTCATTTAACCGGACATGGGAATGGATTAACAGTCAGTGGACTCATTAAAATAGGGGTGGATTACATACAAGGACACTTTGTGTAATTGTTAACAACGTATTAAAACCTTGGGTTACACGCAGTCGATAACCTGGTGTAATCATTAACAAAGTATTAAGACCTTGTTACAGTTAAAGTCCCCAATTAGTTGGAATATTTGACTTCGGGTATAAGGGTAATTTGACGAGGACACTCGTACTTTATCTTTATGACTGATGGACTATTATAGACAAAAACCAGATGGACATATCGAATAATCCAGGACAAAGGATAATTAACCCATGGTAATAAATTAAAATCAACACGTCGAACATCATGATTACGGAAGTTTAAATAAGCATAATTCCTTTAATTTATATCTCATCGTACTTTTATTTACCGTCATTTTATTTATCGTCATTTTATTTATCGTACTTTAAATTATTGCACTTTTATTTATCGCACTTTTATTTATCGTCATTTACTTTACGCTTTAAATTAAGTTATATTTAATATTTAATATTTTACATTAGGTTTTAATTGTGACTTAAGACATAAAATCGACAAACCGGTCACTAAACGGTAAAAATCCCCTTTTATAATAATAATAATATTACTTATATATATTTTTATACAAATATAGTTTAAAATAAATATAGCGTTAGACTCAGCTAGCTCCCTGTGGAACGAACCGGACTTACTAAAAACTACACTACTCTACGATTAGGTACACTGCCTATAAGTGTTGTAGCAAGGTTTAGGTATATTCATTCAATAAATAAATAAATAACTTGTGTAAAATTGTATCGTATTTAATAGTATTTCTTAATAAAATTAATAGTATTTCGTACTACACCTCGCACACATCAACTCGCACCTTCCGAAATGCAAGAGTTGCAGAGTCAACTACAAGAACTATTAGATCGTAGAGTGATCCAACCAAGCTCTTCGCCTTGGGGCGCACCTATTTTGTTTGTAAAGAATAAGGACGGATCTTTTCGCATGTGTATTCATTACCGCGAACTCAACAAGTTAACAATCAAGAACCGGTATCCCCTTCCCAGAATTGACGATCTATTTGATCAGCTGCAAGGATCCAGCATTTACTCTAAGATCGATTTGCGATCCGGTTATCACCAGTTGAGGGTGAAGGAGAGCGATGTACTTAAGACTGCATTCCGAACTCGTTATGGTCACTATGAGTTCCTGGTAATGCCATTCGGTTTAACCAACGCACCTGCCGTGTTTATGGATCTCATGAATCATGTATGCAATCCGTACCTGGAAAAGTTCGTTATCGTCTTCATAGATGATATCCTCATCTATTTCAAGAGCGAAGAAGAACATGAGCAACATCTTCGACTTGTGTTTAAACTCTTGAGACAAGAGCAACTCTACGCCAAATTCTCCAAGTGTGAATTTTGATTGAAGGAAGTTCAATTTCTTGGGCATGTTGTAAGCGATCAGGGTATCAAAGTCGACCCCGCAAAGATCGAAGCCATCAGGAAGTGGGAAACCCCCACTACTCCTACTCATATTCGCCAATTTTAGGCCTCGCCGGTTATTATCAAAGGTTCATTGAGGGTTTATCTCTGATTGCACGCCCATTAACCGCATTGACTCACAAAGGAAAGAAATTCATTTGGCCGGCCGAATAAAAGTCGGCATTCCAAACCCTAAAGCAGAAGTTAACCTCCGCACCTATCTTATCCCTTCCCGAAGGTAGTGACGAATTCGTTGTGTATTGCGATGCCTCGAAACATGGTTTTGGGTGTGTATTGATGCAACAAACGAAGGTTATTGCTTACGCCTCTCGACAACTGAAGATTCACGAGCGAAACTACACGACTCACGATCTCAAACTTGGTGCCGTTGTCTTTGCACTCAACTTGTGGAGACATTACCTTTATGGAACCAAGAGCACTATCTTCACTGACCACAAAAGCCTCCAACACATATTCGATCAGAAGCAACTGAACATGAGACAGCGACGGTGGATCGAGACGTTGAACGATTATGATTGTGAACTCCGTTACCATCCTGGCAAGGCAAATGTTGTAGCCGATTCCTTAAGTCGAAAGGAGAGAATGGTACCTCTTCATGTCCGAGCCTTGAACATCACTATCCATTCGAATCTCAATAGCCAGATCTGCGTAGCTCAAGATGATGCTCTCAAGGAGGAGAATATTTCTCATGAGTACTTGAACATTCTCGTCTCTCGATTTGAAGTCAAGGAGATTGGACTCTGATATTTCGCTAGAAGGATTTGGGTGCCTAGTTATGGGGATTTACGAAGCCTTATTCTAGACGAAGCCCACAAGTCAAGATATTCGATACATCCAGGAGCCGGTAAGATGTACCACGATCTCAAGCAATAGCATTGGTGGCCTAATCTTAAAAAAGATGTTGCTATTTATGTTGGGAAGTGTTTGACCTGTTCGAAGGTTAAGGCCAAACATCAAAGGCCATCTGGGTTACTTCAGCAACCAGAAATCCCACAATGGAAGTAGGAAAGGATAACGATGGACTTCATTATGAAACTACCGAAGACGGTAGGCGGATACGATACCATCTGGGTTATTATTGACCGTCTTACCAAATTTGCTCACTTCCTAGCCATGAAGGAAAGTGATACGATGGACAAAATCGCGCAACTATACATAAAGGAAATTGTATCTCGTCATGGTGTGCCCTTATCGATTATTTCAGACTGAGATACCCGTTTTGCTTCTAGATTTTAGCGTTCCTTGCAAGAAGCCTTGAGAACACGTCTCGACATGAGTACCGCATATCACCCGCAGACCGACGAACAAAGAGGACGCACGATTCAAACTTTGGAGGACATGTTGCGCGCTTGTGTTATTGATTTCGAAAAAGCTTGGGAAAAGCATTTACCGCTAGCCGAATTTTCTTACAACAACAGCTACCATTCGAGTATTAATGCTGCACCTTTCAAAGCATTGTACGGCCGCAAATTCCGTTCTCCTATTTGTTGGGCCGAAGTGGGTGAAAAGCAAATCACCGGACCCGAGCTAATCCATGAAACAACCGAGAAGATTGTTCAAATTCAAGCGAGGCTCAAGACGGCCCGTGACCGTCAAAAGAGCTATGCCGATCTTAAACGTAAGGATTTCAAATTTCAAGTGGGTGACCGCGTAATTTTGAAATCGCACCTTGGAAAGGTGTAATCCGTTTCAGAAAGCGTGGAAAGTTAAATCTGCGATACATTGGTCCTTTTGAAATCTTGGAGCGTATTGGACCCGTTGCTTACCGTTTGGATCTTCCGACGCAATTGAGCTCCGTTTATCCTACCTTCCACGTATCAAACTTAAAGAAGTGTCTTGCTGAACCAGAACTTGTCATACCACTAGAAGAGCTTATGATTGATGACAAACTCCACTTCATAGAATAACCTGTTGAAATCATGTACCGTGAGGTTAAGAATTTAAAGCACAACAAGATTCCGATCGTCCGAGTCCGATGGAATGCAAAACAAGGACCTGAGTTTACTTGGGAATGAGAGGATCAAATGATGCAGAAGTATCCTCACCTATTCCTGACTCCACCATCTACCTCAGCTTAAATTTTGGGATGAAATTTTCTTTAACATGTAGGTAATGTAACGACCCGACTTTTCGACTTTTAATTATATTTATTACTTTCACGAAACTGCGTATTTGTGCGTACTGATTTAAATTATATTATGGGATCATTAATTATGTTAACTACTTTTGTTAATGTCCTATAACGTGTTTTTAAGTGCTTAATCACATAACATGATCCTTGATTACATTTATGACCGTTAGTGTCACTTATTGTTTAAAACGAGCTACGTACTTAGTACACGTTAAACTTTTTTCATAATTGGAATATTATGACTACGTAAACATAATTGTTATCCATTTATGACAATTATTTGGCTTTATGGTTCCTTAATTATGCTTAGTGTTTACTAATGCTTACTAGTTAGTTTTAATGGACTTAACACCTTAATGGACCTAGCTTATTAAAGGCCCAACCTACTTAACTTAATGGACTCACCTAATGGACTAATTAATGGACTAACTAGCCCATGAAACATAAGACAAAACCCATTAGAATATAAGACAAAGTTTAAGCATGCTAGTGTACTAATACTTACACATTTTAACATTATGTCTCATGCCACCCAACATTAGCCTACACCATCATGTACTACCACCCATGCCAAGCAAATGGTCTCCCCAACCCCATGCTTGTGACCGTCCGCTAGGAGTACCTACACCACCACCATTTGATTTTTTTAAACAACTCATTTCATTTCAAAAACACACACTCTTTTACTCTCAAGTTTCTCTCTAGATTTTCTCTCTAAAACACTTGAAGAACTTGAAGGTTTAAACTCTATTTCTTTCCTTTTTTTGCTTCTAAAATCGTAATCATCATCATCTTTATTATTCTTGAATTTTGGTTTTTGTAACTAAAATCCTTATGTTATCTTGCATTCTTTAATTACTTGTATGATAAAGAATCAAGAACAAGGATCAAAGCTTTGTAACTTTTGGTTCTACATGCAACTTGTAATGATCTAAGGATCAATTACTTTAAGATCCTCTTTATGTTCAAGTATTGGAACTTTAAAGTTCACTTTATGAAGATTCAAGCTTGTAACTTGATATCTCTCTATGTAAAGAATCCAAACTTGAACTTGTTTATTTTTAACTTTAAATTTATCAATTATGCTTATGAAATTCAATTATTATATGATCCTTGGTCAAAGATTTACTTGTTAACTTTGATCTCATGTATCTTGTAACCAAAGTCTAACTTTGAAGGTTCAAGAACAAGAAAGTTTAAGCTTCCTAGTTTATAACTTTCACTCATTTAAAGATGATCTAAGTTAAGTAACTTATGGTCATCTAACTTGTTAAAACAAGAGTTCATTAATTTGTGTTCACTTTACTTTACAAGACCTAAGTTTCATAATTTATGTTTGTGTAAAAGTGAAAGTCTAAGTGTTATGACTTAGGGTTTCACCAAGAACATGAGATCTATACTTTTTAGTCTAAGGTCTTTAATACTTAGCTAAGATCTAAGTTCCATGACTTAAGATATTTCTTATTTAGTTTGATTCAAAGTTTATAGTTTAGTAGAACTTGTATTTGTGTTGAAACTAAGAAATTGATGTAACTTTAGTTCATCACCTTGCTCAAATTCTCACATGAGTTGTGTTTTATTTCTTAGTCTTGACTTTGTGTGTTGATGGTTAAACCTTGTTAAAGTGATGCCAAGACATCAAGAGTTGTACACTTGAGGCTTATACGCATCAAGGATGAGAACCGTGATGAGCATCAAACACCAAGGAACCCACTGAAGCACTTGTTTGCTGTTTTTCAGGGTCTGATCAGACCCCTGGGCTTCTGTAAAAGTTGATTTCCAGATAGTTTGGTTCGATTAGATAAATTTTTGTTTAAGACTCGCCTAAATTCGATATACGGTTTGGGATTTATAGCCTCCCGAAAGTCACTACGCCCTTGTAACGACGTACTGAAAAATTCTGACCTACTTGTGCTTGAACCGTCGCCACGGTCAAACGACATCGAGTTAGGTTCTGAAAATTGGAGAGCGGTTAGAGGACTCACATACGGAGCCTTGGCCACTGGTTTTGTATCATTTCAGTTTGTATAGAGGTCGTAGCAGCTGAACAAAGTCAGCCTTTGTTTTGATCTCTATTCTTGATTAAGAACTTACTTTACTTTTTACGTACGATGATGATGCCGATGATACTTAAGACTTAACTTACGTACTTTTAAACCCTTTGGAACGATTTACTGACTTAGTAACTTTTGACTTAGGTTGAGGACCTTTCGGACCGACTTACTTGCTTACTTACCTCGTATCGACTTTTACCGCACTTTCACTGTGAGTTATAGCTCCCTTTTTACTTTAACTATTTTTGGGACTGAGAATACATGCGCTTTTTTTATGTTTTACTTACTAGGCACGAGTACTTAAACTTTATGTATGTGTGGGTGATATAATGGCATAAACTTTCCCCTTAGCTCGGTAATGTTTAGTCATTGGTTTTGAACCGGTGAACGCGAATCTTAGATATTGATCCATAGGGTTTGACATCCCCACTCGGGCTAGTCACTCTAGCATTTAACGGGTGTTTAATACTTCGAGAACCTACGCACTCGCCAAGTGTACTTTTAGGGGGTGATATTTACGTAAGTTAGTTACCAAGTGCCCACGGTTAAGCATATACTTTTCATACTGTTTTGAATACGAAATCTCGTGGCCTACATTACATTACTGTTACAATTAAACTATAGCTCACCAACATTCGTGTTGACATTTTAAAGTATGTTATTTCTCAGGTGCTTAGACGTTTGTTGCTTCCGCTGTATTAGTCTCGTTGTTGTAGACCTGCTGTGTTAGACTTCCGCTGCATTGCTTAGAGATGTCTCAATTACGAAACTTTTACTTTGCATTCATAACTTATGTTACATTTGAACAATGGCTTTGTAATGAACTTTGTGTCACGTATTTATGTTAATGCTTTCTATTCGTAGAAACACGCTATCTTTTGTAAAACGTTATCTTTTCATGAATGCAAACTTGTTTTAAAACAGCATATAGTATTGTAACCATGTAATGGACCTGTTGTTGATGATCCATACACGTTGATTTTGTACGGGGCATCACACTAGTAATGGGAAATGTGAATGGGACGAAAGTAAGGGAAAAGGTTTTGACCAGAACACTGCTAAGAGGTATGAGAATTTTAAGGGAAACAATGACTCGAGGAACCCTAACCCGAACCCTAGCTCCAACCCTAACTACAAAGGTACCCTTCTCCAGTGTAAGAGATGTTATAAGCATCACACTAGATACTGCAACGTAGTGTGTGAGAAGTGCAAAAGGACTAGACATGTCGTCAGAGATTGTAAGATCACCACCCCAGCTGTGAGGACAAACCCGGATGGGCTAAGGAAGTGCTTTGAGTGCGGTCAGCAGGGCCACTTTAAGAATGAATGTCCTAACAAGAAGAAGGAAGGCGGGCCAGCACGTGGAAGAGTCTTCAACATGAATGCCAGAGATGCCCGTGAAGATCCTGAATTAGTCACAGGTACATTCACTATCAATAACCTATTAGCTTCTGTCTTGTTTGATACTGGTGCCGATAGGAGTTATGTTTGTAGACACTTTTGCTCTAAGATAGATTGGTTGTTAGTACCTTTGGAGGAGAGTATGCTTGTTGAGGTAGCCAATGGAAAACTTGAGAAAGTTGACCAGATTGGCCGAGGAGGTATTATTAACTTAGCTGGAGTGGATTTTGAGATTGACTTGATACCCATCAAGTTGGGAAGTTTTGATGTGATCGTCGGTATGGACTGGATGTCTAAGGTAAGAGCCGAAGTTATCTGTGGAGAGAAGATTCTTCGGATACCTCGCGAAGAAGGAGAGCCACTAATTGTATATGGAGAGAGATGTAGCCTAAAGCTAAACCTTATTAGTTGCATGAAGGCACAAAAGGTAATGAAAAAAGGGCGTTTTGCTGTTTTAGCACATGTGAAGAAGCTAGAAGCCGAGGAGAAGAGCGTGGATGATGTGCGAATTGCAAACGAATTTCCCGACGTCTTTCCAGAAGAGTTGCCTGGATTATCGCCGCCGTGATCAGTAGAGTTTCAGATCGATCTAGTGCTAGGAGCTGCACCTGTAGCTCGCGCACCTTATCAACTAGCACCTTCCGAACTGCAAGAGTTGCAGAGTCAAATGCAGGAACTGCTAGACCGTAGATTTATTCGACCGAGTTCATCGCCTTAGGGCGCACCTGTTTTGTTTGTGAAGAAGAAGGACGGATCTTTCCGTATGTGTATCGATTATCGTGAACTGAACAAGTTGACGATTAAGAATCCATATCCCTTCCCAGAATTGACGATCTTTTCGATCAGCTGCAAGGATCCAGCATTTACTCCGAGGTTGATTTGCGATCAGGTTATCACTAGTTGAGGATGAAGGAGAGCGATGTGATGAAGACTGCGTTCAGAACCCATTATGGTCACTATGAGTTTCTAATGATGCCATTCAGTTTAACCAACGCACCTGCCATGTTTATGGATCTCATGAATCGCGTATGCAAGCCATACCTGGACAAGTTCGTTATCGTCTTCATAGATGATATCCTCATCTATTCTAGAAGTGAAGAAGAACATGAGCAACATCTTTGACTCGTGTTGGAACTCTTGAGACAAGAGCAACTCTATGCCAAATTCTCTAAGTGTGAATTTTGGTTGAAGGAAGTCCAATTTCTTGGTCATATCGTGAGCGATCAGGGTATCAAAGTCGATCCCGTGAAGATCGAAGCCATCAGCAAGTGGGAAACCCCCACTACTCCTACCCATATCCGCCAATTTTTAGGCCTCGCCGATTATTAACGAAGATTCATCGAAGGATTTTCTTTAATTTCACGTTCTTTGACTGCGTTAACTCATAAGGGAAAGAAGTTCGTTTGAGAACCCGAGCAAGAGTCGACATTCCAAACCCTGAAATAGAAGTTAACCACCCCACCTATTCTATCTCTTCCTGAAGGCAGTGATGACTTTGTTGTGCATTGCGATGCCTCCCGATAAGCTTTTGGGTGTGTATTGATGAAACGGAAGAAGGTTATTGCTTACGCCTCCCGATAACTGAAGATTCACGAGCGAAACTACACGACGCACGATCTCGAGCTTAGAGCTGTCGTCTTTGTGCTCAAACTGTGGAGACACTATCTGTATGGAACCAAGAGTACTATCTTCACCGATCACAAAAGCCTCCTGCACATCTTTGATCAGAAGCAATTGAATATGCGACAGCGACGGTGGATCGAGACGTTGAACGACTATGATTGTGAACTCCGTTACCACCCTGGCAAGGAAAATGTTGTAGCCGATGCCTTGAGCCAAAAGGAGAGAATGGTACCTCTTCATGTCCGCGCCTTGAACATCACCATTCAGACGAATCTCAACATCCAAATCCGTGTAGCTCAAGAGGAAGCTCTCAAGGAGGATAATATTGCTCAAGAGCACTTGAACATTCTCGTTTCTCGATTCGAGGTTAAGGAGACTGGACTTCTATACTTTGCCGGAAGAATCAGGATGCCTAGATATGGGGATTTACGAAGCCTTATTCTAGACGAAGTCCATAAGTCAAGGTATTCGATTCATCCAGGAGCTGGTAAGATGTACCACGACCTCAAGGTTCAATATTGGTGGCCAAACCTCAAGAAGGATGTTGCGACTTACGTTGGAAAGTGCTTAACTTGTTCCAAGATCAAAGCCGAACATCAGAGGCCATTCGGATTACTTCAGCAACTCAAGATCCCGCAATGGAAGTCGGAAGGAATAACTATGGACTTCATCACGAAGCTACCGAAGATGGTAGGAGGTTATGATACCATCTGAGTTATCGTTGACCGTCTTACCAAATCTGCACACTTCCTAGCCATGAAGGAAACTGATACGATGGAGAGACTGGCGCAGCTATACATAAAGGAAGTTGTATCTCACCACGGAGTACCCATGTCAATTATTTCCGACCAAGACGCTCGTTTCGCTTCAAGATTTTGGCGTTCCTTGCAAGAAGCATTGGGAACACGTTTAGATATGAGTACGGCATATCACCCGTAAACTGACGGACAGAGCGAACGCATGATTCAAACCCTGGAGGACATGTTGCGTACTTGTGTAATTGATTTCGGAAAGGCTTGGGAGAAGCATTTGCCTTTAGCTGAATTCTCTTACAACAATAGCTATCACGTAAGTATTAAGGCCGCACCTTTCGAAGCTTTATATGGCCGCAGATGTCGTTCCCCTATTTGTTGGGCCGAAGTAGGTGAAAAGCAACTCACCGGACCTGAACTCGTCCACAAAATGACCGAGAAGATTGTCCAAATTTAAGCGAGGCTCAAGACTGCCCGTGATCATCAAAAGAGTTATGCCGATCTTAAACGTGAAGATCGCGAATTTCAAGTCGGTGACCGCGTTATGTTGAAAGTCTCACCTTGGAAAGGTGTAATCCGTTTCAGAAAGTGTGGGAAGCTGAATCCGTGATACATTGGTCCTTTTAAAGTTTTGGAGCATATTGGACCCGTTGCTTACCGTTTGGACCTTCCGACTCAGTTGAGCGCAGTTCATCCCACATTCCACGTGTCGAATCTGAAGAAATGTCTTGCTGAACCAGAACTCGTCATACCACTTGAGGAGCTTATGATTGATGACAAACTCCACTTCGTGGAAGAACCTGTCGAAATTATGGACCGTGAGGTCAAGACCTTGAAACACAATAAGATTCCGATCATCTGAGTCCGATGGAATGCAAAACGAGGACCTGAGTTTACTTGGGAATGAGATGATCAGATGGTGCAGAAATATCCTCACCTCTTCCCGACTCTACCGTCTACCTCAGCTTAAAATTTCGGGACGAAATTTTCATTAACAGGTGGGTAATGTAACGACCCGACCTTTTCGACTTACTTTTGTGCTTGTTACTTTCTGTGAAACTGCGTATTTGTGCGTACTGTGTTAGATTATATTCTGGGATCTTATTTCATGATTTATTACTTCTGTTGATACCTTACAACGTGCCATTAAGTACTTAGTTACTTATCTCGATCCCCGAATGTTTTTACGACCGTTAGTGTCACTTGACGTTGAAAACGAGCTATGTATTTTGATACACTTTTGACTTTGGTCATAATTGGAATATTATGACTACCTAATACTAATTGTTATTTTATAATGAAAATTACTTGAGTTATTGGTTGCTTAATTACGCTTAGTAATTTACTTATGCTCACTAGTTAGTCTTGTTGGACTTTCTACCTTGTTGGACTTTAGCCCACCCTACTCTAGCTAATGGACTATTTAATTAGCCCAATTTTAATAAGTTAATGACCCATATAAATGTAAGACAAATACCCATTTATTAGAGGGAACATACTAGCATTTTTGTTAACCATAATCACAATTGTTGCATGAGATCCCAACATAAGCACCAACTTTAGACAACCATTAACCAAAAAGCAAAAGTTTGTCTCCCTTGTCCCCTCCTAAACCCCACGGCCACCACCACCATGCCTCCCCCATTCTCCTATAAATACCATGTTAATTCCTCACATTTTACACTTGATCTCATTTACAAATTACACACACTTACTCTCTTATTTTCTCTCTAGTCTTTCTCACTCTAAAAAGTGTAAGTTTTAAATTTTCTTCTTCTTCTTCTTCTCTTATCATTTTCGACATCATCATCATCATCATCATGCAAGGATCAAGCTTTTTAGCTTCTTGATCTTGTTATATCTTGTAGATTCAAACTTTGGTTTGAATCCTTCAAGAACATTAAAGATTTAAGCTTTCTAGCTTTGAATCTTCATTTACTTGTTAGATCTAAGTTTTCTAGCTTATGATTCCTTTATTTTGTTAAAAATATCAAAACTTGTGTTTATGATCTTCATGTAACTTGTAGATCTAGCTTTTTGCTTTAAAGATCTTCAAGAACATTAAAGATCCAAGCTTTCTAGCTTAGGGTTTCATTATTTTGTTAAAGATCTTAGCTTTTTAGCTTATGGTATCATTACTTTTACTAGATCTTAGCTTTCTAGCTTATGGTCTCATTAATCTTGTAAAGATCCAAGCTTTCTAGCTTAGGGTTTCCTTAATACTTGAGATCTAAGTTATCATTGTAGATCTCACTTACTTGGAACCTTTTTGTGATTGTTGTGATGATAAAGATCAAGTATTTATCATGAAGATGCATAAACTTGTGTAAAAAGGACAAAGGTTGAAGCTTTATTGGGTTTATGCCATAAAGAGGCAACCTTGATGTTCAAAACTTGTAGAATGATAGCTTTTACTCTTAGTTGTGTGTTGAAGGTTGAAACTTGGTCAAAGTGATGCTAAAACATCAAAGAGTTGTACACTTGAAGCTTACACGCATCAAGGATGAGAACCGTGATGAGCATCAAGCACCAAGAAATCCACCGGAGCAATTGTTTGATGTTTTTCGGTGTCTAATCAGACTCCTTGACTTCTGAAAATTGATTTTCAGATAGTTCGTTTCGAGTAGATGACTTTTCATTTAGGCCTCGCCTAAATCCGATATACGGTTTAGCATTTATAGCCTTCCGAAGGTCACTACGCCTTTGTAACGTTGTGCTAAAATTTCTGACCTACTCGCACTTAAACCGTTGCCACGGTCAAATGAAGACGAGTTAGGTTCTGAAAATTGGTCAGCGGTTAGAGGACTCACATACGGAGCCTTGTCCACTGACTACGTGTCTTTTCAATTTGTATAGAGGTCGTAGCATCTGTTCGAAGTTAGCCTTTTGTTTCGATCTCTATTCTTGATGAAAACTTACTTTATCTTTTATGAATAATGATGACGATGATGATACTTTAGACTTAATTTATTTTACTTTTAAACCTTTGGGGACAATATACTGACCTAGTAACCTTTGACTTAGGTTGACGACCTTTCGGACCGACTTACTACTTGCATACTTTTCATATCGACCTTACCGCATTTATCACTGTGAGTTATAGCTTTCCTTTTTACTTATACTATTGTTGGGACTGAGAATACATGCGCTTTTATGTTTTAATTACTTAACACGAGTACTTAAACTTTACATATGTGTGGGTTATATAACGTCATAAACTTTCCCCTTAGCACGGTAACGTTTAGTCATTGGTTTTTGAACTGGTGAACGCGAATCTTAGATATGGATCCATAGGGTTTGACATCCCCACTCGGGCTAGTCGCGCTAGCATTTAATGGGTGTTTAATACTTTGAGGACATACGCACTTGCCAAGTGTACTTTTAGGGGGTATTATTATTACGTTAAGTTAGTTACCGGGTGCCCACAGTTAAGCATATAATTTTCTAACTGTTTTGAATACGAAATCTCGTGGTCTACATTACATTACTGAATATAAACTATAGCTCACCAACATTCGTGTTGACCTTTTAAGCGTGTATTTCTCAGGTGCTTAGACGTTGTTGCTTTCGCTGTTAGACTTGCTGTCTTGGTGTTATAGACTTGCTGTTACAGATTCGCTGTGTTAGACTTCCGCTGCATTACTTAGAGATGTCTCAATCATGAAACTTTTACTTTACATTCGCAACTTATGTTATTTTGAATAATAGATTTGTAACGACCTTTGTGTCACGTTATCTTTTGTAAAACGCTATCTTTTTTTGAATGCAAAACTCGTTTTCAAACAGCATGTAGTAATATACCGTGTATTGGACCTGTTGTTGACGATTCATACATGATGGTTTTGTACGGGGCGTCACAGGCGTGATCTGGATGTTTGATTCCGGCAGTATCAAAATTCGTAGCTGAGAGGAGATCGGGAGTTGCTATGGGTGTTTGAACAACATTGACAGTTGAGGCGGTTATTGGTTTCTAGTTCTGACAAGTAGTGTTGAAGACCTTGTATCGAAAGTCTACTCATTTGACGTATGTGATGAGTGTGCGTGTTCCAAATGGAGTTTGGCGGTATAATGGTGGTTTGACGTTCTTGGTCAGAAATGGAGATTGATGTTCGGGTTTGTTCAAAATCTTCAAGTGGGAGATTGTTGAATGTGTGAAGAATTTGATCAAAGGAACAAGGCTTGACTTGGTGAACAAGTTGTAGAGAGCTTGACTTGGTGAACAAGTCGTAGAGAGCTTGACTTGGTGAACAAGTTGTAGGGAACTTGACTTGGTGAACAAGTCGTAGAGATTCTGTTGCCTTAATTAAATTTTCTAGCAGGAATGGAGTATGGAGCAAGTAATAGATATTTATGGAATGTCTTTTGCTTGAAGGACAAGTGTAACTTGGTGGACAAGTTCAACTCTTCCTATAAATTGTTACCCCTAGCCTCATTGTAATGTGTGCACGAAAATAATAGAAGAAAATCTCTGGTTTGCGCCCGTGGAGTAAACCCTTCTCCGCGTTTTGGAGTTGGGATATAACCACGTTAAATACCTGTGTCGTTTGTACTTTATTTATCGTTATGCTTTAATTATTCGTTTGTCGTTTGTGGGTAAGTGATTGAGATCAATCGCTTGTCTTGTTAGGGCCTACCGAATTCCTAACAGCTCATTCTCACAATAATATCTTAACAAATACTCCGTAAAACATAGTGTAACACTTTGGAAAGACAAACTACATTTAAAAATCATAATGTAATGATAATTCATATTATAGATCGATATATTCAAAAATGAATTCTAATATCAAAACTAAGTTCTTTTTTAGTCGGAATAGTGTGATTTGATACTAAAAAAAGATTATTTTTCAGAAGTATAATTTAACTTTTACTAAATTATTACATACTTTGTAGAATCTATTCAAGAGGGCATAATAACCATAACTTATTATATCAATAAAGTAAAATACTACTCTATAATCATGAGTTATCTAATTCTTGTATTTAACAGAATCTAGAAATATTATTGTGTAGCTCGTTTAATATAACAAAGAATCAAAATAGAAGGGAAAAAAAAAGAAATATGAAGATAAATAATTTTTATTGAGCTAAATATATATAAAGGTTTGAAAGTCACTAGATGTCCTCCGTCATTTCACAATTACTAATTCATTGTTACTTCAAATATTCATATAGTTTTAAAAGTTACATGTAAATGCATTTACCTACTTGTAATATAAACTATATGTACACATTTTCTCCCTCCAGGTCACTCCACCTTTCCCATTCTTCCTTATTCTCATTCATCTCTTTACCCAATCTCTGCAACTTGGTTTTTTTAAGAGAAAAAATCTGAACGTCATATTTGATGCCCTTTCGATCTTGATGCCCTGTGCGATCGCACCTACGGCCCTACCCCAGGTCCGGCTCTTTAGATACCGTGGGAGTGGCTTAATCAATCTTTATGAGACCATATAAGACCTTGTCCGGCTAGCGCCTAGCAGCTTAGTTCTAGAGTGAGAAAGTACTGTGAGAGAGAAAGTGTGTTATGTGCCACAAGTCCCAAATTGTCAAATGTGATGACCCAATGGTCCTATTTATAGAAGTCTGGGGTCTCCAGATTGTTCGGAGACACAAACGTCATTTCATTAGTGGTCACCTTATGCGAAAAGTACGTGACCGACCTTGCACTTTATGTCGACGTGGCATGTATGTTGCTCACGTGCTCTTAGAAATTTATGGCTTCTGCATTTGAAGCGGCCTGTAACGCTTACGCAAAACGCTGAGATATTTATGGCTATGCATTTGAAGCGGCCTGCAACGCTCTTAGATATTTAATGCATGACCAGTTTGACATTATTTGTTTCTTCATGTTCTCAAATAGTCTGTTATCCTACGGAATGGAAATAAAGACAAGATTGACTTTGAAGATTTATGGTGCAACTAATTTTGGGTGGGCTATTGGAAATTTTGAGAGTGATATTGACAGTTAACTATTATAGGTCAAATTAGTGATCATTTTTTAGTATATACAGTTTTTAGTAACTTGGTTACTATAGATTATATCGATATACTATTGTGGATTTTAATGACAAGTGTCTGAATATTGCTGTTTGGCATAACGGTTTAACTTTCGATGGTCAAACTGTTTTTGATATGTACATGAGTAATAAAGAGCATGAAGAAGGTATTAAAATGAAGATTATGATGATGATCAGAGTATGTTTTTTGAACATTTCGATGGTGAAAGACTTGGATCAGAAACAGGATAATTAATACGAGTATGTGTTTTTTGTAAATTTGACTTTTAAAAGTCAAATGGTCAATTTTGATATATTTTGGTATAGATTTAGTAAGTTTGAGTATTCTGTTAGTCATGATATGTTTGGTATTTTGATAGTATTTTAGAGGTCGTCATTGTAAGTGTTTGGGATGTTCTTACTAAAAACATCTTCTCGGGTATTCCCGTTGAAGTTGTACATATTCTTTTTAGTTAGTTCTATTGGATGTTTTCTGGTGGTTCCGTCCTCTTTATACAAAAAAATAGTGACCCTAATTATTGGGCACAACCTTTTGAACGATAACATGGTGCTGGTGATTGGGCTTTGAAAATTTGAGCATGCGAGGACATTCTTCAAGTTATTGACTTATTGTTACTGTTATTTTTATTATTATTAAGTACTATTTACTTTCAATATTGATTCTAGGAGCAACCTCAGATGGCGTATGAGGATCGAATGGAAAGTGCAAATATACTATCGTTGGCTACCATGGAGCAGACTAGAATAGTGGCACACACTTTAGCTCATGTTATCTTTTAATTGAAGTTCATATTACTTTTATTGTTGTTGCTTCTTTGAAAGTATTGCTAATGATATATTTCATGATATGCAGAACATAAAATTCCCTTAATTTGTTTTAAAGATGAGTCGTAAGGAATTGACTATTGAGGATAATCAAGTTAAGCATGGAAATGAGGACTCGGGTAATGAATGTCGACAACAATATAATCCTGGTCCATCATCTTGGGCTAATCAGTATGGACATGGACATGTAATTTTAAATATCATATAACATGTTTTTGAGTTATTTCCTTAGTGACACATATACATTGGTCAAATGCACCTTACTGTGATTTCATAGACCATATGATGTACTCAACTCAAATACAGTGTCATGTAATGTGTTAGATAATTACGTTTTAGTCGGAACTGAAGCTATAACATAAATTCTTAGCATAATCGTTTACAAATTTTCGAGAACTAGCAGCGAAGCGCGACACACCAAATTCTAGTTGATGTTTAATTAGGAAAAGATTATTTTGTTATTTGTTTATTAGGCCACATGCAATCGTTTGTTTCTTTCACTATCATTTTACCTGCCACATCAGCGTCACATCAGCACAAACCCTTTAACATTTCTTTCACATTCCTTTCACTAAACACCCACAATCATAAACTTCACCATCACACTTTACCCATTTTTTATTATTATTTAAAACTTAAAATATAAATATAAATAACATTTATAAACTAAAAAAACAAAAAACACGAAATACATTAAAATTAAACTACGAATACAAAAAAAAAAAAAAAAAAAAAAAAAAAACGAGTACAAATAAAAAAAAACACGATTACATAAAAAAAACGAGTACAAAAAAAACACACGATTACATAAAAAAAAAGACTAGTACATAAACTAGATACCGATTAATCGGTATAATAACCATCCGCACTACCATCGATTTCGTGCGGAAGATCGTCTCAAATGTGTTTGGTATACAAGATTGAGAGTTGAATGGGTTTGAAAGATAAAAATTGAGAGTGAAATGGGTTTGAAAGTGTAAAAATTTGAGAGTAAAATAGTGTATATATATATATATATATATATATATATATATATATATATATATATGAAATGGGTAGGGTAAAAAAAAAAAAAAAAGGCTGATCACTAGCCGTTGGGAAAAAGAAAAGAAAAAAAACGTGGGCCCCACAAATGTGCCGTTAGAAGGGTGAGGAGAGTGGCTGGCGGTAGCAGTGGCAAATCGGTGGTGGTGGTGGTGAGCAGGCTGGCGGTGGGTGGCGGTGGCTATGACACACCATTGCGTGTGGCCTTAGGGGAAGAAAGAGAATTTCAGCTTATTCTCTCCATATATTTTACTCCCATAAAAAAAAATTTTAATTCTCTCTCTTACAACCTTTTTTAAAACGGTATTTGTGAATACGTTCACAACGAAAATTGAACCCTTAATCTCATTGGTTCAAAAATACCACCAGCCCTTTGGTACTCTGTTTCACCCTTTTTACGCGGGGATTGATATTTCTACCACCAATTTTACTTGTTTCACTTAAATTATCTAAAATGCTGTTAATGATAAAGACGAATCATCTCACCAACACTGATAAAGACGGCGAAGATAACGAATTCATACCCATAGAAGTGGGCATGATGCACCCATGGAAAGCTGGACAACGGAGGAAGGCAGAAGTATTAGAAGATTGAGAAGAGCAATTAATATTATTTCCTTCTATGTGTAACACAAATCCATCCGATGGTCCAGTAGTTATAGAAGCGCGAGTTGCTAATTGCTTAATACGCAACATTTACACTGACACAGGAGCTGGAGCAGACATTATGTATGAACATTGCTTCATACAGCTACCCAAAGATGTACAAGAAAAAATGAAGGAAACATATGTGCCGTTGGCAAGTTTTACAAGTGAGCCGTCCTGGTTTGAAGGAAGTATTTTGCTTGACGTAACCTTGGGCAAGCCACCCCTAAGACGCACAGCCAACATTGAGTTCTTGGTGGTTAAAGCAAATTCACAGTACAACATAATTTTGGGAAGAACTGCTTTAATGACGTTTGGAGCTGTAACGTCAACTGTACATGGTATGATGAAGTTTCCAAAGCCAGGCGGAGTAGCAACGTTGTATGCAGAACGGCAGAAGTCAATTGAGTGTTCCCAAGTAACAAAGGCAGTAATTAAGCCAATCATACACGATGATGGGTCAATTTCACCAAATCTTAAATTTCCAGATCAGAAAATCATAATTGGGCACACGTTGTCCGCCGAATGTAAAAAAAAATTATACAATATTCTGACAACAAATCTAGACGTTTTTGCATGGCAGCCGTCTGATATGACCGGTGTTCCAAGGGAAATTGCAGAGCATAGGCTAAACGTGAATCCCAACATACATCCTGTTTGTCAGAAAAGGCGTGGCATGGCGCCAGAAAGAAGCAAATTCCTCCGTGAAGAGGTACAAAGTTTGGTGGATGCTGGGATCTTGCGAGAGGTCAAATATCAAACATGGGTAGCCAATCCGGTCATGGTTAGGAAGCCGGACAATTCATGGCGGATGTGTGTGGATTTCACGGATATCAACAAAGCATGTCCAAAGGACAATTATCCTTTACCTGAAATTGATTGGAAGGTTGAATCATTGGCAGGATATCGATTCAAATGTTTCCTAGATGCTGCTAAGGGATATCATCAAATCCCAATGGCTTTAAAAGATGAAGACAAAACGGCTTTTCACACGACGGAAGGCATATTCTGTTACATGAAAATGCCTTTTGGTTTGAAGAATGCAGGAGCAACATATCAACGACTTATTGATATGGCATTTAAGGTTCAAATTGGGCGAAACTTAGAAGCTTATGGTGATGACATTGTCATCAAAAGTCATACTGAAGAAAAGATGTTACGAGATATACAGGAAACTTTTGCATCTCTGCGAAAAATTAACATGAAATTAAATCCCAAGAAGTGCACGTTTGGTGTGGAAGAGGGAAAATTCTTAGGTCATATTGTCACAGAACATGAAATTAAAGCTAATCCTAAGAAAATTCAAGCAATTGAAGATATGAAGTCACCAACTAGCAAGAAGGATGTTCAACGGTTACATGGATGTCTAGCAGCATTAACAAGGTTCTTGTCCAGAGCAGCTGAAAAGTCACTTCCATTCATGAAGGTGTTAAAGGGCTGTTTAAATAAAAAAGATTTTGTGTGGACGGCGGAAGCCGAAAATGCATTCCAAGAGATCAAGCAGTTGTTAAAAACATTACCTACATTAACGGCACCAAAAGAGGGGGAAACCCTAATTTTATACTTAGCTGTCTCAAAGGAAGCAATAAGTTCTGTCCTAATCGCAGAACGGAACGGCGTGCAAATGCCTATATATTTTGTTAGCAAGGTGTTGCAGCTTAGTGAAACAAATTATCCACCATTTCACCGCATGGTTTATGCCCTTGTGCATACTGCACGACGTTTACGAAGATATTTTCAAGGTCATCCCATCTTAGTGTTAATAGATCAACCATTGAAGCAAATACTCCGGCGTCCAGAATCATCTGGCCGTTTAGCAAAATGGGCCATCGAGTTGGGGGAGTATGAAATCAATTTTGCTCCCCGAAATGCAGTTAAAGGACAAATTTTGGCAGATTTCCTCTTGGAGACAAATGAAAAAGTAGAGTATGACAACAAAATGGCACCATCACAGCATGAGTGGGAGTTACACACTGATGGGGCATCCAGTGAAGAGGGAACAGGTGCAGGGCTAGTTTTAACAAGTCCAGACGGTGAAGAGTACACTTATGCATTGAAATTCTGTTTTTATGCTTCAAACAATGAAGCAGAGTATGAGGCATTACTCTCCGGCCTCCGCATAGCGGTAGAAATGGGGATAACAAATTTACGAGCATATGTTGATTCTCAAATTGTCGCCCAACAGGTTAATGGAACGTTCGATGCAAGGGATACATCCATGAGGCAATATGTAAAGTTGGTAGAATCAATTTCAAAGAAATTTGATAACCTTGAAGTCGTGCAAATCCCTCGAAATAAGAACAAGAAAGCTGACGTCTTGAGCAAGTTAGCTACTTTAACCTTTGATCATTTGCACAAACGAGTGTTGGTTGAAGAACTTAAGGAGAAATCAATACATGGAAAACCAATTATTGCAATAGTTGAAGAAGCTAAGGAAACTTGGATGACTCCGTATTTGAGATATTTGCATGACGGATCGTTACCTGTTGATAAGGCGAAAGCAAGGAGAATAAGAGTGACTGCACCAATGTATGAGATTGTTAGTGGTGTCCTTTATCGAAAGTCATACAATGGTCCATTGTTAAGATGTTTAACCGATGATGAAGTGATAAAAGTGGTCAAAGAAATGCATGAAGGAGTTTGTTCTCAACACTCCGGTTTCCGTACTGTGGCATCACGGATCATGCGACAAGGATATTTTTGGCCTTCCCTTTATCGGGATGTCGCAGAAATCATAAAAACATGTGAGAATTGTCAGAGGCATGGTACAATTCAGCGTCTTCCAAAGTATGATTTGATACCGGTGTCATCCGCTTGGCCGTTCTGTAAATGGGCTATTGATATTGTGGGGCCATTCAATAGGAGCACTGGTAATGCTAAGTTCTTGGTGGTAGCGATCGATTTTTTCACAAAATGGGTTGATGCAAAGGCTTTAGCAAAAATCACAGGAGAAAATGTTAAAAAGTTTGTTTGGCATGATATTGTATGCCGTTATGGGGTGCCAAATGAAATAGTCAGCGATAACGGCAAGCAATTTGCAGAAAATCCATTTCGGAGTTGGTGTGAAGAGCTAGGCATAAAGCAAAACATTACATCTGTTGCTCATCCTCAAGCGAACGGACAAGTGGAGGTTACTAACAAGGAAATCGTTGCTGGCATTAAGGTACGGTTGGGTCTAAGTCAAACTGGATGGGTGGATGATCTGCCAAATGTATTGTGGGCACATCGGACGACGCCAAAGCGGAGCACGGGGGAAACACCTTTTAGTCTGGTGTATGGAACAGAGGCAGTGATACCGGCTGAAATATGTGTGCCAACACAACGCATTATGGCATTTGATGTTGAGGCTAATTCTGAGGCGTTAAGGGAGAATCTCAACTTGTTGGAGGAAAGAAGGTTGATGGCCGCCATCCGGCAAACAGATCACAAGCATAAAATGGCAAAATATTATAACAAGAAAGTACAGCATGTGCAGTTTGAAGTAGGTGATTTAGTACTACGTGATAATGAGGCAAGCAGGCAAATCAAATTTGGAAAGCTAGCCCCAAAATGGGAAGGACCTTATAAGGTCACGAAAGTAAATCAGAATGGATCATACATGCTTGCTGCGCCTTCCGGCGAGCAATATGAAAGAGCTTGGAATGCAATGAATTTAAAGAAATTTTATGCGTAGCACTATATGCATGGACAGCTTGATCAACTGTCAAATGCATGAGATATAGTCATAAATGTAAAAGTTTCTTTAAGAATATGAATAATGCATGGCAATATTTTTCACAAATTTTATCCGGCTAAGGATTTTTTAGCCCAGGTGTCACATAGCTGTGTGTCATCCCTACCCGCAGAAAGAAAGAAAGCCTTTCGTTGGTAGAAGTACAATCATACTCAAAAAGGTTGTATCGATAGTGAGACATGTAGAACTCACTAAAGCATCGAAGCGATGAAACGAATCTACAAAAAATGTCATGACACAACTTATATACACAAAATGCAGAGCACAACGGAAAACGGATCTTAGTGTCCAGCAAAATATATAAAGGCGAAAGTAATTCATAACTTTTCCTCATGAGTTTCATGACGGAAGGCGTATGACGGAGAATATGATTTTGATATTCATAACTATAATGATTGCAAAGTACAATCTCAATATCTTGAGCATTGTTCATTACAACAATCTTACTAAGTTACAGCATATATTTCTAATATACATAACCAAGTGCAATATTAAGTATTATGTAAAAGTAGATGTATAACAACATAGTGTTTCATTCATCCTGTGGAGTATAATTCAATACATCATCTATTGTTACATCTGGCCTTTTACAAAGATTTTCAAGATCAGAAAACCTCATATTTTCTATTGACGCACCGGCTGCATCAGCTTCTAAATCAGCATTTTCATTAATCTTTGATGTGATTACCTCAGGCAGAGGATTTGGAAGTTCCGGTAGTTTTCTTTTCATAAAATTGAAAAACTTTAACCGTTCAACAGATTTGGCAAGGCGGACAAACTCACGGATTCTGTGAGATAATGCCTGACAGTTAAAGATACGCTCTACAAGCGCAGGAATGCCAGTTATCATTCGTCTTTCGTTCTCCTCTTTGGCTTTAAGCTGTTCTTTCAACATGTTATTTTGCTCAAGCATTTTTTCGTTCTCCTTTACTAGTTCATCAATTTTGCTCAGATGCCGCTTTTCTCTGAAAGATAGTTCTTTGAATTGCTCCTTATACTCCGCCCTCTGACTGTTGCAATTTTCATAGTGCCTCTTCATTGTCTCGTATTCCCTCTTTATCTCTGTGGCTATTCGTTCAGTCTTGGCTACTTTCTCCTTTTCAGCAGAAAGCTCCTTATTTGTAGTGACTTCACTGTTTTGCAAGTCAGATAGGCGTTGAAGGTCATTCAAACCAGAAGCAATATTCAGAATAATACTTTGTGCCTTAACCTTCTTGGCATCTGCATCAGATAAATTGCTGAAGAATTGGGCTAGTGAACGACACACCATGGCATTCAAAAAAGTCACGAAATCTTCGTACAAGTGTGGTGGTCCTTTTAAAAGGGAGGAAAGCATGTTTGTGTCAAGATTGGGAAGTGTAATTTGTTGTTGAGAAGAACTAGGGCCAGCTCCTTGTTGAGCGGATGACGGAGGAATTTGACCAGTTCTTCTCCTCTTGGCGGAAGGCAGAAGAGTTGTTAATGTAGTATTTTGATGTGCTGCACTAGCTGTTGGAGATAAAGGAAAATTGTTATTTATAAAAGAGTTCCAATATGCTTCACAACATTTCAAAGGTGGCATAAAGTATAAGGAAGGGTTTGGATTATAAAATCCACCAGTACTGGGTTGATGTCGTGCGAGGTGTATATAAAATAGCTATTAATTTTAGCAGGAAATACTATTAAATACGATACAATTTTACACAAGATATTTATTTATTTATAGAATGGATATACTTAAACCTTGCTACAACACTTATAGGTAGTGTACCTAATCGTACAGTAGTGTAGTTTTTAGTAAGTCCGGTTCGTTCCACAGGGAATCTTTTTAAACAAAGCTTAACGCTATATTAGTTTACTTTTATAAAAATACAAATATATATATAAGTAATATTATTATTATAAAGGGGGGTTTTTATCGTTTAATGACCGGTTTTTCGATTTTAAAACTTTAGTCGCAGTTAAAACCAAATGTAAAATAATAAATACAAGACTTAATTTAAAGCGTAAAGTAAATAACGATAATGAAATTGCGAATAATAAAAGAGCGATAAAATAAACTTGCGATAATTAAAAAGTACGATAATTAAAAGTGCAATTAAATACAATAACAATAAAAATGAGATAATTAGAAGTGCAATTAAATATAAAATAAAGGAAATTAAATATGAAATAAAAGAATTATGCTTATTTAAACTTCCGTAATCATGATGGTTGACGTGTTGATTTTAGTTTTATGCCCATGGGTTAATTGTCCTTTGTCCTGGATTATTTAATATGTCCGTCTGGTTTTTGTCCATAACAGTCCATCAGTCATAAATATAAAGTGCGAGTATCCTCGTCAAATTATCCTTATACCCGAAGTTAAATATTCCAACTAATTGGGGACTTAAACTGTAACAAGATTTTAATACTTTGTTTAATAATTACACCAGGATGTCGACTGAGTGTAATCCAAGGTTTTAGTATTTTGTTATCAATTATACCAAGTGTCCTTGTACATAATTTCACCCCTGTTTTAATTATTCTAGTGGCTATTAATCCATTCCCGTGTCCGGTTAAATGAACGATTATTCGTACATATAAATACCCCGCCCATCGTGTCCGATCGAGTGTATATGGTAATTTATAGGGACGCCCAATTATAAATCTTTATATTAACATTAACAAACTATCATTTATTTAAACAAATATAAAGCCCATTAATAGCCCATAGTCTAATTTCCACAAGTGTCGTTCTTTTGTCCAAACCCCAATTATGGTACAAAGCCCAATTACCCAAATTTTAGTAATTAGCCCAACATCATGATTACTTCGGATTAAATAAGCATAATAATAACTTAGCTACGAGACATTAAATTAAAAAGGTTGAACATAACTTACAATGATTAAAAATAGCGTAGCGTTACACGGACAGAATTTCGACTTACACCCTTACAACATTCGCTAACATACCCTTATTATTATGATTAAAATTAAAATTAAAATTAAAAATTAAAATATAAATATAAATATATACGATATAGATAGAGAGATGTATATATGAGTTATGAAAAATGATCAGAATTCGGTTGGCTTTATAGGGAGTTTCAAACTTTGGGTCTCCGCGACTCGCGGCCCATTTTGCCTTCAAACTCCGCGAGTCGCGGAGTTTGTAAATACAGCTCACCAGCTTTTGGCTCTTTGTTTGCCGACGATTTATTTTATAAATATAATATATATATAATTAATATAATTAATTATATATTATATTATATTTATATATATAATTAACTTGTAATTTTTAGTCCGTTGCGTCGAGCGTTGAGAGTTGACTCATGTCCCGGTTCCGGATTTTCGAACGTCCTTGCGTACAATTTAATATCTTGTACTTTGCGTTTTGAATCTTGTACTCTTGTAATTTCGAGACGTTTCTTATCAATAATTGGAACCTCTTTGATTGTCTTTTGTACTTTTGAGCTTTTTGGTCGTTTGCGTCTTCAATTCTTCGAATCTGTCTTTTGTCTTCACCTTTTATTATTTAAACGAATATCACTTGTAAATAGAACAATTGCAACTAAAAGCTTGTCTTTCTTGAGGAATAATGCTATGAAATATATGTTCGTTTTTAGCATTATCATGGGTATGCAAGAAAACAAGTACAGATTTTGGTATGGAATTTTGCATAATTCACTGTTGTCATTTTCATTACCCGAGGTACGACGTTCTCTAGAGGCAACTCGATTCATACCTATGTCTTCTTCTTCTTCTTCTTCTTCTTCTTCTTCTTCTTCTTCTTCTTCTTCTTCTTCTTCTTCTTCTTCTTCTTCTTCTTCATTTTCCTCCTCCCTCATTACATCTATTTTGGGGGTATCATCAATAATTTTCTCTGTGGTAAAGGTAAGCTGTGAATACGATGATGATCGCATGGCGGTAAGCGGAGTAATTTCTGCAAAAATTAAAAAGTCACAGTGATTAAATGGATAAATAAAGAAGAACATTTTATTTAAGCATATGTAACAAAAGTAAATGCTTACTCTTTTTCCCAGCAAGAACACATGCATAGCCTTGTGAGATATCCCAATCTTGGCTCATGGATGTCAACGAAAGCATGTGTTCCCCATATTTAATGTCATTGATTTCTTCAGCTTTAATCCTTTTAAACAAAACGTTTTCTTTGGTGACGAGTTTTGGAAAGGTAACAGATACGGTATGCGAGTATTTGCGCCATACTCGAGTAGATGAGTATTGTTTATCAATGGCATCTTCATTAATAAAGATAAATGAAGCATACCAATTGTCGCCAGGATGATCAAGTGCAGGTTTCAAAAACCCATGAACTTTATTGAAAGTGAACCAACCATTTTCATAGCGTGCTATACGTACCAAATGGCAAAATATCCGAATTGATGGTTCAATGCTCCTTGCGTGACAATACATTTCAAAAATCAAGATCTTTCGAATTGATGCTGGTTCGAATTGACCAACAGCAACACCGTAAAATTTGCAAACTTCTAAGAAGAAGGGTGTAAATGGCAGACGTAAGCAAAATTTGAAGAATGAATGGCCATAAATAGCAACCTTGCCAGGGGGCGGTGAGCAGGCTCTGGCATTAATTGCAGGAATTACTGGTTCAACACCAGCTAATCTAGGAAAATGTTGCAGCAGCTCGCTTAAATATCTCTCATTTACTCTGCTAGGAATAGCTGCAACATCCTTTATGGCTGCCATTAATGTTCTAATGAAACAGGAGGTAACGAAGGTATTGATGGAAGAAGATGAATACTGTAGAAGAAAGTTGTAAAAGTAAATGATCGGTTAGGGTTTATGGTGGTTAAAAGGCAAAAGATATAACAGCTGTAATCAGTGGTGATTTTGGAGGTTTTGTTTTCAGCCACACACGTGTAAGGACAAGATAAAAAGGTGAGTACATCGAAAAGTCTTTTTACAGCTAGAGGCGCGTGCGATATAAGCAACCATCATAATGTCAGTAAAATTCGCCTATCATTTAATGCCTGTGATGTGCTTCCCAATGCAAAAAGGAAACGTGAAGACTTGGTTGGCATGCGTTATTCTAAGTTTAACAACTTAATCAATTTTCAAATGCTTAAGTCATTAAACTGGGGGACTTAATGGTGTATCCTATCGTATACACGCATAAAAGGCATAACGGTTGCATAAAAGTAGCATCAGGAAGGCTGGAAACAACAGTTTTGTGGAGTTAACCGTCCAGCGTTCTCCGCTGTACAGGCTGCTCCGTCATGCGTAAGCCCTGAAGGCCGCCTAGCGCGTAAGCCCTGGCCGGAGAACGCCACCTTCAGCTTAAATTACGGATCACGAATAACAGAACGTATCATCATCTGACACGTGTCCCCAAACAATCTGGTGGATCTGACACTATAAATAGACCCCTTGGGTCGTCATTTTACACAGTTCAGATATTCTGACAACTTTGAGAGCTGAGACTTCACTTCTCTTTCTCTCTCTACTTTCTCTCACTAGAAGTCATTCGGCTAGCACTCTTACACTCTACGGACGACAGATTGATTAAGCCACCCCACAAGTTTCTACACTTGTGAACCGGGTCTGCAGGGATTATTTCCCGAGGGTAAAAATCAATCGGCAACACTCCGCCCTCCTAAAGCTAGATTACTTCTAGTATCTTGTTGACGCACTAAGCCTTACCTCATAAGAAAATAGGTGTTAACAGAAACGTTTGCACAAATTATTTAAACCTTTTGTTATAATTTATTACGGGAAGGGAAGTGATATTTAAGGAAAAATCATGAAATTATAAATTATTGTGGAAGAAGTAAAATTGGTAGAATAGTTTTATAGTTTTATAGTAGAATAAAAACATGAAATTAAATTTATGTTCGAATTATTATAGGGAATTATCATCTCCCTTCTCACTCCACACTCCACAGCCAATCAACTAACAATATTTAGTCGCCGGCAAACAGTACCACTGTGCGACCGGATTTTTTTATTCAAAGTATTTAAAAAAAAAAAAAAAAAAAATTGCTACCGAGATTGAGTGTTACCACTCCGTGCTACTCCGTCTTATTTCAGTAAATTAACTTCATTTGGTTTGTTCTCACTCTTTTTTTTTTTTTTGCAAAGCAAGCATTATATAGAAACCAAACACAGATATTACAAAGTCGCGACCTAACCAACATTTGCAACTAAGCAAACAGAGAGAACAGTTTGATACAGTGAAATAAGACTTGAAACTCGAATATAAACAAAACAAAACAAAGTAATTAACCGATCCCTAGCCTATTATTTGTTGAAGAAACGAAGAAGCCAGGGTTTATCAACCATTGATGCCAAACCAACGAAGAATTCTTTAGCCGTTTTGAGATCCACGCGAAGCTAGAAGTTTGGATGGTTGTTAGAATTTTTTGCGGAATCCAGGGTTGATTTTTAAAAACCGAATCATTCCTTTCCTTCCATAGAACATAACAAGTTACCCATTTCAAACTTTGCCAAATAATTTTACCCGTCAAAGTAGCATTTGAACCTAACGAACAGTCGTCGAAGACTTGGTCAACGGTGAGGGATGAAGTAGATGGAAGATTCCACCATTTCAGCACCATATTCCAAATCTCCAAGACCTTTGTACATTGTGTGAGAAAATGATCTGCCGTCTCGATATCTATCAAGCAAAGAGGGCACAAAGTTGAGTCTAAATCGATACCTCTTTTCTCTAATTCAATCTTAACCGGGATCCGCTTTTTTTTTGCTCTCCATACGAAGACTTCGACTTTTAAAGGGGCTGTTTTGTTGCGTAGCGTTACATCCGGGGTTGCATTACCGAAAGAGAATTTTTTATCGTCTATGAGCGTTGACATCGTTTTCGATTTGTAGAAGGCATCGTCGTCCAGGCTCCACTTCCATTTATCGTCTTGGTCTGCATTTAATGTAATCGAATTCAGGAGTGTTTTAAGACCCATTAATTCGGTTTCAGCCCGACCTCTGACGGGCCTGACCCAGTCTTCGCATAGCACATTGTTGCTGAACCGAACCATGACCGAAACCTGCTTGCAGTTTTCTAGAGCATAAAGCCTTTTGAATTGGTCCATTAGCTTGAGATCTCCGATCCATGCTTCTTCCCAGAATTTGAAAGAGCTGCCATTCCCGATTTGTTTGACAAAAGACGAACTGAAATCTAGCCCCATAGAATCTATGGAAACACCTGCTTTAATAATATTTTGCCAAGTGGAGTAACCTCGAAACACAAAATCACCGTTAGTACCAAGTAACCCACCCCCCGCCCCATAGATGCTTGAGATGACTTTAACCCAAAGGGAGTTTTGGTCGGTTTTGAAACGCCACCACCATTTCCCCAAGAGGGCTAAGTTTTTTGTATCTAACGACCCAATACTCAGTCCCCCCGACCCATAAGGAAGAAGAACCTTGTCCCATTTTACCCAACACATTTTTCTTTTGTTACCCGACCCGCCCCAAAAAAAATTGCACCTCAAAGATTCAAGAAGCTTTAGAACACTACCAGGAGCGCGGAAGAGCGAGAAAAAGTAGAGAGGCAAGCTGCTTAACACGGACTTTACCAGGGTTAATCGACCACCGAATGAGATAGACTTAGATTTCCAACCCGAGAGTCTTTTTTGGAACTTTTCGATGACGGGCTGCCACATATTAGCTTTGTTCATCTTAACACCGATTGGTAAGCCTAGGTAGTTGAGTGGGAAATGATCAGGGGTGCATTTGAGCCTATTCGCCATAATGCTTAGTTCGGTATCATTGACCCCAATTCCATATAAGTTACTTTTTTGTATGTTTACTTTAAGACCCGATAATTTTTCGAAGCACAAGAGGAGTTTCATGATGTTCGTCAAATTTGTATCACTCCACTCACCGAATAGAATCATGTCATCGGCGTATTGTAAGTGGGAAACCATAACTCCATTTCGGCCAACACTTATCCCTTTTATCTCACCCACTTCAATTGCTCTTTGGACAAGAATGTTCAACCCCTCGGCCGCAATTATGAATAAAAATGGCGAGATAGGATCACCTTGCCTAACTCCTTTCTCCGGTTTGAATTCGCTTGTGGGTGACCCATTTACGAGAATTGAAATTGTGGTTGATGTCAAGCAAGCTTTGATCCACTTTATCCATTTATCCCCGAATCCTAGGTTCTTCATTGTGTTTAGGATAAAACTCCACTTAAGTCGGTCAAAAGCTTTCTCGAAGTCGATTTTAAAAATAAAGCCTTTTCTTTTTTCTCTCTTTAGCTCATCTATAACTTCGTTTGCAACGAGTACCCCGTCTAAAATATATCTACCACCGATGTAAGCACTTTGTTCTACACCTATCACTTTATGAATGACTTTTGCTAGCCGAGAGGAAAGAACTTTTGAGATTATTTTGTACACACTTCCAATTAAGCTTATAGGTCGAAAGTCTTTTAGACCAAGAGGATTATCGTTTTTTGGAATTAGCGTAATGAAGGAGGCGTTGCATCCATTTGAGATCTCCATACGGTGCCAGAACCAATCGAATATTTTGAGGACGTCCTCTTTTATCAACCACCAAAATTTTTTGAAAAATTTAAGATTGAACCCATCGGGTCCAGGTGCTTTTGAACTACCGCAGTTTTTGATGGCGTTCCATATTTCTTCTTCTTCAAATATGTTTTCGAGCATGTTGATGTCTTCTGGAAAGATACGTCTGATGTCAAAATTAAAAGTGCCATGATCATCATCTTCAAGTTTGAATATGTTCGAGAAATATCCAAGCACTTCGTCTTTGATCTGTTGCGGATTATCTGTCCAAATCCCATTTACTTGCAACCCCCGAATCGTATTCTTATTCGCTCTTCTTTTAACAAAATTATGGAAGTATTTCGAATTTTCGTCGCCTTCCAACGCCCATTTAATCTTTGCTTTCTGTTTCATCATATTGGCTTGGATTTTTTCCTTTTCGAGCCATATCTTTTTTTCATCCAACCACTCCATTCTTTCGTTTTCTGTTAGAACTCTAGAATCTGCCAAAGTTTCCCATTTGCTCACTGCCTTTGAGTGCTTGTTAATTTCTTCTTCGAGATTTTCAAATTTTGATCCTTGGATCTTTAATTCGAGTTTCACTTTTTTTAGCTTATTCCGCATGTTGCAATCAGGCCTGTTGTTGGTTTCATTTGACGCCCATATATTTTCTACTTTTTCATCTATGCCGTCAATCTTAAGCCATTCGTTGAACACCCGGATTGGCTTCGGACCAAAATCATTCCTACCGTTTCTCAAGATGATCGGGGCGTGATCAGAAAGTTTACGTTCGAGAACAGTGGCTGAAAGATCAGGCCAACTCTCGATGAATTCTTCTGAGACTAGAAACCTATCTAGTTTGCTGAACTTGATCCCATTATCACAAATCCGAGTGTATTTTTTCCCCCCGAGGGGGATATCAATTAGGCCCGTTTTGTTGATAAATTCATTGAATCTGTGAGCCCAGTTGTTGTTGAATACCGAATTGAGTCGATCATCTTGACGTCTAACTTCATTAAAATCACCGCATATTACCCATGGCATATTACCGTAGCACATTACTTGTTCCAAGTTATTCCAGAAGCGAATTTTCTTACTTGTGGAGTGAGGTCCATATACGTTAATGATTGCCACCTCGGAACTTATACCTTCTATGTTACCTTTGATAGCAATGAAAAATTCACCTTCGATTGCCTCGTTGACTTTCAAGATCGTAGGGTCCCATATGAGAATCAGGCCCCCCGAAAAACCAATAGCATTTTTCTGAACATACGCGTAAGAGTTTGAACCCCAAAAATATTCTAGGAAGGAATCATCGATCTCACCACATCGTGTTTCCTGTAAAGCCATAATCCAAGGGTTTTCCTTCCGACGAAGATCTCTAAGCCATTTTAACTTACCGGATTTTTTTACACCTCTAATGTTTAGTGATAGAATAATCATAAAAACAGTAGATACGATAGTGAGAAGTGTGGAGGAAGTTACCTCTTGGAAGTCCAATGGACTCCAATCTTTTCTCCGAATTCATTGACATCCTTGCTATTGAACAAGTTGCTTGATTCCAGTGAGTTTGATTTCGAGGATCCTTTAGAATTTTTTGGTTTGGGTTTGGTAACTTTGATTCTGAAGTTGTTTCCAGTTGCTTTGGGTTTGGTACCTTGATTGTTGTTGGTCTGTGATTTCTGTTTCGATCTTGCAAGTTGTTTGAACTTTTGCATTTTTGAGGTATAAGTAACTATAGGTGTATTGGATATTATTTTGGTTTTGGTGATTGAAATTGTTTTGTTTTTGGATTGTGATGTGATAATTGGAACTGCTATGTTTTTGTTTCTTGCCTGGTTTAAGTTATTGGTTTTCAGGTTTGGTGGAAGTTCGACAGTAGGTAGGATTTGGTTTGGTTCGATATGCTCAGCGAAAGGAATAGTGGAAGTGTTATTAACAGGGTCTGTGTCCGTGGTTTCTTCGATAACCAAGGAGTCTAAGATTGGGGATTGGTTGCTTTCGGGCGACGGATTGAGATGAGTTGTCGGGTGGCATGACAGATGAGTTGTGGTTTCAAGGACACTTTTTGATAAATTATCACTGCTTTTTTGATTAGGTTTCGGATTTGATGGCGATAAAGGGGAAGAAATCGGAACTTCAGGAAGGTTAAATGGTTTGATTGGAGAATGTTTGTTAATGGATCGGATACATGGTGTGTTAATGGGTTCGGTTGTCATAGGTTTAGGGGTAGTGTTGGGCTCTGAAGGGTTGGGCAATGGTGTAGTGGAATTAGGAGAAGTGTTGGGCTTTGGTGAATTGGGATTGGTGAAGATGGACTTGGGTGAGCTAGATTTAGAAGTAGTAATGGGCTTAGGTGTATGTACATCAGTGGGTGTGGGTGAGTTGACCCGACAGTTGGAATGTTGTGGGATGTTAATCATTTTTTGTGGGGTGGTGTGTTGGCCATTATTAAAGTTATGTAGGTTTTTTGTGGGAGACAAGGCATGGTTATTGTCAGAGAATAATATATCTTTTTCCATGCGTTTGCTTATCCCATGATTGTGTTTCCCATCTGAGTTGGATCCCTCAATATTCTGAAAATTGCAACCCTCTGAAATCCAGTCGTCTTCTTCAAAAGTCCGGTTATCATGAAGATTCCGGTGGGTGTTTGCTGAAAAGGTGTCAGAGACATAGGATTCATCATCTGATGCATCTTCTCCTGATTTAGAATCTGTGATCCTTTCCGTGTTTTTTTCTTCCATCTCAATCTCAATTACATCACTTTCAGAGACGAAAACTTTGACTTCTTTTGAATCTACTATTAGTTGAACAGTGTCTCTGATAAGTTCATCGAATGATGTTTTAATAAGGACTTTTCCCACGACTAACGATTGATTGCCGGTGATAGTACAGTTATTTGTAGATATGACTTTTCCCCACCAATTGGCCACCGACTTGAACGTATTCTCATTCCATGCTTTTACCGGAACCCCCAAGATGCTAATCCAAGTTAGCCTCATTGTTGTAACGTCTTGGTTATTCCATATCTTAACATTATTTAGCCACGAGTGAATGAAGTGATTCGTATTATCTACAATGAGTTTTGCAGTTTTAGGGTTTTCAAAAACAAGCATAATATCAAACCCACCAAGATACTTGATGTTAAAACCATCAAGCCCTTCTGCTGCACAAATTTCCCCAAAGCGTTCAAGGAGATCGATCGATTTAACTTGGCCAGTGATTGATTTTTCCAGTAGGTTATTACTGGATGAATCAATGGTTGCATGGACAACTTTGGACACATTGTTGTCTTTTCTTTTGGCGTTAAGGATCTCCCTCGCATCCAAGACTTTTCTATAGCTTCTACCATCGTTTTTATTGTTGAAAAGATTGGTTTCAGGCTTGTTGATTGATTGTTTGAACATAGATGGTTGGTTGGTTCTTTCTTTTGGTTTTTCATTATTGCTCCCTTTCCTTTCGTTTGCAATGTAACATCGAATAGTCAGATCTCCAGCTTTTGCTGTGCTTAAGGTTTTTGCAAACCCTTCCATGTTGTAATCTGCGACGTCTGTAAATCTAACGAAACCATATCTTGCTCCAGTTTTTAACCTCTTCAGTGGAGGAACAAAAATTTCCCTTAAAGACCCATAGTTCTTGAGTAGTCGCCATAAATCGGTTACCGTCCAAGAATCAGGGAAATTGAAGAAGAAGAAGGATTTTATCCCATTCGTGTTGATAACCCTAGTAGTCTGTTGTCGTTGCTTGCCGTTCTCCACTCCCTTCATGATCCCGTTCCCTGTAGTGTTTGAAGCTTCGAGAGCCTCATTGGTTGGTCTCTCAATTGGTTTTCTCTCTCCTCGCTTTTCACTCCCTCTCTCTCTCCATTTTTGCCTTGTTCTCACTCTAAAAGAACGGCAACTTCAATTTTTTATTATTTTATTGTAGATTTTAAATTTTAATTAGTTCTGAATGTATCCAAAATCATCAACGCAACTCTTTCGTTTGAACTTGTCTGGCTCACCTAAAAAACCTCTAAGTTGCAACGATCAAAGTTGGAATTTAGGTACTTATTTAGAGTTTTTCTCTGAATATTTGAAGTTAAAAAACCATACTCCCTCCAGAGTTTGTGATGATGACTTTAAAAGACAGGATGACAAGTTTTGTCGTATATGAATTCCGGCACTGGCAGTGACCGTCAACTGTTACTTTTCCGGCAAGATCCTTACATATTTATTTACTTACTGTACGGATTTCACTTGGTATGATGCTATTTTCTTTTAATTTTCATGACACTCACTTTGTTTGTCACCATAAATTTGGGGTTTTTTAGTTTTTGGGTTTTCGGGTTGACCCATCCGGCTGATCTAGATCGGTTTTACTGGTTGACCCGATTTGTTGCTTTTCTGTAGAAATCGGACTTGTGGTTTCGGTTTCTAAATAGCCATGACATCCATAAATCATCCTTTTATACATATCTAAATTCAATGTTTATCCTTATAATGCATTGCATAATAATGGATATAATGGATATGGATACTACTATTCAAATATGTATTACTACGTATGACTTAATTATGTATGTCTTTTTGTTAGATTATTATGGAACTGGTTCAAGGGAACATTAAAGAATCCATATTGCCACCACATGAAGATGATATTATTAGCACCATGCCCGAGAACGTGATAACTAATATACTTCATTGTTTGCCTATACGAGATGCAGTCAGGACTGGTATCTTGTCTAGAGACTGGCGGTTTAAATGGACTAAACTCACCCAACTTGTTTTTGATTACAACTTCTTTTACGATCCACTTGATATTCGTCTTGAATATTATTTCTCCAAGGTTATACCTAAGCTTCTTCTTCATCTTAACGCTGCTATAACGAAGTTTGTTCTTTTCATAGAAGATGATGAAAGCTTCTCGAGATTTAATGATGAGCACGTTAACGATATTAATAATTGGGTTATGTTCTTGTCCCGAAAAGGAATCAAGGAGTTTACTCTTATAAATAGACAACCTCGACTTAAGTTGCATTCCCATATTTTCTCGTGTCATGGGTTGACACATTTGAAGCTTCATAATTGTTCCGTTTGTCCCATGCCTAGTTTTATCGGTTTTCCGAATCTATTGAGCTTAGATTTGTCTTCTGTAGTATTTGGAAGCTACACATGTGGGGAGTTTATCTCTCGGTGTCCGTTATTAAATAGTTTGAAAATTGATTTTGATACCACGTATGAAATAAAACGATCCGAGATCGCAAAACTTGAAAATCTTAAAGTGTTATCTCTTCCGTTATGTAATCTTGACAATATGGCAAAGTTCACACGAAGCCGAATGTTTCAGCTTATGTGTTTTTTTCCAAAACTTCAAGAGCTTCATCTTGGTTTTAAAAACTGCAAGGTAAATGTTAATTTGTATCTTATGAATTTGATTTTCACAACAAAAAAGGCTTTATGTGAAATCTCAAACTGTACCACTTTTTCTTTTTCTTTTCTCCTTTTGTAGTTTTTGGCAGATGAAATAAATATCGACGCAATTGCCTTATCGTGCCTAAAGACTCTTGAATTGAATGGAGTAGATTTTCACAATAGTATTATGGTATCATGTGTTGTTGAATTGATTTGTAGCTCCCCAAATTTGAAGACGCTTAATATCACGGTGAGCAAAATGCATGTCATCTATCATACTGAATTGTTCATCATTTTAATTTCTCATATTTGTGCATCTGTGTAATGATAATTTTGTAGGCTGCATCCAGTACCAAAAACTCACCAGAGTCTTTAGAGGTAAATTATAGCAGAATGGTGCAGTTGAAGCTTCATACAGTGTTCTTGGCATCTGTAAAAGGCTTAGAGTCTGAATTATGTTTTATCAAGTTTTTACTTGCTTGTTCCCCACAACTAAAGAAGATGATTATTAGCACATGCACAACTCGATTGTTTGGCGGTGACCGTGGAGCAATAATATTTACGACCAAGTTGTTGAAGCTCCATCGAACCTCCCCTGTATCTGAAATTGATTTCAAGTGGTATTAATCTATAGAACCTGTTGTTTTATCTTTGTTTTGTTGAACTTGTGGCTCCTGCTGTACTATTTAAATTTGCTTGCACCAGCAATGTTAGTTGATGAAAAATCGTGTGTACTTTTAACAATTTAGATTAACGCAGCGGATAATTAAAATAATAATCTTTTATTATTTTATGAACAAAAATTACAAAATTAAATAATCACTTATTTAAAAACATGCACACGATTAATTTATCTCATGGATCCAGTTACACCATAATAATTGTCATGAATATAAAAATACAAAGTGGAGTTAACAGTATACCTTTCTTGAAGAAACTGATGAACGGAGAGAAACCAACGATCAAAGGGTATGACCGTCTCTTTGGATAGTCCACTACACTTTCAAGCGACACCAATAGATGTTCGGTGTTTGTGCGCCAACAAAAGAAAAAGATGTGTTTCTTTTGTTTACGTAATGTGTTGTAGGTTTTTTTTTTAATTTAATATCCGTAATCGTTATATACCTATCTCCAAAGAATGATAACCATTATTTATATATAATTGGTTATGTTCACCGACTTTTAGTCTTTTTGTGATAGACATCAATAAGAACCAAAAATAAAAAAGATACGGAGTATAATCAACTTGTTGACCAAGTTGTTTATTAAATCTTTTAATTAATAAATAAATAAATAATTAATTTATATTAATTAATTAATTAACTATTTAACCTTTTTTCGTTACTTGAGTAATATATATATATATATATATATATATATATATATATATATATATATATATATATATATATATATATATATATATATATATATATTTGACGTCTAGGTGTATATATGTGTGACCCCGAAGGCTCAAACGAATTTAGCCATATAGTTATGTTGTACCTTGCACATTAATCCTACAGACTCCCACTTGTGCATGGGACAACACCAAGTAACTATACAAACAATGGATACCGTCTAGCAACAGGCCATTGTCCCTAAATTCACGTGAGGGTAGTTTCTCGGAACTGCTTATAGTAAGTGTTAAATGTCATTCGTCCCTTTGTTTCAGATACTTTAGTTAAACTTGAGATATGGATCGTTAGTCATTCTCATATTTTATTTTCTCGATCTTATAACTGAATTAGATCACCAGACTAAATAAGTATCATCTTAATTACATCTGGGTGCGGCCACACAAATATCTTATTCATTCATCGAGGAACTCAAAAGTATCTAACTCCAAACATTTAGGAGGAACAAATCCTTTATTGCATACACGTGTTTGTCACGAGCTTTACATTATACCCAATAATGGCCTTTATTACAGCCTTATTCAGGACATCGTTTAACCATATCAAAGTACAATGCTCCACACATCAAAACCAGCGTGCATCTCAAGTCTAAGGACATAAAGACATAATCACTAAAAGATTCACTACTGACAACGATCCATGTAGTGATATCTCGGATGGGTCATTCCAATATTCATCATCAATGAATACATATGAATTTGGTCTCTACAAGTTAACTATTTATCATCAATAAATATAACCGAACATTCATATTAATCTTAATTCATGTTATTCCCATAACATGACCGATTATGGAGATTTTGAATAATCAACAACTATTCATGGATTAAACATGCTAATATAGAACACAGTGATATAAATGAAAACGATCATACCAACTATATATCAATTCATTAAGATAAAACTGCTTAATGTTCCAAAAATATCCAAATACTAAATTACAAATTAAAAAGATCAGCAGCATAACGAAGTCCAATACTACTAGCATGTTCATCATGCTTGTTATGTGTCATGGGCTTCGTGAACGGGTCAGCCACATTATCATCTGTATGAACCTTAAGAATACTAATATCATTCCTCTCAACGACTTCTTGAATGTAGTCAAACTTTCGAAGAATGTGTCTGCTACCCTTACGTACACGTGATTCTTTCGCAAGTATAATAGCACTTGAATTATCACAGTACATTTCCATAGGGAATTCAATGCTGGGAACTACTCCGAGTTCAGCAATAAACTTCCGAATCCAAACAGCTTGCTGTGCAGCTTCTGAGGCAGCAATGTATTCTGCTTCCGTTGTAGACTGTGCAACTGTGCTCTGCTTCGAGCTCTTCCAATCAACTGCCCCGCCATTCATGACAAAGACATTTCCTGACTGGGATCGAGAATCATCTCGATCAGTTTGAAAACTAGCATCTGTATAGCACTTAATACTCAACTCTTCTTTCAAACCACCGTAAACCAAGAACATATCTTTAGTTCTCCGCAAATATTTAAGAATGCTCTTAACAGCCCTCCAATGTTCTTCACCTGGATTCTGTTGATAGCAACTCGTCAAACTCAAAGCTAACGAGATATCAGGTCTAGTACATAACATGGCATACATGATGGATCCTATAGCCGAAGCATACGGGATACCTTTCATTCGTCTTATCTCATCATGTGTGACAGGACTTTGAGACTTACTCAAGATTACACCCTTTTGCACGGGCAATGCTCCGCGCTTAGAGTTCTGCATGCTAAATCTACGCAAGATTTTATCAATGTATGTACTTTAACTCAAACCAATAAGCCTTTTGGATCTATTTCTATAGATCCCGATTCCAAGAATATATTTAGCTTCTCCAAGATCCTTCATGGAAAAATATTTACTAAGCCAAGATTTGACATCTTGCAAAGTTGGAATGTCATTTCCAATAAGTAGTATGTCATCAACATACAAGATCAAGAAGACTACTTTACTCCCACTAGCTCTAATGTAAACACAGGGCTCATCTCCGTTTTGAGAAAAACCAAACTCTTTAATTTTCTCATCAAACTTGAGATTCCAGCTCCTAGATGCTTGCTTCAATCCATAAATGGATTTTAGAAGCTTGCATACTTTATTAGGATGCTTAGGATTCACAAACCCTTCAGGCTGAACCATATATACGTCCTCGCTTAGGTAGCCATTTAAGAAAGCGGTTTTGACATCCATTTGCCATATTTCATAATCATGAAAAGCAGCTATGGCAATAAGTATCCTAATTGATTTAATGCTCACGACTGGTGAAAAAGTTTCCTCATAATCAATTCCTTGAGTTTGAGTATAACCTTTTGCCACCAATCGAGCCTTAAAAGTTTTTACATTACCGTCCATGTCAGCCTTCTTCTTGAAGACCCATTTACACCCCACTGTCTTGCAATTGGGTGGAAGATCAATCAAGTCCCATACTTGATTATCTTTCATGGACTGCATCTCTGCCTTCATAGCATCTTGCCATTTTTCAGATTCTGGATCTGATATGGCCTCACCGTAGCTAGAGGGTTCATCATAATCCCCTAGATGAGGTTCATCTGAATTAATCAGAAGATTTAGCCTCTCAGGTCGATGAGGAGTTCTACTAGATCTACGAATTACAGGTGCAACACGTTCTGGTTCACCAACAGTGTGTTCAGCTTCAACGTGCGGTTGGCTAGTGTCTTCAGAAGGTATGTTACTTTGTGATTCTTGATTTTCTTCAAGATCTACTTTACTCCCACTGACTTCTTGTAAGAGAAGATCTCTTTCAAAGAATTCAGCAAACCGTGCAGTAAACACTTTGTTTTCAGCTTGGTAGTAAAAGTAGTAACCCATTGTTTCCTTTGGGTATCCCACAAAGTGACATTTGATACCTTTGGGTTCTAACTTGTTTGAAGTGTCACGTTTCACATACGCTTCACAATCCCAGACTTTCAAATAAGACAACTTGGGACTCTTCCCATGCCATAGCTCATATGGTGTCTTTTCTACCTTCTTGGTTGGAACCATATTGAGTATGCGTGCAGCAGACTCTAATGCATAACCCCAAAAAGACATTGGTAGAGTAGTTAGACTCATCATAGATCGAACCATATCAAGTAAAGTTCGATTCCTCCGTTTAGACACACCATTGTGTTGTGGTGTGTAAGGTGGAGTGAACTGTGAGATGATCCCACAATTCTTCAGGTGGTCTGAAAACTCTTGACTCATGTATTCCCCTCCTCGATCAGAGCGAAGGGCTTTAATAGTCTTTCCAAGTTGATTCTCTACTTCATTTTAGAAGATTTTAAACGTTTCAAAAACTTCATGTTTATGTTTCAGCAAGTAAACATAACCATATCTACTATAATCATCAGTAAATGTAACGAAGTATGATTCACCATGTCTAGACATAGTTCTAAAAGGGCCACATACATCAGTATGTATTAGTCCTAAGAGATCTTCAGCTCTTTCACCTAAACCGGAGAAAGGAGCCTTTGTCATCTTTCCACATAAACATGACTTGCACACATCAAATGACTCAGAGCCAGTTGATTCCAAAAGCCCATCAGATTGGAGTTTTGAAATGCGTTGTTTGTTTATATGACCAAGACGACAATGCCATAGATAGGTATTATTCAAGTCTTGCTTGATTCGTTTGGCAGTACAGGTATATACAGAATTATTATTTGAAATCACACCATGCATATCAATTTCAAAAATACCATCACGTGGATAAGCATTAAAATAAAAGACATTATCCTTAGAAACTGAAATACCAAAGTGCGTAAATGTAAGTTCAAAACCAACATCTTTCAAAAGAGAAACTGAAACTACGTTGCTCGTAATACTAGGAGCATAATGACATTGTTCCAACAAAACAATAAGACCACTAGGCAGAGTAAGCTCATAGGTGCCAATAACTTCAACAGCAGCTCAATCCCCATTGCCCACTCTTAAATCCAGTGTGCCTTTCTTCAGTCTCTTACTTCTTCTCATTCCCTGCATATTGTTACAGATGTGAGTACCACAACCAGTATCAAAAATCCAGGAATCACTAGAAAAAGTATATAACTGTATATGAAATATACCTGATTTGCTGGTTTCGCCAGCTTTGCCTTTTCTCAACTCAGATAGGTAGGAGGGAAAGTTCCTCCTCCAGTGGCCAACTTTTCCACAGTGGAAACATTCGTCGTCTTTCGCTGGGTTTTCTTTCTTGGGAGGTGGTGGAATCTTCTTCTTAGCAATTGACTTTCCTCTTCCTTTTCCCCAAGTTTTTGGCTTATTCTTTTTCACTTTACCATCCCTAATCATCAGGACACCCGGATTGGAAACCTTAGATGGAATATTCTGTTCAGCAGTTTTGAGCATCGAGTGCACCTCTGCCAGAGATTTCTCCCAACCTTGCATATTGTAATTCATTACAAATTGGTGATACGATTTTGGTAGTGAAGCCAAAACCGTGTTCACAGCCAAGTTAGGCGGCAAGGTAGTTCCAAGTTTTTCCAATCGGTCAATGTAGCTTTTCATTTTCAAGACATGAGAGCTCACTGATTGACCCTCCTCCATTTTGCATGTTTAAAGAAGCTTATAAGTTTCATATAACTCTTGACTATCTTGTTTCTGAAACATATTTTTCAGCTCAGTCATCATATCATACGCTGTACGATCTTCCATTTCCTTTTGGAGATCAGAAGTCATACTAGCAAGCATGATTAAAGCTATCTTCTCTTGCTCATCAAACAACTTCTGATAAGCATTCTTTTGAGCAGCAGTAGCTGTCTCAGGAGGAGCTTCGAGTAAGGGTTCTTCAATTTTGTTCAACTTCCCTTCATATTTGAGAACGATTCTCAAGTTGCGGTACCAGTCTAGAAAGTTTGAACCATTGAGTTTCTCCTTCTCCAACAAAGAACGAAGAGTGTTTTGGTTTACGTTTTGATTATTTGACATCTACTAATGAACAAGATTCAATTTAGTATTTTCGATATAAAACTATAATAAATTAACTACCCAATTTTTTATATATTTAAAAACAATTAATTTACGAAAGTCTAAGATTCACATAGAGGTTCCATAGCCACATCTGTTGATCAGCTAGCAGTTATGGAATCTATTGGTAGGTAGCGGGTACCAATTGCATTACAAGTGCAACTCTTAGATCTTTATGGGACCTTGAGATATGTGTAGTCTAACAAACCACTATTATCTACTGGCATATTTGTCCCATCCTTGCCTCGAACTCAGGTCTCACCGTGAATACGATTAAGTCGTCTAATTTGGAAACAGTGGAAATTCAGCCTAGTCTCACTCGTAACTGAAAATCTACCTCGTGGCTATAATTCGATTAGGTCTCACCGTAATCAAAAAATAACGAGGAGTGTTTGCAAGCTCATTGGATGGCAAGACTTAAATTTGACAGGTATATTGAAAAAGTTTGTGTTAACGAATAATGCATGCACACAAGATTCGTTACACTAATTGTTAAAAACATTTTAACCAAATATATATGTCGATAGTGTTTGTATGTCTAATTTGTTATTTTATCTAAAAATTAACAAATACATAAATGTGTATCGTTTTAAAACAATTTTAAAAGATGTCGATCATATATATTATTTGAGTTTCAAAAAACATTTAACTTTAAACTCGTTAGAGTTTAACATTTAAAATCATCAATTTTAATCTTTGAAACTCGTTACCGATTTTATTTGATGTTTTCATCAAAAACAATTTGCATATATTATAATCAGCAATTAAATATAAAATGCAATAAATAAAACACAACCATGCAACACACACATACATAGCCTAGCCCAATATCCTATGCTTGATCCCATGAGCCGCCATGGGATCAAGAGGTCAAACTAAGGACAAACCATAGCTAACACTTGATTCAAGATCCAAGTGAAAACTTGCCGAACGCCATCGTTGTTAACTTGACCTGTTCGCCATCTTCTAAGTCAAGCTCCAAGTTGCATCTTTATCTTCAATCTTCATCTTATTACATTTATTCAAAATTGAAAATACGACTAGTCTAGTACATTTACAAATTGAAATAAACCTAAATACAATACTATGAAATTGAAAATAAACAAAATACAACTTTGGCTTCTATGGCATCCAATTAAATCAAAAACAACATGGCATAAAATAGCCGTAACCAACAATCACACATTGGTCGGGGCATTATGGGCTATGTATGCAATCACAATTTAATAACAACATTATTAAACCTAAATATGGCTTGTCCATGGTTACAATGCATGTGTATAACCATGGAATAAAATAAATATTAAATAACCAACAATTATCCAAACCATAACTTTCTAAATTCAAAATTTAAATAGTGAATTTCTTCAGATCTTATTTGTGCGTCATGAGGTAATCAACAAAGTTGACTTACAAAACCATAAGGGTTTTGACTTTTACCAATTCACCACAAAGCTAGATCTAAGAAAATCACGCGACAATTAAGACGGTGTAAAAGCGGCTCTGATACCACTGATGGAAAATCGTGTGTACTTTTAACAATTCAGATTAACGCAGCGGATAATTAAAATAATAATCTTTTATTATTTTATGAACAAAAATTACAAAATTAAATAATCACTTATTTAAAAACATGCACACGATTAATTTATCCCATGGATCCAGTTACACCATAATAATTGTCATGAATATAAAAATACAAAGTGGAGTTAATGTAGTGACCCGAACTTTTCTATGTTTATATATATTAAATGAAATTGTTATTTACATGATTAAGTGTTTCCAACTTGTTAAACAATCAAACATGTTAAGACTTGATTAATTGAAATAGGTTTCATATAGACAATTGACCACCCAAGTTGACCGGTGATTCACGAACGTTAAAACTTGTAAAAACTATACGATGACATATATATGGTTATATATATAGTTAACACGATTTTATTATAAGTATGTATCTCATTAGGTATTTTAACAATGAGTTATATACATAAAAAATGAGACTATTACTTTAAGAAACTCGAAAACGATATATATAACGATTATCGTTATAACAACGTCTTACTAGGTACATATGAATCATATTAAGATATTGATACACTTGGTTAATTATGTTAAATGATAAGTAAATATATTATTAAGTGTATTAACAATGAAATACATATGTAAAAATAAGACTACTAACTTAATGATTTCGAAATGAGACATATATGTAACGATTATCGTTGTAACGACATTTAACGGTATATATCATACTAAGATATATTATATATCATAATATCATGATAATATAACAATTTAACATCTCATTTGTTATAATAAACAATGGGTTAACAACATTCAACAAGATCGTTAACCTAAAGGTTTCAAAACAACATTTACATGTAACGACTAACGATGACTTAACGACTCAGTTAAAATGTATATACATGTAGTGTTTTAATATGTATTCATACACTTTTGAAAGACTTCAAGACACTTATCAAAATACTTCTACTTAACAAAAATGCTTACAATTACATCCTCGTTCAGTTTCATCAACAATTCTACTCGTATGCACCCGTATTCGTACTCGTACAATACACAGCTTTTAGATGTATGTACTATTGGTATATACACTCCAATGATCAGCTCTTAGCAGCCCATGTGAGTCACCTAACACATGTGGGAAACATCATTTGGCAACTAGCATGAAATATCTCATAAAATTACAAAAATATGAGTAATCATTCATGACTTATTTACATGAAAACAAAATTACATACCCTTTATATCTAATCCATAAACCAACGACAAAAAACACCTACAAACACTTTCATTCTTCAATTTTCTTCATCTAATTGATCTCTCTCAAGTTCTATCTTCAAGCTCTAAGTGTTCTTCATAAATTCCAAAAGTTCTAGTTTCATAAAAATCAAGAATACTTCCAAGATTGCAAGTTTACTTTCACGTTTTCTAAATCCATTCCAAGTAATCATCCAAGATCAAGAAACCTTTGTTACTTACAGTATGTTATCTTTCTTATACAAGGTAATAATCATATTCAAACTTTAATTCAATTTCTGTAACTATAACAATCTTATTTCGAGTGGAAATCTTACTTGAAATTGTTTTCGTGTCATGATTCTGCTTCAAGAACTTTCAAGCCATTCAAGGATCCTTTGAAGCTAGATCTATTTTTATCATTTCCAGTAGGTTTATCTAAGGAACTTTAGGTAGTAATGATGTTCATAACATCATTCAATTCATACATATAAAGCTATCTTATTCGAAAGTTTAAACTTGTAATCACTAGAACATAGTTTAGTTAATTCTAAACTTGTTTGCAAATAAAAGTTAATCCTTCTAACTTGACTTTTAAAATCAACTAAACACATGTTCTATATCTATATGATATGCTAACTTAATGATTTAAAACCTGGAAACACGAAAAACACCGTAAAACCGGATTTACGCCGTCGTAGTAACACCGCGGGCTGTTTTGGGTTAGTTAATTAAAAACTATGATAAACTTTGATTTAAAAGTTGTTTTTATGGGAAAATGATTTTTATTATGAACATGAAACTATATCCAAAAATTATGGTTAAACTCAAAGTGGAAGTATGTTTTCTAAAATGGTCATCTAGACGTCGTTCTTTCGACTGAAATGACTACCTTTACAAAAATGACTTGTAACTTATTTTTCTGACTATAAACCTATACTTTTTCTTTTTAGATTCATAAAATAGAGTTCAATATGAAACCATAGCAATTTTATTCACTCAAAACGGATTTAAAATGAAGAAGTTATGGGTAAAACAAGATTGGATAATTTTTCTCATTTTAGCTACGTGAAAATTGGTAACAAATCTATTCCAACCATAACTTAATCAACTTGTATTGTATATTATGTAATCTTGAGATACCATAGACACGTATACAATGTTTCGACCTATCATGTCGACACATCTATATATATTTCAGAACAACCATAGACACTCTATATGTGAATGTTGGAGTTAGCTATACAGGGTTGAGGTTGATTCCAAAATATATATAGTTTGAGTTGTGATCAATACTGAGATACGTATACACTGGGTCGTGGATTGATTCAAGATAATATTTATCAATTTATTTCTGTACATCTAACTGTGGACAACTAGTTGTAGGTTACTAACGAGGACAGCTGACTTAATAAACTTAAATCATCAAAATATATTAAAAGTGTTGTAAATATATTTTGAACATACTTTGATATATATGTATATATTGTTATAGGTTCGTGAATCAACCAGTGGCCAAGTCTTACTTCCCGACGAAGTAAAAATATGTGAAAGTGAGTTATAGTCCCACTTTTAAAATCTAATATTTTTGGGATGAGAATACATGCAGGTTTTATAAATGATTTACAAAATAGACACAAGTACGTGAAACTACATTCTATGGTTGAATTATCGAAATCGAATATGCCCCTTTTTATTAAGTCTGGTAATCTAAGAATTAGGGAACAGACACCCTAATTGACGCGAATCCTAAGGATAGATCTATTGGGCCTAACAAACCCCATCCAAAGTACCGGATGCTTTAGTACTTCAAAATTTATATCATATCCGAAGGGTGTCCCAGAATGATGTGGATATTCTTATATATGCATCTTGTTAATGTCGGTTACCAGGTATTCACCATATGAATGATTTTTATCTCTATGTATGGGATGTGTATTGAAATATGAAATCTTGTGGTCTATTGTTATGATTTGATATATATAGGTTAAACCTATAACTCACCAACATTTTTGTTGACATTTAAAGCATGTTTATTCTCAGGTGAATACTAAGAGCTTCCGCTGTTGCATACTAAAATAAGGACAAGATTTGGAGTCCATGTTTGTATGATATTGTGTAAAAACTGCATTCAAGAAACTGATTTCGATGTAACATATTTGTATTGTAAACCATTATGTAATGGTCGTGTGTAAACAGGATATTTTAGATTATCATTATTTGATAATCTACGTAAAGCTTTTTAAACCTTTATTTATGAAATAAAGGTTATGGTTTGTTTTAAAAATGAATGCAGTCTTTGAAAAACGTTTCATATAGAGGTCAAAACCTCGCAACGAAATCAATTAATATGGAACGTTTTTAATCAATAAGAACGGGACATTTCAGTTGGTATCAGAGCGTTGGTCTTAGAGAACCAGAAAATTTGCATTAGTGTGTCTTATCGAGTTTGTTAGGATGCATTAGTGAGTCTGGACTTCGACCGTGTTTTCTTTAAAAATGATTGCTTAACATTTTTGTTGGAAACTATATATTATTAACATGTATATATTATGTGATATATTAATCTCTTAACATGTTTGATATTGTGTGATAGATGTCTACCTCTAGCACAAATCCCATTGACTCACCTAATAATAACGAAGAGTCGAATATATATTGGACTGATTCACAAGTTCCCGAAGAAGAACCGGAAGAAGAATCAGAACCGGAAGAGGAGGAACCGGAGGAGGAAATAGAACCGGTGGGGGAAATAATAAAACGGTTAAGTAAAAGAAAATCCTCAACCAACCGACCAAGGTTAATTATGGTCAATGGTGTTTCCGCCAAGGAAGCAAAATATTGGGAGGATTACCAATTCTCCGATGAATCGGATTCCGACGAGAATTCCGATGATGTTATAGAAATTACCCCAACTGAATTTAAAAAGGCAAAAGAAAATAATAAGGGAAAGGGCATAAAAATAGAGAAATCTAATTCAAACCCCGATGAACTTTATATGTATCGTCAACCCCCGAAGCCCTTAAGTTGTAACAATGACCCGGGAACCTCTAAACCACCAGGTTTTTCTAAACAGTTGTGGAAAACGACAGCTCGTATTAGGGGAACATCATATATCCCTAGAAACTTGGCAAAACGAACCAAAACCGAAGAAGAAGAAACGAGCGAGTCGGAATAAGATAGTTGTATTCGTGTGGTGTAATATATGTAATATAGTGTGCTTATGCTTTATGATATATGTAAAAATTGCTTGTATTAATATGTATTTTTTTTATGAATCTAACTCTTGTCTATTTTACAGTATAAAAACACAAAATGGATAGACAACCCAATATTTTAAGAGACCTACCCGGAGACATGATTGATGAAATCTTGTCTAGAGTCGGTCAGAATTCTTCGGCACAACTATTTACGGCGAAATCAGTTTGTAAGACATTCGAAGAACGTTCCAAGAATGCCTTGATTTATAAAAGGCTTTCGTTCGAAAGATGGGGGATATCACATTGGGAAACCCATAAGTTACGATGTGTTTACTTTGATGCATATATTGCGGGGAACCCAAATACTATTTTACGCAACGGGTTAAGAAATTATTTTGACTCAATATATTCGAATATAGGACTTCGTGATTTAGAAAAAGTGGCTAACATGCAACATAAAGAAGCATGTTATGCTTACGGGTTAGTACTGTTCGCTTCTCACCAAAGTGAGAACAAGAACATCGGGCTACAACTATTAAACAAAACGTTCCCACAAGTGATGGAGTCGGTAATTAGGGTAAGAAATGAGGTTTTTAGGTTATTACGAGACTGTTGATCATTACGTAACCCTCGTCCTTTTGACGACGTTACAACACGCTGTCTTATCAACGGCCATAACGGTTATGTTCCACAAGACCAAGGATGGGAAGTAGTTCTAGTAAAACCAGAATGCATGACTTGTTTCTAGACGTATGAATTACGTGTCTTTATTGCCTTTGCTGAACGACTTGTGTACTAGCTAGAATTATCTTCACAACTATCTTGTATCAAAGTTATTGTGTGCTATATTTCATGCTTTATGTAAAACAAGCGGTATTGTAAGTTTGTAAAATATTGTATAAAAGTTTGAACGCGAAATATTATTATAATCAGGCTTTCATATAGAATTGTAGTAGTTGAATTGTATATTAGCTATTAAGTATGAACTTAACGGGTAGGTACTACCCGAATTTAAACTTATAAAACGCTAATATGAAGAAAAAGCTTTTATAAATGAGTTCATATTATGCTACGAAATACTATTAACTACTCTTAATATTCTATATGATTAACTTGTTCCATTTGACTATTTTGAAGGAAATGGCACCGACTACTCGACACACCGTGAATATGAATGAAGAGGAATTCCGTACTTTTCTAGCTTCAAACATAGCCGCAGTACAGGCTGCGCTACATACCAACAATAACCTTGGATCTAGCAGTACAGGAAATCGTGTAGGATGCACCTACAAAGAATTCACTGCCTGCAAACCTTTAGAATTTGATGGAACCGAAGGACCGATCGGATTGAAACGGTGGACCGAGAAGGTCGAATCGGTGTTTGTCATAAGTAAGTGTACTGAAGAGGACAAAGTGAAGTACGCTACGCATACCTTCATAGGTTCTGCGTTAACATGGTGGAATACCTATCTAGAGCAAGTGGGACAAGATGATGCATACGCACTACCGTGGTCAGCATTCAAGCACTTGATGAACGAGAAGTACCGTCCTAGAACCGAGGTCAATAAGCTCAAGACAGAACTTAGAGGGTTATGAACCCAAGGATTTGATATTACCACGTACGAAAGATGATTCACAGAATTGTGCCTATTGTGTCCGGGAGCGTTCGAAGATGAGGAAGAGAAGATCGACGTGTTTGTGAAAGGATTACCGGAAAGAATCCAAGAAGATATAAGTTCACACGAGCCCGCCTCCATACAACAGGCATGTAGAATGGCTCACAAACTAGTGAACCAGATTGAGGAAAGAATTAAAGAACAGACGGCTGAAGAGGCCAATGTGAAGCAAGTCAAAAGAAAGTGACAGGAAAACGGTGATAAGAATCACCAATACAACAACAACAGCAATTACAATAATAATCGCAACAATTATCCCAACAATCGCAATATCAATCGCAACTATTACAAATGGCCCAACAACAACAACAACTACAACAATCATCCCAACAACAATAATAACCACAACAATAACAACAACAACAACAACAACAACAATCAGAAGTAGCTATGCCAAAGGTGTGAAAAGTATCACTCGGGGTTCTGCACCAAATTTTGCAACAAGTGTAAAAGAAATGGTCATAGCGCGGCGAAGTGTGAGGTCTATGGACCAGGGGTTAACAGAACGAAAGGAACAAATGGTGTCGGAATGAGTAATGGTGGAGCAAGTAGTGTCGGAGCAAGTTATGCCAATGTAGTTTGTTATAAATGTGGAAAACCAGGCCACATTATTAGAAATTGCCCGAACCAGGAGAACACGAATGGACAAGGCCGCGGAAGAGTTTTCAATATTAATGCGGCAGAGGCACAGGAAGACCCGGAGCTTGTTACGGGTACGTTTCTTATTGACAATAAATCTGCTTACGTTTTATTTGATTTGGGTGCGGATAGAAGCTATATGAGTAGAGATTTTTGTGCTAAATTAAGTTGTCCATTGACGCCGTTGGATAGTAAATTTTTACTCGAATTAGCAAACGGTAAATTAATTTCAGCAGATAATATATGCCAGAATCGAGAAATTAAACTGGGTAGCGTAATATTTAAGATTGATTTGATACCAGTAGAGTTAGGGAGTTTTGATGTAATAGTTGGCATGGACTGGCTGAAGAAGGTGAAAGCAGAGATCGTATGTTATAAAAATGCAATTCGCATTGTACGAGAAGAAGGAGAACCCTTAATGGTGTACGGAGAAAAGGGCAACATGAAGCTACATCTTATTAGTAATTTGAAGGCACAAAAACTAATAAGAAAAGGTTGCTATGCTGTTCTAGCACACGTCGAGAAAGTACAAACTGAAGAAAAGAGCATCAATGATGTTCCCGTCACAAAAGAATTTCCCGATGTATTTCCGAAAGAATTACCGGGACTACCTCCACATCGATCTGTTGAATTTCAAATAGATCTTGTACCAGGAGCTGCACCAATAGCTCGTGCTCCTTATAGACTCGCACCCAGCGAGATGAAAGAACTGCAAAGCCAACTGCAAGAACTATTAGAACGTGGTTTCATTCGACCAAGCACATCACCATGGGGAGCTCCTGTTTTGTTTGTCAAGAAGAAGGATGGTACATTTAGGTTGTGTATTGACTACAGAGAGTTGAACAAACTTACCATCAAAAACCGTTATCCACTGCCAAGAATTAACGACTTATTTGATCAACTACAAGGCTCGTCGATTTATTCGAAGATCGATTTACGTTCTGGATATCATTAAATGCAAGTAAAGGAGGTTGATATTCCAAAAACTGCTTTTAGGACGCGTTATGGTCATTACGAGTTTATGGTTATGCCGTTTGGATTGACTAACGCACCAGCTGTGTTCATGGACCTTATGAACCGAGTGTGTGGGCCATATCTTGAAAAGTTTGCCATTGTTTTCTTCGATGACATACTTATTTACTCAAAGAATGATCAAGAGTACGAAGAAAATTTGAGAAAAGTGCTAGAAGTATTGAGGAAAGAAAAACTGTACGCTAAGTTTTCAAAGTGTGCATTTTGGTTGGAAGAAGTTCAATTCCTCGGTCACATAGTGAACAAAGAAGGTATCCAGGTGGACCCAGCAAAGATCGAAACCGTTGAAAAGTGGGAAACCCCAAAAACTCCGAAGCATATACGTCAATTTTTAGGATTTTCTGGTTACTACAGAAGATTCATCCAAGATTTCTCCAAAATAGCAAAACCCTTGACTGCATTAACGCATAAAGGGAAGAAATTTGAATGGAAGGATGAACAAGAGAAGGCGTTTCAATTATTGAAGAAAAAGCTAACTACGGCACCTATATTGTCATTGCCTGAAGGGAATGATGATTTTGTGATTTATTGTGACGCATCAAAGCAAGGTCTCGGTTGTGTATTAATGCAACGGATGAAGGTGATTGCTTATGCGTCTAGACAATTGAAGATTCACGAGCAAAATTATATGACGCATGATTTGGAATTAGGCGCGGTTGTTTTTGCATTAAAGACTTGGAGGCACTACTTATATGGGGTCAAAAGTATTATATATACCGACCACAAAAGTCTTCAACACATATTTAATCAGAAACAACTGAATATGAGGCAGCGTAGGTGGATTGAATTGTTGAATGATTATGACTTTGAGATTCGTTACCACCCGGGAAAGGCAAATGTGGTAGCCGAAGCCTTGAGCAGAAAGGACAGAGAACCCATTCGAGTAAAATCTATGAATATAATGATTCACACTAACCTTACTACTCAAATAAAGGAGGAGCAACAAGGAGTTTTAAAAGAGGGAAATTTAAAGGATGAAATACCCAAAGGATCGGAGAAGCATCTTAATATTCGGGAAGACGGAACCCGGTATAGGGCTGAAAGAATTTGGGTACCAAAATTTGGAGATATGAGAGAAATGGTACTTAGAGAAGCTCATAAAACCAGATACTCAATACATCCTGGAACGGGGAAGATGTACAAGGATCTTAAGAAACATTTTTGGTGGCCATGTATGAAAGCCGATATTGCTAAATATGTAGGAGAATGTTTGATGTGTTCTAAGGTCAAAGCTGAACATCAGAAACCATCAGGTCTACTACAACAACCTGAAATCCCGGAATGGAAATGGGAAAACATTACCATGGATTTCATTACTAAATTGCCAAGGACTGCAAGTGGTTATGATACTATTTGGGTAATAGTTGATCGTCTCACCAAGTCAGCACACTTCCTGCCAATAAGAGAAGATGACAAGATGGAGAAGTTAGCACGACTGTATTTGAAGGAAGTCGTCTCCAGACATGGAATACCAATCTCTATTATCTCTGATAGGGATGGCAGATTTATTTTAAGATTCTGGCAGACATTACAGCAAGCATTGGGAACTCGTCTAGACATGAGTACTACCTATCATCCACAAACTGATGGGCAGAGCAAAAGGACGATACAAATGCTTGAAGACATGCTACGAGCTTGTGTTATTGATTTCAGAAACAGTTGGGATCGACATCTACCGTTAGCAGAATTTTCCTACAACAACAGCTACCATTCAAGCATTGAGATGGCGCCGTTTGAAGCACTTTATGGTAGAAAGTGCAGGTCTCCGATTTGTTAGAGTGAAGTGGGGGATAGACAGATTACAGGTCCGGAGATAATACAAGAAACTATCGAGAAAATCATCCAAATTCAACAAAGATTGAAAATTGCCCAGAGTCGACAAAAGAGCTACGCGGACAGTAAAAGAAAAGATATAGAGTTTGAAATTGGAGAAATGGTCATGCTTAAGGTTTCACCTTGGAAAGGCGTTGTTCGATTTGGTAAACGGGGGAAACTAAATCCAAGGTACATTGGACCATTCAAGATTATAGATCGTGTCGGACCAGTAGCTTACCAACTGGAGCTACCTCAACAACTCGCGGCTGTACATAACACTTTTCACGTCTCAAATTTGAAGAAATGTTTTGCTAAAGAAGATCTCACTATTCCGTTGGACAAAATCCAAATCAATGAAAAACTTCAATTCATTGAAGAACCCGTCGAAATAATGGATCGTGAGGTTAAGAGACTTAAACAAAACAAGATACCGATTGTTAAGGTTCGATGGAATGCTCGTTTGGGACCCGAGTTCACCTGGGAGCGTGAAGATCAGATGAAGAAGAAATACCCGCATTTATTTCCAGAAGATACGTCAACACCTCCAACTGCTTAAAATTTCGGGACGAAATTTATTTAACGGGTAGGTACTGTAGTGACCCGAACTTTTCCATGTTTATATATATATATTAAATGAAATTGTTATTTACATGATTAAGTGTTTCCAACATGTTAAGCAATCAAACTTGTTAAGACTTGATTAATTGAAATAGGTTTCATATAGACAATTGACCACCCAAGTTGACCGGTGATTCACGAACGTTAAAACTTGTAAAAACTATACGATAACATATATATGGTTATATATATAGTTAACACGATTTTATTATAAGTATGTATCTCATTAGGTATTTTAACAATGAGTTATATACATAAAAAATGAGACTATTAATTTAAGAAACTCGAAAACGATATATATAAGGATTATCGTTATAACAACGTCTTACTAGGTACATATGAATCATATTAAGATATTGATACACTTGGTTAATTATGTTAAATTATAAGTAAATATATTATTAAGTGTATTAACAATGAAATACATATGTAAAAATAAGACTACTAACTTAATGATTTCGAAACGAGACATATATGTAACGATTATCGTTGTAACGACATTTAACTGTATATATATCATACTAAGATATATTATATATCATAATATCATGATAATATAACAATTTAACATCTCATTTGTTATAATAAACAATGGGTTAACAACATTCAACAAGATCGTTAACCTAAAGGTTTCAAAACAACATTTACATGTAACGACTAACGATGACTTAACGACTCAGTTAAAATGTATATACATGTAGTGTTTTAATATGTATTCATACACTTTTGAAAGACTTCAATACACTTATCAAAATACTTCTACTTAACAAAAATGCTTACAATTACATCCTCGTTCAGTTTCATCAACAATTCTACTCGTATGCACCCGTATTCGTACTGTACAATACACAGCTTTTAGATGTATGTACTATTGGTATATACACTCAAATGATCGGCTCTTAGCAGCCCATGTGAGTCATCTAACACATGTAGGAACCATCATTTGACAACTAGCATGAAATATCTCATAAAATTACAAAAATATGAGTAAGCATTCATGACTTATTTACATGAAAACAAAATTACATATCCTTTATATCTAATCCATACACCAACGACCAAAAACACCTACAAATACTTTCATTCTTCAATTTTCTTCATATAATTGATCTCTCTCAAGTTCTATCTTCAAGTTCTAAGTGTTCTTCATAAATTCCAAAAGTTCTAGTTTCATAAATCAAGAATACTTCCAAGATTGCAAGTTTACTTTCAAGTTTTCTAAATCCATTCCAAGTAATCATCCAAGATCAAGAAACCTTTGTTACTTACAGTAGGTTATCTTTATAATACAAGGTAATAATCATATTCAAACTTTAATTCAATTTCTATAACTATAACAATCTTATTTCGAGTGGAAATCTTACTTGAAATTGTTTTCGTGTCATGATTCTGCTTCAAGAACTTTCAAGCCATCCAAGGATCCTTTGAAGCTAGATCTATTTTTCTCATTTTCAGTAGGTTTATCCAAGGAACTTGAAGTAGTAATGATGTTCATAACATCATTCAATTCATACATATAAAGCTATCTTATTCGAAGGTTTAAACTTGTAATCACTAGAACATAGTTTAGTTAATTCTAAACTTGTTCGCAAATAAAAGTTAATCCTTCTAAATTGACTTTTAAAATCAACTAAACACATGTTTTATATCTATATAATATGCTAACTTAATAATTTAAAACCTGGAAACACGAAAAACACCGTAAAACCGGATTTACGCCGTCGTAGTAACACCGCGGGCTGTTTTGGGTTAGTTAATTAAAAACTATGATAAACTTTGATTTAAAAGTTGTTATTCTGGGAAAATGATTTTTATTATGAACATGAAACTATATCCAAAAATTATGGTTAAACTCAAAGTGGAAGTATGTTTTCTAAAATGGTCATCTAGACGTCGTTCTTTCGACTGAAATGACTACCTTTACAAAAATGACTTGTAACTTATTTTTCTAACTATAAACCTATAATTTTTCTGTTTAGATTCATAAAATAGAGTTCAATATGAAACTATAGCAAATTGATTAACTCAAAACGGATTTAAAATGAAGAAGTTATGGGTAAAACAAGATTGGATAATTTTTCTCATTTTAGCTACGTGAAAATTGGTAACAAATCTATTCCAACCATAACTTAATCAACTTGTATTGTATATTATGTAATCTTGAGATACCATAGACACGTATACAATGTTTCGACCAATCATGTCGACACATCTATATATATTTCGGAACAACCATAGACACTCTATATGTGAATGTTGGAGTTAGCTATACAGGGTTGAGGTTGATTCCAAAAGATATATAGTTTGAGTTGTGATCAATACTGAGATACGTATACACTGGGTCGTAGATTGATTCAAGATAATATTTATCGATTTATTTCTGTACATCTAACTGTGGACAACTAGTTGTAGGTTACTAACGAGGACAGCTGACTTAATAAACTTAAATCATCAAAATATATTAAAAGTGTTGTAAATATATTTTGAACATACTTTGATATATATGTATATGTTGTTATAGGTTCGTGAATCAACCAGTGGCCAAGTCTTACTTCCCGACGAAGTAAAAATCTGTGAAAGTGAGTTATAGTCCCACTTTTAAAATCTAATATTTTTGGGATGAGAATACATGCAGGTTTTATAAATGATTTACAAAATAGACACAAGTACGTGAAACTACATTCTATGGTTGAATTATCGAAATCGAATATGCCCCTTTTTATTAAGTCTGGTAATCTAAGAATTAGGGAACAGACACCCTAATTGACGCGAATCCTAAGGATAGATCTATTAGGCCTAACAAACCCTATCCAAAGTACCGGATGCTTTAGTACTTCGAAATTTATATCATATCCGAAGGGTGTCCCGGAATGATGGGGATATTCTTATATATGCATCTTGTTAATGTCGGTTACCAGGTGTTCACCATATGAATGATTTTTATCTCTATGTATGGGATGTGTATTGAAATATGAAATCTTGTGGTCTATTGTTATGATTTGATATATATAGGTTAAACCTATAACTCACCAACATTTTTGTTGACGTTTAAAGCATGTTTATTCTCAGGTGAATACTAAGAGCTTCCGCTGTTGCATACTAAAATAAGGACAAGATTTGGAGTCCATGTTTGTATGATATTGTGTAAAAACTGCATTCAAGAAACTGATTTCGATGTAACATATTTGTATTGTAAACCATTATGTAATGGTCGTGTGTAAACAGGATATTTTAGATTATCATTATTTGATAATCTACGTAAAGCTTTTTAAACCTTTATTTATGAAATAAAGGTTATGGTTTGTTTTAAAAATGAATGCAGTCTTTGAAAAACGTCTCATATAGAGGTCAAAACCTCGCAACGAAATCAATTAATATGGAACGTTTTTAATCAATAAGAACGGGACATTTCAGCTAACGTTTTGTTTACTTAATGTGTTGTAGGGTTTTTTTTATTTAATATCCGTAATCGTTATATATCTATCTCCAAAGAATGATAACCGTTATTTATATATAATTGGTTATGTTCACCGAATTTTAGTCTTTTTGTGATAGACATCAATAAGAACCAAAAATAAAAAAGATACGGAGTATAATCAACTTGTTGACCAAGTTGTTTATTAAATCTTTTAATTAATTAATAAATAAATAATTAATTTATATTAATTAATTAATTAATTAACTATTTAACCTTTTTTCGTTACTTGAGTAATATATATACGTCACATATATATATTTTTGACGTCTAGGTGTATATATGTGTGACCCCGAAGGCTCAAACGAATTTAGCCATATAGTTATGTTGTACCTTGCACATTAATCCTACATTACTCTCTGACAATTGAATCTAAGTGAAGCTTTGATAATGTTGTCCCGTTGTGCTTCTGCAGTAATTTTGAATCAGTGACAATAGTTTAGTTTGCTAAGAAAGGTTGTGCTTTAAATGATTTAGTTTAATGCACTCCAGGTGATTGTTAATATGCCTAACAGATGTGGTGGCAAATATGTCTCTCCCATTAGCAACTGACGTCATTAGCTGCTTAGTTTATGTTTTGAGGTTTCTTTTTAAGTTTGATCCGAGGCTTGAACTTGATAAAAGCTGATATAGACAAAGGTTATCATCTCATTGATAGTCTATTGCCTTATTGTTATTATCCATAAAAAAAACTATTAAAATATATAGCCTCCTTAGAGCACACGGTATCCATTCGATTTCGTCGCCGTCCTTCAAAATTGACGCCGGAAATCGGTGGTCTTCGGGCACCGCGACGGCGTCGATCTCCACCATCCCAGAACTGACGGTGAGTCAGTCGAGCCGTTTAAGTTTGAATTTAAAAAATCGAGTCGTTTAACGGCTAGTTTGGCCTTTTTTTTCTTCTTTTCTTTCTATAAATACCACACTTTTTTTTCTCATTTTACACACACAACTTTATATTTATTAATCATTTTCTCTCTAAAATATTCAAATTATTTACCAAACAACACAATATTTTTATCTTTTTCTATCACAATATGTCGTCTTCTTCGAGTTCTTCCGGCGACTCGTTCACAAACTATACACTTAACGTACTTGAAGATTTATCTTCTGAAGATGAAGTTAACTCACGTCGTTATATACGTCGAAATCATTATGAAGCACACAAACGTTTGATGGACGATTATTTTGACGATGGTTGCAATTATGAAAATTTCAAACGAAGATAATGTTTTTCTTAGGATTATGAATGATATTCTAAGCTACTCATCAAATCCATTGCCGTATTATTTTAGATGGTTTCATCGAAGACAAGATTCACATGGTAGGTGGAGTATTAGCCCACATTTGAAGATGACAGCCGCACTACGTCAGCTACCATACGGTTATACACCGGATGCGTTAGATGAGTATCTTCAAATGTCTGAACAAGTTGGCCGGGAATCTTTGCACAACTTTTGTAAGTGTATCATTGATTTGTATGCTAACGTCTACCTAAGAGAGCCTACGTTGCACGACATTCACCGTTTGTATGAAGGTAATGAAAGGATTCATGGTTTTCCGAGCATGTTGGGTAGTATAGATTTTATGCACTGGGCATGGGTAAAATGTCCGGTTGCGTGGAGAGAATGGTATATGCGAGGCGATCACAGTCACCCAACTATTATGTTTGAAGCATTCGCCTCGTATGATAATTGGATTTGGTATGCATATTTTGGTGTGGCGGGTTCAAACAACGATATTAATGTGCTAAACACTAGTGATTTGTTCAACTCAATGATTAATGAGGAAATACCCGACGTTCCTTATCACATAAACGGTGTTCAATACAGAAGAGGGTGCTATTTAGCTTACGGTAATTACCCAACATGGGCGGCATTTGTTAAAGGATTATCAAGTGCCGTTCACGAAAAACGTTCTTACTTTACAAAAAACAAGCGGGAGCTCGCAAAGATGTTGAAAGAACTTTTGGGATCCTACAAGTTCGTTGGCATATTCTTTAGCAACCCGCACTGAAATTTCCCGTTCTTATTGATTAAAAACGTTCCATATTAATTGATTTCTTTGCGAGGTTTTGACCTCTATATGAGACGTTTTTCAAAGACTGCATTCATTTTTAAAACAAACCATAACCTATAAATAAAGGTTTAAAAAGCTTTACGTAGATTATCAAATAATGATAATCTAAAATATCATGTTTACACACGACCATTACATAATGGTTTACAATACAAATATGTTACATCAAAATCAGTTTCTTGAATGCAGTTTTTACACAATATCATACAAACATGGACTCCAAATCTTGTCCTTATTTTAGTATGCAACAGCGGAAGCTCTTAGTATTCACCTGAGAATAAACATGCTTTAAACGTCAACAAAAATGTGGGTGAGTTATAGGTTTAACCTATATATATTAAATCGTAACAATAGACCACAAGATTTCATATTTCAATACACATCCCATACATAGAGATAAAAATCATTCATATAGTGAACACCTGGTAACCGACATTAACAAGATGCATATATAAGAATATGCCCATCATTCCGGGACACCCTTCGGATATGATATAAATTTCGAAGTACTAAAGCATCCGGTACTTTGGATGGGGTTTGTTAGGCCCAATAGATCTATCCTTAGGATTCGCGTCAATTAGGGTGTCTGTTCCCTAATTCTTAGATTACCAGACTTAATAAAAAGGGGCATATTCGATTTCGATAATTCAACCATAGAATGTAGTTTCACGTACTTGTGTCTATTTTGTAAATCATTTATAAAACCTGCATGTATTCTCATCCCAAAAATATTAGATTTTAAAAGTGGGACTATAACTCACTTTCACAGATTTTTACTTCGTCGGGAAGTAAGACTTGGCCACTGGTTGATTCACGAACCTATAACAATATATACATATATATCAAAGTATATTCAAAATATATTTACAACAATTTTAATATATTTTGATGATTTAAGTTTATTAAGTCAGCTGTCCTCGTTAGTAACCTACAACTAGTTGTCCACAGTTAGATGTACAGAAATAAATCGATAAATGTTATCTTGAATCAATCCACGACCCAGTGTATATGTATCTTAGTATTGATCACAACTCAAACTATATATATTTTGAAATCAACCTCAACCCTGTATAGCTAACTCCAACATTCACATATAGAGTGTCTATGGTTGTTCCGAAATATATATAGATGTGTCGACATGATAGGTCGAAACATTGTATACGTGTCTATGGTATCTCAAGATTACATAATATACAATACAAGTTGATTAAGTTATGGTTGGAATAGATTTGTTACCAATTTTCACGTAGCTAAAATGAGAAAAATTATCCAATCTTGTTTTACCCATAACTTCTTCATTTTAAATCCGTTTTGAGTGAATCAAATTGCTATGGTTTCATATTGAACTCTATTTTATGAATCTAAACAGAAAAAGTATAGGTTTATAGTCATAAAAGTAAGTTACAAGTCATTTTTGTAAAGGTAGTCATTTCAGTCGAAAGAACGACGTCTAGATGACCATTTTAGAAAACATACTTCAACTTTGAGTTTAGCCATAATTTTTGGATATAGTTTCATGTTCATAATAAAAATCATTTTCCCAGAATAACAACTTTTAAATCAAAGTTTATCATAGTTTTTAATTAACTAACCCAAAACAGCCCGCGGTGTTACTACGACGGCGTAAATCCGTTTTTACGGTTTTTTTCATGTTTCCAGGTTTTAAATCATTAAGTTAGCATATCATATAGATATAGAACATGTGTTTAGTTGATTTTAAAAGTCAAGTTAGAAGGATTAACTTTTATTTGCTAACAAGTTTAGAATTAACTAAACTATGTTCTAGTGATTACAAGTTTAAACCTTCGAATAAGATAGCTTTATATGTATGAATTGAATGATGTTATGAACATCATTACTACCTCAAGTTCCTTGGATAAACCTACTGGAAATGAGAAAAATAGATCTAGCTTCAAAGGATCCTTGGATGGCTTGAAAGTTCTTGAAGCAGAATCATGCCACGAAAACAATTTCAAGTAAGATTTCCACTCGAAATAAGATTGTTATAGTTATAGAAATTGAATTAAAGTTTGAATATGATTATTACCTTGTATTAGAAAGATAACCTACTGTAAGTAACAAAGGTTTCTTGATCTTGGATGATTACTTGGAATGGATTTAGAAAACTTGGAAGTAAACTTGCAATCTTGGAAGTATTCTTGATTTTATGAAACTAGAACTTTTGGAATTATGAAGAACACTTAGAACTTGAAGATAGAACTTCAGAGAGATCAATTAGATGAAGAAAATTGAAGAATGAAAGTGTTTGTAGGTGTTTTTGGTCGTTGGTGTATGGATTAGATATAAAGGATATGTAATTTTGTTTTCATGTAAATAAGTCATGAATGATTACTCATATTTTTGTAATTTTATGAGATATTTCATGCTAGTTGCCAAATGATGTTTCCCACATGTGTTAGGTGACTCACATGGGCTGCTAAGAGCTGATCATTGGAGTGTATATACCAATAGTACATACATCTAAAAGCTGTGTATTGTACGAGTACGAATACGGGTGCATACGAGTAGAATTGTTGATGAAACTGAACGAGGATGTAATTGTAAGCATTTTTGTTAAGTAGAAGTATTTTGATAAGTGTATTGAAGTCTTTCAAAAGTGTATGAATACATATTAAAACACTACATGTATATACATTTTAACTGAGTCGTTAAGTCATCGTTAGTCGTTACATGTAAATGTTGTTTTGAAACCTTTAGGTTAACGATCTTGTTGAATGTTGTTAACCCATTGTTTATTATAACTAATGAGATGTTAAATTGTTATATTATCATGATATTATGATATATAATATATCTTAGTATGATATATATACATTTAAATGTCGTTACAACGATAATCGTTACATATATGTCTCGTTTCGAAATCATTAAGTTAGTAGTCTTATTTTTACATATGTATTTCATTGTTAATACACTTAATAATATATTTACTTATCATTTAACATAATTAACCAAGTGTATCAATATCTTAATATGATTCATATGTACCTAGTAAGACGTTGTTATAACGATAATCGTTATATATATCGTTTTCGAGTTTCTTAAATTAATAGTCTCATTTTTTATGTATATAACTCATTGTTAAAATACCTAATGAGATACATACTTATAATAAAATCGTGTTAACTATATATATAACCATATATATGTCATCGTATAGTTTTTACAAGTTTTAACGTTCGTGAATCACCGGTCAACTTGGGTGGTCAATTGTCTATATGAAACCTATTTCAATTAATCAAGTCTTAACAAGTTTGATTGCTTAACATGTTGGAAACACTTAATCATGTAAATAACAATTTCATTTAATATATATATAAACATGGAAAAGTTCGGGTCACTATAGTACCTACCCGTTAAATAAATTTCGTCCCGAAATTTTAAGCAGTTGGAGGTGTTGACGTATCTTCTGGAAATAAATGCGGGTATTTCTTCTTCATCTAATCTTCACACTCCCAGGTGAACTCGGGTCCTCTACAAGCATTCCATTGAACCTTAACAATCGGTATCTTGTTTTGTTTAAGTCTCTTAACCTCACGATCCATTATTTCGGCGGGTTCTTCAATGAATTGAAGTTTTTCATTGATTTGGATTTCGTCCAACGGAATAGTGAGATCTTCTTTAGCAAAACATTTCTTCAAATTTAAGACGTGAAAAGTGTTATGTACATCCGCGAGTTGTTGAGGTAGCTCCAGTTGGTAAGCTACTGGTCCGACACGATCTATAATCTTGAATGGTCCAATGTACCTTGGATTTAGTTTCCCCCGTTTACCAAATCGAACAACGCCTTTCCAAGGTGAAACCTTAAGCATGACCATTTCTCCAATTTCAAACTCTATATCTTTTCTTTTACTGTCCGCGTAGCTCTTTTGTCGACTCTGGACGGTTTTCAATCTTTGTTGAATTTGGATGATTTTCTCGGTAGTTTCTTGTATTATCTCCGGACTCGTAATCTGTCTATCCCCCACTTCACTCCAACAAATCGGAGACCTGCACTTTCCACCATAAAGTGCTTCAAACGGCGCCATCTCAATGCTTGAATGGTAGCTGTTGTTGTGGGAAAATTCTGCTAACGGTAGATGTCGATCCCAACTGTTTCCGAAATCAATAACACAAGCTCGTAGCATGTCTTCAATTTGTGGATAATAACACAAGCTCGTAGCATGTCTTCAAGCTCGTAGCGTTTATATCGTCCTTTCGCTCTGCCCATCAGTTTGTGGATAATAGGCAGTACTCATGTCTAGACGAGTTCCCAATGCTTGCTGTAATGTCTGCCAGAATCTTGAAATAAATCTGCCATCCCTATCAGAGATAATAGAGATTGGTATTCCATGACTGGAGACGACTTCCTTCAAATATAGTCGTGCTAACTTCTCCATCTTGTCATCTTCTCTTATTGGCAGGAAGTGTGCTGACTTGGTGAGACGATCAACTATTACCCAAATAGTATCATAACCACTTGCAGTCCTTGGCAATTTAGTAATGAAATCCATGGTAATGTTTTCCCATTTCCATTCCGGGATTTCAGGTTGTTGTAGTAGACCTGATGGTTTCTGATGTTCAGCTTTGACCTTAGAACACGTCAAACATTCTCCTACATATTTAGCAATATCGGCTTTCATACATGGCCACCAAAAATGTTTCTTAAGATCCTTGTACATCTTCCCCGTTCCAGGATGTTTTGAGTATCTGGTTTTATGAGCTTCTCTAAGTACCATTTCTCTCATATCTCCAAATTTTGGTACCCAGCCCTATACCGGGTTCCGTCTTCCCGAATATTAAGATGCTTCTCCGATCCTTTGGGTATTTCATCCTTTAAATTTCCCTCTTTTAAAACTCCTTGTTGCGCCTCCTTTATTTGAGTAGTAAGGTTAGTGTGAATCATTATATTCATAGATTTTACTCGAATGGGTTCTCTGTCCTTTCTGCTTAAGGCTTCGGCTACCACATTTGCCTTCCCCGGGTGGTAACGAATCTTAAAGTCGTAATCATTCAACAATTCAATCCACCTACGCTGCCTCATATTCAGTTGTTTCTGATTAAATATGTGTTGAAGACTTTTGTGTTCGGTATATATAATACTTTTGACCTCATATAAGTAGTGCCTCCAAGTCTTTAATGCAAAAACAACCGCGCCTAATTCCAAATCATGCGTCATATAAATTTGCTCGTGAATCTTCAATTGTCTAGACGCATAAGCAATCACCTTCGTCCGTTGCATTAATACACAACCGAGACCTTGCTTTGATGCGTCACAATAAATCACAAAATCATCATTCCCTTCAGGCAATGACAATATAGGTGCCGTAGTTAGATTTTTCTTCAATAATTGAAACGCCTTCTCTTGTTCATCCTTCCATTCAAATTTCTTCGCTTTATGCGTTAATGCAGTCAAGGGTTTTGCTATTTTGGAGAAATCTTGGATGAATCTTCTGTAGTAACCAGCCAATCCTAAAAATTGACGCATATGCTTCGGAGTTTTTGGGGTTTCCCACTTTTCAACGGTTTCGATCTTTGCCGGGTCCACCTGGATACCTTCTTTGTTCACTATGTGACCGAGGAATTGAACTTCTTCCAACCAAAATGCACACTTTGAAAACTTAGCGTACAGTTTTTCTTTCCTCAATACTTCTAGCACTTTTCTCAAATGTTCTTCATGCTCTTGATCATTCTTTGAGTAAATAAGTATGTCATCGATGAAAACAATGGCAAACTTGTCAAGATATGGCCCACACACTCGGTTCATAAGGTCCATGAACACAGCTGGTGCGTTAGTCAATCCAAACGGCATAACCATAAACTCGTAATGACCATAACGCGTCCTAAAAGCAGTTTTTGGAATATCATCCTCATTTACTCGCATTTGATGATATCCAGAACGTAAATCGATCTTCGAATAAACTGACGAGCCTTGTAATTGATCAAATAAGTCGTCAATTCTCGGCAGTGGATAACGGTTTTTAATGGTAAGTTTGTTCAACTCTCTGTAGTCAATACACAACCTAAATGTACCATCCTTCTTCTTGACAAACAAAACAGGAGCTCCCCATGGTGATGTGCTTGGTCGAATGAAACCACGTTCTAATAGTTCTTGCAGTTGGCTTTGCAGTTCTTTCATCTCGCTGGGTGCGAATCTATAAGGAGCACGAGCTATTGGTGCATCTCCTGGTACAAGATCTATTTGAAATTCAACAGATCGATGTGGAGGTAGTCCCAGTAATTCTTTCGGAAATACATCGGGAAATTCTTTTGCGACGGGAACATCATTGATGCTCTTTTCTTCAGTTTGTACTTTCTCGACGTGTGCTAGAACAGCATAGCAACCTTTTCTTATTAGTTTTTGTGCCTTCAAATTACTAATAAGATGTAGCTTCATGTTGCCCTTTTCTCCGTACACCATTAAGGGTTCTCCTTCTTCTCGTACAATGCGAATTGCATTTTTATAACATACGATCTCTGCTTTCACCTTCTTCAGCCAGTCCATGCCAACTATTACATCAAAACTCCCTAACTCTACTGGTATCAAATCAATCTTAAATATTTCGCTACCCAGTTTAATTTCTCGATTCCGGCATATATTATCTGCTGAAATTAATTTACCGTTTGCTAATTCGAGTAAAAATTTACTATCCAACGGCGTCAATGGACAACTTAATTTAGCACAAAAATCTCTACTCATATAGCTTCTATCCACACCCGAATCAAATAAAACGTAAGCATATTTATTGTCAATAAGAAACGTACCCGTAACAAGCTCCGGGTCTTCCTGTGCCTCTGCCGCATTAATATTGAAAACTCTTCCGCGGCCTTGTCCATTCGTGTTCTCCTGGTTTGGGCAATTTCTAATAATGTGGCCTAGTTTTCCACATTTATAAAAAACTACATTGGCATAACTTGCTCCGACACTACTTGCTCCGCCATTACTCGTTCCGACACCATTTGTTCCTTTCGTTCTGTTAACCCCTGGTCCGTAGACCTCACACTTAGCCGCGCTATGACCATTTCTTTTACACTTGTTACAAAATTTGGTGCAGAACCCCGAGTGATACTTTTCACACCTTTGGCATAGCTGCTTCTGATTGTTGTTGTTGTTGCGGTTGTTATTGTTGTTGGGATGATTGTTGTAGTTGCTGTTGTTGTTGTTGTTGTTGTTGGGCCGTTTGTTGTAGTTGCGATTGATGTTGCGATTGTTGGGATAATTGTTGCGATTATTATTGTAATTGCTGTTGTTGTTGTATTGGTGATTCTTATCACCGTTTTCCTCCCACTTTCTTTTGACTTGCTTCACATTGGCCTCTTCAGCCGTCTGTTCTTTAATTCTTTCCTCAATCTGGTTCACTAGTTTGTGAGCCATTCTACATGCCTGTTGTATCGATTTGGGCTCTTGTGAACTTATATCTTCTTGGATTCTTTCCGGTAATCCTTTCACAAACGCGTCGATCTTCTCTTCCTCATCTTCGAATGCTCCCGGACACAATAGGCACAATTCTGCGAATCGTCTTTCGTACGTGGTAATATCAAATCCTTGGGTTCGTAACCCTCTAAGTTCTGTCTTGAGCTTATTGACCTCGGTTCTGGGACGGTACTTCTCGTTCATCAAGTGCTTGAATGCTGACCACGGTAGTGCGTACGCATCATCTTATCCCACTTGCTCTAGATAGGTATTCCACCATGTTAACGCAGAACCTGTGAAGGTATGCGTAGCGTACTTCACTTTGTCCTCTTCAGTACACTTACTTATGGCAAACACCGATTCGACCTTCTCGGTCCACCGTTTTAATCCAATTGGTCCTTCGGTTCCATCAAATTCCAAAGGTTTGCAGGCAGTGAATTCTTTGTAGGTGCATCCTACACGATTTCCTGTACTGCTAGATCTAAGGTTATTGTTGGTATGTAGCGCAGCCTATACTGCGGCTATGTTTGAAGCTAGAAAAGTACGAAATTCCTCTTCATTCATATTCACGGTGTGTCGAGTAGTCGGTGCCATTTCCTTTAAAATAGTCAAATGGAACAAGTTAATCATACAGAATATTAAGAGTAGTTAATAGTATTTCGTAGCATAATATGAACTCATTTATAAAAGCTTTTTCTTCATATTAGCGTTTTATAAGTTTAAATTCGGGTAGTACCTACCCATTAAGTTCATACTTAGTAGCTAATATACAATTCAACTACTAAAATTCTATATGAAAAACTGATTATAATAATATTTCGGGTTTAAACTTTTATACAATATTTTACAAACTTACAATACCGCTTATTTTACATAAAACATGAAATATAGCACACAATAACTTTGATACAAGATAGTTGTGAAGATAATTCTAGCTAGTACACAAGTCGTTCAGCAAAGGCAATAAAGACACGTAATTCATACGTCCAGAAACAAGTCATGCATTCTGGTTTTACTAGAACTACTTCCCATCCTTGGCCTTGTGGAACATAACCGTTATGGCCGTTGATAAGAAAGCGTGTTGTAACGTCGTCAAAGGGACGAGAGTTACGTAATGACCAACAGTCTCGTAATAACCTAAAAACCTCATTTCTTACTCCAATTACCGACTCCGTCACTTGTGGAAATGTTTTGTTTAATAGTTGTAGCCCGATGTTCTTGTTCTCACTTTGGTGAGAAGCGAACAGTACTAACCCGTAAGCATAACATGCTTCTTTATGTTGCATGTTAGCCGCTTTTTCTAAATCACGAAGTCCTATATTCGGATATATTGAGTCAAAATAATTTCTTAACCCGTTGCGTAAAATAGCATTTGGGTTCCCCGCAATATATGCGTCAAAGTAAACACATCGTAACTTATGGGTTTCCCAATGTGATATCCCCCATCTTTCGAACGAAAGCCTTTTATAAATCAAGGCATTCTTGGAACGTTCTTCGAATGTCTTACAAACTGATTTCGCCATAAATAGTTGTGCCGAAGAATTCTGACCGACTCTAGACAAGATTTCATCAATCATGTCTCCGGGTAGGTCTCTTAAAATATTGGGTTGTCTATCCATTTTGTGTTTTTATACTGTAAAATAGACAAGAGTTAGATTCATAAAAAAAATACATATTAATACAAGCAATTTTTACATATATCATAAAGCATAAGCAAACTATATTACATATATTACACCATACGAATACAACTATCTTATTCCGACTCGCTCGTTTCTTCTTCTTCGGTTTTGGTTCGTTTTGCCAAGTTTCTAGGGATATATGATGTTCCCCTAATACGAGCTGTCGTTTTCCACAACGGTTTAGAAAAACCTGGTGGTTTAGAGGTTCCCGGGTCATTGTTACAACTTAAGGGCTTCGGGGGTTGACGATACATATAAAGTTCATCGGGGTTGGAATTAGATTTCTCTATTTTTATGCCCTTTCCCTTATTATTTTCTTTTGCCTTTTTAAATTCAGTTGGGGTAATTTCTATAACATCATCGGAATTCTCGTCGGAATCCAATTCATCGGAGAATTGGTAATCCTCCCAATATTTTGCTTCCTTGGCGGAAACACCATTGACCATAATTAACGTTGGTCGGTTGGTTGAGGATTTTCTTTTACTTAACCGTTTTATTATTTCCCCCACCGGTTCTATTTCCTCCTCTGGTTCCTCCTCTTCCGGTTCTGATTCTTCTTCCGGTTCTGATTCTTCTTCTGGTTCTTCTTCGGGAACTTGTGAATCAGTCCAATATATATTCGACTCTTCATTATTATTAGGTGAGTCAATGGGTTTTGTGTTAGAGGTTGACATCTATCACACAATATCAAACATGTTAAGAGATTAATATATCACATAATATATATATATGTTAATAATATATAGTTTCCAACAAAAATGTTAAGAAATCATTTTTAAAGAAAACACGGTCGAAGTCCAGACTCACTAATGCATCCTAACAAACTCGATAAGACACACTAATGCAAATTTTCTGGTTCTCTAAGACCAACGCTCGGATACCAACTGAAATGTCCCGTTCTTATTGATTAAAAACGTTCCATATTAATTGATTTCGTTGCGAGGTTTTGACCTCTATATGAGACGTTTTTCAAAGACTGCATTCATTTTTAAAACAAACCATAACCTTTATTTCATAAATAAAGGTTTAAAAAGCTTTACGTAGATTATCAAATAATGATAATCTAAAATATCCTGTTTACACACGACCATTACATAATGGTTTACAATACAAATATGTTACATCGAAATCAGTTTCTTGAATGCAGTTTTTACACAATATCATACAAACATGGACTCCAAATCTTGTCCTTATTTTAGTATGCAACAGCGGAAGCTCTTAGTATTCACCTCAGAATAAACATGCTTTAAACGTCAACAAAAATGTTGGTGAGTTATAGGTTTAACCTATATATATCAAATCGTAACAATAGACCACAAGATTTCATATTTCAATACACATCCCATACATAGAGATAAAAATCATTCATATGGTGAACACCTGGTAACTGACATTAACAAGATGCATATATAAGAATATCCCTATCATTCCGGGACACCCTTCAGATATGATATAAATTTCGAAGTACTAAAGCATCCGGTACTTTGGATGGGGTTTGTTAGGCCCAATAGATCTATCTTTAGGATTCACGTCAATTAGGGTGTCTGTTCCCTAATTCTTAGATTACCAGACTTAATAAAAAGGGGCATATTCGATTTCGATAATTCAACCATAGAATGTAGTTTCACGTACTGGTGTCTATTTTGTAAATCATTTATAAAACCTGCATGTATTCTCATCCCAAAAATATTAGATTTTAAAAGTGGGACTATAGCTCACTTTCACAGATTTTTACTTCGTCGGGAAGTAAGACTTGGCCACTGGTTGATTCACGAACCTATAACAATATATACATATATATCAAAGTATGTTCAAAATATATTTACAACACTTTTAATATATTTTGATGTTTTAAGTTTATTAAGTCAGCTGTCCTCGTTAGTAACCTACAACTAGTTGTCCACAGTTAGATGTACAGAAATAAATCTATAAATATTATCTTGAATCAATCCACGACCCAGTGTATACGTATCTCAGTATTGATCACAACTCAAACTATATATATTTTGAAATCAACCTCAACCCTGTATAGCTAACTCCAACATTCACATATAGAGTGTCTATGGTTGTTCCGAAATATATATAGATGTGTCGACATGATAGGTCGAAACATTGTATACGTGTCTATGGTATCTCAAGATTACATAATATACAATACAAGTTGATTAAGTTATGGTTGGAATAGATTTGTTACCAATTTTCACGTAGCTAAAATGAGAAAAATTATCCAATCTTGTTTTACCCATAACTTCTTCATTTTAAATCCATTTTGAGTGAATAAAATTGCTATGGTTTCATATTGAACTCTATTTTATGAATCTAAACAGAAAAAGTATACATTTATAGTCATAAAAATAAGTTACAAGTCATTTTTGTAAAGGTAGTCATTTCAGTCGAAAGAACGACGTCTAGATGACCATTTTAGAAAACATACTTTCACTTTGAGTTTAACCATAATTTTTGGATATAGTTTCATGTTTATAATAAAAATCATTTTCCCAGAATAACAAATTTTAAATCAAAGTTTATCATAGTTTTTAATTAACTAACCCAAAACAGCCCGCGGTGTTACTACGACGGCGTAAATCCGGTTTTACGGTGTTTTTCGTGTTTCCAGGTTTTAAATCATTAAGTTAGCATATCATATAGATATATAACATGTATTTAGTTGATTTTAAAAGTCAAGTTAGAAGAATTAACTTTTATTTGTGAACAAGTTTAGAATTAACTAAACTATGTTCTAGTGATTACAAGTTTAAACCTTCGAATAAGATAGCTTTATATGTATGAATTGAATGATGTTATGAACATCATTACTACCTCAAGTTCCTTGGATAAACCTACTGGAAATGAGAAAAATAGATCTAGCTTCAAAGGATCCTTGGATGGCTTGAAAGTTCTTGAAGCAGAATCATGACACGAAAACAATTTCAAGTAAGATTTTCACTCGAAATAAGATTGTTATAGTTATAGAAATTGAATTAAAGTTTGAATATGATTATTACCTTGTATTAGAAAGATAACCTACTGTAAGTAACAAAGGTTTCTTGATCTTGGATGATTACTTGGAATGGATTTAGAAAACTTGGAAGTAAACTTGCAATCTTGGAAGTATTCTTGATTTTTATGAAACTAGAACTTTTGGAATTTATGAAGAACACTTAGAACTTGAAGATAGAACTTCAGAGAGATCAATTAGATGAATAAAATTGAATAATGAAAGTGTTTGTAGGTGTTTTTGGTCGTTGGTGTATGGATTAGATATAAAGGATATGTAATTTTGTTTTCATGTAAATAAGTCATGAATGATTACTCATATTTTTGTAATTTTATGAGATATTTCATGCTAGTTGCCAAATGATGGTTCCCACATGTGTTAGGTGACTCACATGGGCTGCTAAGAGCTGATCATTGGAGTGTATATACCAATAGTACATACATCTAAGAGCTGTGTATTGTACGAGTACGAATACGGGTGCATACGAGTAGAATTGTTGATGAAACTGAACGAGGATGTAATTGTAAGCATTTTTGTTAAGTAGAAGTATTTTGATAAGTGTCTTGAAGTCTTTCAAAAGTGTATGAATACATATTAAAACACTACATGTATATACATTTTAACTGAGTCGTTAAGTCATCGTTAGTCGTTACATGTAAATGTTGTTTTGAAACCTTTAGGTTAACGATCTTGTTGAATGTTGTTAACCCATTGTTTATTATAACAAATGAGATGTTAAATTGTTATATTATCATGATATTATGATATATAATATATCTTAGTATGATATATATACAGTTAAATGTCGTTACAACGATAATCGTTACATATATGTCTCGTTTCGAAATCATTAAGTTAGTAGTCTTATTTTTACATATGTATTTCATTGTTAATACACTTAATAATATATTTACTTATCATTTAACATAATTAACCAATTGTATCAATATCTTAATATGATTCATATGTACCTAGTAAGACGTTGTTATAACGATAATCGTTATATATATCGTTTTCGAGTTTCTTAAATTAATAGTCTCATTTTTTATGTATATAACTCATTGTTAAAATACCTAATGAGATACATACTTATAATAAAATCATGTTAACTATATATATAACCATATATATGTCATCGTATAGTTTTTACAAGTTTTAACATTCGTGAATCACCGGTCAACTTGGGTGGTCAATTGTCTATATGAAACATATTTCAATTAATCAAGTCTTAACAAGTTTGATTGCTTAACATGTTGGAAACACTTAATCATGTAAATAACAATTTCATTTAATATATATATAAACATGGAAAAGTTCGGGTCACTACACGCACGGTCTTACGAGGTGAATATAATGAGACAACTAATGTACACGTGCATCGTAATACACAACATCATTATCGAAGACAATGGATACAACCTTGCTGAGAATGATTGGGTAGTTGAGCCCGTTCAACATATATAACGTACTTGGATCGATAGATGCAACGCTCGTGTAAGAAGAACAAGAGAGTTCCGTGATAGAAGTGCATGAAGGCTTACGATCTGATTTGGTTGAACATTTGTGGGATCTTCGAGACGACTTATGAATTTTATGAGACGAATTATTACGTAATCTAGTTTATTTTATGAATGTTTTGAATAAATGTAATCTAGTTTATTTTATGAATATAAATGTAATGTAGTTTGTTTTATAAATTTCATTTTATTATTTTGTTTTTATTATATTAAATTAATCCAAATACAATATTAAAAATCAATTAAAAAATAAAAAATAAAAAATGAACACTGAAATGGACAATGTGGACACCTCCACCTTACTCACCGTCAGTCAATTGCAGTGTCCAAAATGAAAGCCGAAATGGACACTGAGAAATGTACATGGACACCTTGTGCTCTTATAAATAAAAAGTTACAAAGTACAACGTACAAGTAATAATTTTTGAGAGTTTTATTCACAATATATTTCTAATTAATTTTAATTTGAATTCATAATTAATTACATTAACTATTATTAGAATTACATGTTATAGTTATTTTTTAAATAATATATTGTCATGAATTTTGGTATAAATGTGATGACCGGGAAAATTTCGACTAATTTTAAATCAAACTCGCGATACGATTTTATATTTTTGACACGAAAAGCAAAGTCTGTTAGGTTGAGTCTCAAAAATTTTAAACTGTTTCATATATTCATTTAACCTCGACCAGTTTCGACGATTAACAGACAATTAATTGTATATATATATATATACATATATATATATGGTAATTGAAAATATAATTTGAAATGTTATATGTATTGCTATTAAAAATTTAATTATGTAAAATAAAATCAAAATAGGATATTATAATAATTATTATTTAAAACATATCTATACATAAATAAAGTATATTAAAAATAAATATTAAATAATTGTAATACTCGTTTGATGTTTCGATCAATATTAAACAAGTTTAATACGAACTTATATGATTTTAAAATAAACGGTGATCCGAAAATAAGTTATATAATTTATAGGCTTGTTAAATATGCATTTAGGAGCAATTTGTTAAAAAAAAAATTTATATTTTATCTGGGATCGAGCACGGATAGTGATTTAATTTTTATTTAATAATTTTAAAGAATTAATGACCGATTTTTATACCATAATGATTGAAATAAATAAAGTTAATTACTGTAAAAATTTGGGATTTTTCTGATAACTTTTATTCGCCACTAATTAACAACGGAGTACGAAATTCAGTCCGTAAAAGACGACGGCTAATATATTTACACGTTTTTATCTTAAATTATATTATTAATATATATATATATATATATATATATATATATATATATATATATATATATATATATATATATATATATATATATATATATATTTCGAATCTCAATTGATTCCGTTAATTGAATCAACTCAATATTATTAAAGTGTATTACTGTATCCTTTTAACTCTATTATGCTAATGATTTGTTTATGCATCTGTTTTGTTACTGTACAACATTCAACTCATCACCTTTATTAAATTGTTCCTTCTTTCCACTTAAATATATCAACCCATCTATTCTCTATACATATGTAATAATATATATACATCTACTAGATTTAAGAACCCGTGCGTTGCACGAGGACTCTTCAGCAAACAAACTTGAATCGTAAAATGTTGTATCAATTAATGATATGATAAAGACATTATTTTTTCACAACCAAATATACATTTAAGAGCTCGTGCGTTGCACGATAGCTTAAAAATAGTATTTGAATTCGTTACTATTGACACCGATAACTTGTATTATGCAAATACAATGACGAAACTAATCACTAATAATTTGGACGGACGGTGGGTGTAGCGTAAACAAAGGGCATTTGACAAATATGACCTCTTTCAATAGTCGTCCAAGTGAAGCACATAAGTTGAATATCATGTTTAGTTGTTCAACCTAACAGTAAATTCATCATACAAAACCTAAATTCATCATATAAAACCTGTTAGATTATGCATTAATCAATTTGTTGTTCAACATATATGCAAGTAATTAGAAAAAAAAATAGATAGGTTAAATATACCAAATGTAAGCTATGAAGAAAAAGAAAAAAGGATATGAGCTGAGATATATGCTATTTAAAAAGAAAAATGTAATCTAGCAAACTGATTATTTGAGCTAAATACATTAAAAACAAAATAGAAGTTTAATGGCTTTTCAGTACAAAAGCCTTCTAACCAAAAGCAGCTTAATTATACAAAACTCTTAAAAATGACTCATCATTTTAAAACGATAACTAAAAGTGATGCAAGTATCCAAAAATATGGTTTAAGTATTGAACACTTATAACGACCCGTCCTAATCCATCTGGACGAATACATTACATTTGGTTACATCGCGAGGTATTTGACCTCTATATGATACATTTTACAAACATTGCATTCGTTTTTAAAAGACAAACTTTCATTACATCGAAAGTTGACAGGCATGCATACCATTTCATAATATATCAACTGTGACGACCTGGGAATTTTTGACTAAATTTAAACTTAATCTTTATATGATTTCGATACGATAAACAAGGTATGTAATGTTAAATCTATAAAATTTTGAAATGATGTTCATATATTCAATTGACCTTCGACTGCTCTCGGCGATTCACGAACAATTAAGTGTAAATAGATAAGTGTGTATGTATATATAAATAATAATTCGAAATATAATTTAAAATATTATATGTTGCTCTTATTAAAAGTAATTATGTAAAATAAAATAAAAAATGATATTATGATAATTATTATTTAAAAACATATCTATATATATCTATATATATAAATAAAGTATATTAAATATATATTTTGTGATTTCGAATCTATTTAGTAAACGACTGTTATACTCAATTGCCATTCTATGGATATTACATGAGTAAAATACGAACTAATATTATTTTAAAATAAACGGTGACACGAAAATGAGTTCCATAAAATTTTAGGCTTATTAAAAATATATTTAGGAACTATTTGTTAAGTTTTAACACTTTTTATATTTCACCCATAAATGAGAGGGACAGTTGATGTAATTTTTATTTATTAAATTAATGATTAAATTTTATACGATCAAAATAAACAAACATAATTAACTTAAAAATTTGGGATTTTTTCTGAATAAGTTCTTCCGCCACTGATTAACAGCGGAGTACGATATAATATTTATATTGAAACTCTTTAGGCTGCTAACTTAAAATAAACACGTTTTATTATTATAATTAATATAGACAAAATATCAGATAAAGGGATACCCACTTGTTTCCACTAAGTACACCCGTGAAATTGAGAAGTAGTTAGAAATATGATAGTTACTGTTGTTGTATTACTCACAAACAAAACATATTAGATATAGACACATAATATACATATACATACATGGTTATAGATAAAAAGAAACCCACTTATTTTACTTCTTCAATTTCGTTTCTGTTTATGTTCGATAGTTATCTCAAGCCACCACCAACCGTCGATGATCACCACCTCCGACACCAAGCCACCACCGGCACCACCCATCATCACCGAGAGCAACCCTCACCATCATCGGGTACAACCACACCCACCTTCGCCTTGTTTTCTTCTCTATTTCTCTCCCACCATCGTGAAACAATTACACCATCTTACACCGAGACCTCCTATCTCCACTCTCAACTACCCATGACCACCATACGGATCACCATCTTCATATATCTCTTATCTCCTTCAACGCCACCCAACACCATATAGCCATCACCAAGCGTTTTCTGTTCCTGTTGCAAACTATCGTGAATCACCACTATCGTACCACCATCTTGGACACACCACCCTCATCTACTCTCTCTCTCTCTCTCTCTCTCTCCTCCTCTTTCTCCTTCTACTTTGGCCGTAAACCATTCCACAAACCATTATCGCCACCACAGTAGAACCCTTTCAGCTACCACCATTATTCGATATTTCCGTTTAAACCTCATCGAAACCCACTACCTGCGTACTCTTGTGTTACTACTACGGTATACATGTTTGGTTTAAAAATCCATCGATAACCACTTTTAATCACCTCCATTAACCACCAACATATGCCGCTGTTTTTTTTATTACTGTTATCGCTACTTGCAGCTATTACTCGCTGGGTTTAGAGGGTTTAACAAGAAAATTATAAAGAAGATACCATGTGGTAAACAAAAAGGCAATGGGTGAGAGCAAGAAAAAAAGAAAGAAAAAGAAACGAGTTTAATATGAAGCGGTAGACCCATCAATCCAACATGCACTTTCGGTAATATATATTTATTTTATATATTCTCCAAACTCAAAGTTTAATACAGAGACCCATATGAGTACCTTTATTTATTTAATTAAAATAATTATAATTATAAGTAGTCTAATTCATACATTCATATTATACGGAGTAGAAGAATAACGCTGGCGATATTAACATAATATGAAGATGATAAAGAGGTTGTCAATATGATTCGATGTGTTGATGTTATTTATCACAAAGATGAGTATAATGTTATTGTGTAACATCCCATTTTCCTCGGATATGACTTAAGGTGCGTAATTAACCTCGTGTATGTTTATTATTGCATCTATGATCGTTTATTTTAGTTTAATGTGTGAAAATATTGGAAAATAGTGTGATCAGGCCTTCTGTCGCGTCTGAGTGAGTTTCATCGCGTCCTGGTGTGTCACGATACGCGATAAAGTGGGCTGGAACGCGACAGCTCCAGAACCCCCATTTCTGTCGAGGTTATCACGTTCTGTTGTGGTTTGTCGTGTTTGGGCGTCGCGTTACGCGACAGGTTGTCGCAAAACGCGACAGATGTCGCTGTTTGACAAATTTGACCCAATTTAAATGGCATCTTTGAGGGTGTTTAAGTCTTTTCACTTGTGGACGGTTTTAGATCTAGAAAACTGATAAATGAGTTATCCTAACTCATTTAACACATCTTCACCTACACCACATTCAATTTAGAGAGAGAGAGAGAGAGAGAGAGAGAGAGAGAGAGTTAGGGTTTAGTGAGAGAAAGCTCACTTGGAAAAGAAGGAGACCAAATCTTACCCGAATCCAAGTTTTAAAGTTGTTCCCTACGTCTCTAGCTACGTTGTGATTGTATTGGTAAGTCTTAACTCTATGTTTTGAGTTTTAATTTGTTTGAGCTAGGGTTTGGTTCATGTGGGGTATGTATGACCCATTTGAGGGTAAAATGGGTGAATTTGGGTTATGTTATTGTTATGAAACCCTAATGGCCACAATCTAGGGTTTTGGCCTTGTGATTTGAGGTTGTAAGTGTCAATTGGTGTTGTTAGTCACTAATGCACTTTAAGATTTATGAAAGAAGTGTTAATGGGTAAGTTTGACTTGATTGTGAGTCTAAGTAATATAAAATGGGTCAAAATGTACTAGTTGACCTAATTAGATAAAATGGGTATGGATTACCCTAAGTTTTGTGCTAATTGAAGTTAATAGACTTTAGTTCACTAGTCTTAGTGATTAAAGTCGAGTCTTGGCCATTTATGGGCGGTTGTGTGTAGTTGAGTCATTTAATGCAAATTGGATCATTAAATGCTCAAGTGGGAGTATTGTGGTTAATCCCACTAGTTGTGAAATTGAGTGTGTACTTAATGATTTAGGTACATTGCGTTGAAGCTCGGAAGTGCTAAATCATCATCCTTGTGACAATGTGAGTGGAATAATTATATATGCATGTATATGATTTATTTGCTTGTGGGGTATGGGTTAAAGTTCGATGTTGGCGATACCATACCCTAGAGTATATTGTTGTGTTATATGCTATTGTTATACTAGCCTTGTTATCGCGGTGCTTAGCGTTATACATGTGAAAGGTATGCTAATTATGTAACTAGTATGTATGCGGATTTGGTAAGTGTTTGCAAGTAAGTAGGTTATATATATGTATGTATAATTGTTGCACTCACTAAGCCTTGCTTACCCTCTCGTTGTTTACCATTTTATAGGTTCCGGCTTAGACAAGGGTAAGGGCATATGTTTGGACTAGTGGTCTCCCGCTTATGTTGTCGGGGGGTGCTTGTGGTTTTAGCTTTTGAAGATTGGCCTAACGTTTTTGGTAGTTTAGCCCCAAACCATGCTCGAGTGTCGTTTCGATTATAAACTATCAATGTAGGGGGTCAAACTTGTATTGAACTTAATAAATGGCGTTCGTGCCTTTTGTAAACATTTAAATCGTTGTACGTTTAAATGGAACTCATAGAATGGTTTACATATTTAATTGGCGCATAAATGTGTATTATACAAAAAAAAAATTATCGTATGGAATACGGGTTGAGTTGTTACAAGTGGTATCAGAGCATGGTCTAAGGGATTTAGGCGACTTGAGATAGGTGCCTAGACTTGGGCTTTATTGTGTGAGCGCTTTATGCGGGACTTGTAGGACTTTGGGTCTAATCGGGAATTATTAGTGCCTTGGTTTATGTGAACTAACCTTGTGCTAATTGTTTTGTATTGTGTTTAGCAATCATCAAGCAAGACGGACGTTGTACTAGCGAGTTAATGCGACGTGCTCGCGTAACAACGATTAGCTATCGTTGTTACGAGTGCAAATCGTGTCAAACGAGTAATGTACGACGATTGTTGAGCAAGATGAGGTAGTGTGGTACGCATGTATATACTTACGTGTTATGCTTTTCGTTCATGGTTTAACCCTTTCCGTTTTATAGAATGAAGACGAGAAACGGTCCCGATCATGATAACGGAAGTACGAGCGAGGACGCCGAGTTTTCGACTAAGGTTGAGGCCGTCTTTAAAAAGTTAAAAGCGGATTTTCTTACGGACGTCCGAAAGGTCTTCCAAGATTCGATCATTTGACAAGTGACCGATTTGATAAATGAACAAATGAAGGCCACTATCGAAGAGGCTCTTGAAGCTAGAAACATTTATCCTCGTGGTGAAGGAGGTGAAGGAAGACGGGACTTCCACTACAAAAATTTCAAGGATACTCAACCTCCGATGTTTAATGGGGTGAGGGATCCATTGAAAAGCACTTGTTGGATTTCCGATATCGAGGGAGCTTTCCGTACCGCGGAATGTCCTCCCGAGAAGAAGACGAGATATAGGTCTAGCATGTTACGTGAAGAAGGAAAGTTGTGGTGGGACGATAAAATCAATTTATATGGTGAAGAGCAATGCATGAGCTTGACATGAGAGGAGTTTAAGAAGGAATTCTTCCAAGAATAACGAACTTCTTCCGACCTTGATAAAATCCGGGACGAGTTGCATCATTTGCAACAAGGTTCGATGGACTTGGTTACTCTCAAGTCTACCTTTTTGGCAAAGACTCGTTTTTTCCCGGAATACGTTGGTGACGATCACAAGCTAATGAAAGATTTCTACCGTACTTTGAACGACGAGTTCAAGGGTAAGATTAGTCGGGGGATGGCTAAGACTTTTGAAGAGCTATACGAGTTGGCTCGGGGTTTTGAGCCGGAGGTTCCAAGGTAAAGCGATTTGACTTTTTCAAAAAGAAAGTTTGAAGGTTCGAGTCATTCGAATTTTTCAAACAAAAAGAACAAGAACAAAAGGGGTTCTGAAAGTGTCAATAGTGTGAAGAAGGGCGCTACCGGTGGTTTCGGGAACTTTGTCCCTACTTGCTACAATTGTGGGGTACGTGGACATATGGCACGGGACTGTCCGAAGCCAAATTCAACAAACAAGCTCACTTGTTTTAATTACAACAAAGAAGGACACCGAAAGTCAGAGTGTCCCGATTTGAACAACGATAATGTTAAAAGGCTAGAGAAGGCGGCGGGTACGGCTCGAGGGCGAAACTATTTGATGACTAACGATGAAGCTAAGCAATCCAACGAAGTTGTCTCATGTACTTTCTTGGTTAATTCCAATCCGGCAAGGATTCTTTTTGATAGCGGTGCAAATTTGTCGTTTGTGTCCCCAAAATTTGTGCCTAAACTTGATAGACCATTAGCTAAGTTAAGTCGTCCGGTAGAAGTCGAAATAGCGGACGGCAAGGCAGTGCTAGTGGTTGATGTGTGTAAAAATTGTGATGTTGTTTTTGGTGCCGAAAACTTTAAAATTGATCTCATCCCTATGACTTTGGGCGATTTTGATATCGTTGTTGGTATGGATTGGCTCGATCAAAATAGAGCCGATATTGCATGCCATGAAAAGTTTATACATGTGAAGACCCCAAGTGGGGGAGAGTTGATTATTCATGGCGATAGACGAACAAGACTTGTGCCGATATGTTCTTTTGCACGGGCACGTCGTTTTCTTGTTAGTGGTGGCTTGGCTTTTCTTGCCCATGTTGTTGATACTCGTGACGAGCCACCACCTATTCGTGAAATTTTGGTGGTTAGTGATTTCGAAGATGTTTTTCCGGATGAGTTACCGGGTGTTCCGGCGGAAAGACAAGTTGAATTTCGCATTGAGTTGGTTCCGGGAGCTACTCCCATTGCTAAAACTCCTTATCGTTTAGCACCAACGAAAATTCAAGAGTTGTTAAATCAAACCCAAGAGTTGCTTGAGAAGGGTTTTATTCGACCGAGTGCTTCGCCGTGGGGCGCTCCGGTTTTATTCGTGAAAAAGAAGGATGGTAGTATGCGGATGTGCATCGATTACCGGGAGTTGAATAAAGTGACGATCAAAAATCGTTATCCATTGCCTAGGATTGACGATTTGTTTGACCAACTCCAAGGTGCGACGTACTTCTCAAAGATTGACCTACGGTCCGGCTATCACCAAATGCGGGTCCGTGAGGAAGATATTGAGAAAACGGCTTTTCGAACGCGTTATGGGCATTTTGAGTTCGTAGTTATGCCTTTTGGTCTTACGAATGCACCGGCGGCATTCATGGATCTTATGAACCGAGTGTGCCAACCTATGTTAGACAAGTCAGTGATTGTGTTCATTGACGACATACTAGTCTACTCGAAGAGTATGAACGAACATGAACGTCATTTGCGTGAAGTATTGAAGACGTTACGAAAGGAGAAGTTGTATGCCAAGTTCTCCAAATGTGAATTTTGGCTAAGGGAGGTTCAATTCCTTGGCCACATTGTGAACAAAGATGGTATTCAAGTAGATCCAGGGAAGATAGAGACGATAAAGAGTTGGAGACAACCGACTACGCCTACGGAGGTCCGAAGTTTTCTCGGATTGGCCGGTTATTATCGTCAGTTTATCCAAGACTTTTCTAAGATCGCTTCTTCATTGATGAAGTTGACAAGGAAGAACGCGGGATTTAATTGGGAGAACGAGCAAGAAATTTCTTTTCAATTGCTAAAAGATAAGTTGTGTCAAGCTCCGGTGTTGGTTTTACCGGAAGGGGTGGAAGACATGACGGTTTATTGTGATGCTTCGTTAAATGGACTCGGGTATGTTCTAATGCAAAGAGGTAAAGTCATCGCTTATGCCTCTCGACAATTAAAGGAACACGAGACGAGATATCCGACTCATGATCTTGAGTTAGCGGCGATTGTGCATGCGTTGAAAATTTGGCGCCATTACTTGTATGGTGTCAAGTGTACGATTTATTCGGATCATAAGAGTTTGAAACATCTCTTTAATCAACGATATTTGAATTATCGTCAACGTAGGTGGATGGATGTGGTAAAAGACTATGATTGTGAGATACTTTATCATCCGGGCAAGGCGAATGTGGTCGCGGATGCATTAAGTTGAAAGAGTCATCACCCGGCGTTACGATTGGGATTGTTACATATGATTATTACTAACGATTTTCTTGAAAAACTCGGCGTGATTCAAATAGAGGCTTACGTTCACAACAAGCATGCGGAGTGAATTGTGGGACAATCGGAGTTCATTACTATGGGCTCGCGGGGTTTGTTGTCTTTTCAAGGAAGAGTGTGGGTGCCTAAGATGGGAGATTATCGACGAGTGCTACTTGATGAAGCACATAAGTCAAAGTATTCCATTCATCCGGGTGCAACGAAAATGTATCTTGATTTAAGGAAAGATTATTGGTGGCCGGGCATGAAACATGATGTTGTGAAGTATGTTGAGCAATACGTCACGTGTTTGCAAGTTTAGGCCGAGCACCAAAAGCTGTATGGTAAGTTACAACCGTTAGAAATCCCGAAATGGAAATGGGAGCACATTACCATGGATTTCATCACAAAGTTACCTAAAACGGCGAGAACCCAGTTTGATTCGATTTGGGTTATAGTTGATCGACTGACAAAGAGTGCTTTGTTTCTTCCCATTAAGGAAGCGATATCGTCGGAGACCTTGGCTAAGTTGTTTATCAAGGAAGTCATCTCTCGACACGGCGTTCCTATATCGATTGTTTCGGATTGAGATACTCATTTTACATCTCGGTTTTGGGAAAAGTTTCACGAAGACATGGGCACGCAATTGAAGTTGAGCACGGCGTATCATCCTCAAACGGACAGTCAAACCAAACGTACGAATTAAACTTTAAAAGATATGTTACGAGCATGTATTATCGATTTTGGTGGTAATTGGGACGAGCACTTACCTTTGGTGGAATTCTCGTACAATAATAGTTATCATACTAGTATTGGGATGCCACCTTATGAGATGCTTTATGGGCGTAGATGTCGAACCCCGATTTGTTGTGGTGAAGTGGGACAAAAGGAAATCGGGAGTACCAATTTGGTGTTAGAGACGAATAGCAAGATTGATGTGATTCAAGAGCATTTGAAAAAGGCTCAAGATAGGCAAAAGTCGTATGCCGACAAGCATAGACGAACGATCGAATTTCAAGAAGGTGACATGGTGATGCTTAAGGTTTCGCCATGGAAAGGTATTATTCGATTCCGAAAACGAGAAAAGTTAGCTCCTCGGTTTATTGGACCATTTAAGGTTTTAGCTCGTGTTGGTGAAGTCGCGTATCGTTTGGAATTACCCGAAGAGCTTGCGGGGATCCATAATACATTTCATGTTTGACATCTCCGTAAGTGTCTTGCGGATGATTCATCTTGGGTGCCATTAGACGAGATTGAGCTAAATAATAAGTTAGAGTACATCGAGGAACCGATTGCCATACTTGATGAGAAGGTCAATAGGTTGAGAAATAAAGAAGTGAGAACTTTTAAAGTTCAATGGCGTCATAGTAAAGGTTCCGAATTTACTTGGGAGCCCGAAGAAATCGTGTTGGTTTACCTACCCTCTTGTCATGCGACTTGGATCGCGAGAACGCGCTCCGATTCAAGTGGGGGAGAGTTGTAACATCCCATTTTCCTCGGATATGACTTAAGGTGCGTAATTAACCTCGTGTACGTTTATTATTGCATCTATGATCGTTTATTTTAGTTTAATGTGTGAAAATATTGGAAAATGGTGTGATCAGGCCTTCTGTCGCGTCTGAGTGAGTTTCATCGCGTCCTGGTGCGTCGCGATACGCGACAAAGTGGGCTGGAATGCGACAGCTCCAGAACCCCCAGTTCTGTCAAGGTTATCGCGTTTTGTTGTGGTTTGTCGCTTTTGGGCGTCGCGTTACGCGACAGGTTGTAGCAAAACGCGACAGATGTCGCTGTTTGACAAATTTAACCCAATTTAAATGGCATCTTTGAGGGTGTTTAAGTCTTTTCACTTGTGGATGGTTTTAGATCTAGAAAACTGATAAATGAGTTATCCTAACTCATTTAACACATCTTCACCTACACCACATTCAATTTAGAGAGAGAGAGAGAGAGAGAGTTAGGGTTTAGTGAGAGAAAGCTCACTTGGAAAAGAAGGAGACCAAATCTTACCCGAATCCAAGTTTTAAAGTTGTTCCCTACGTCTCTAGCTACGTTGTGATTGTATTGGTAAGTCTTAACTCTATGTTTTGAGTTTTAATTTGTTTGAGCTAGGGTTTGGTTCATGTGGGGTATGTATGACCCATTTGAGGGTAAAATGGGTGAATTTGGGTTATGTTATTGTTATGAAACCCTAATGGCCACAATCTAGGGTTTTGGCCTTGTGATTTGAGGTTGTAAGTGTCAATTGGTGTTGTTAGTCACTAATGCACTTTAAGATTTATGAAAGAAGTGTTAATGGGTAAGTTTGACTTGATTGTGAGTCTAAGTAATATAAAATGGGTCAAAATGTACTAGTTGACCTAATTAGATAAAATGGGTATGGATTACCCTAAGTTTTGTGCTAATTGAAGTTAATAGACTTTAATTCACTAGTCTTAGTGATTAAAGTCGAGTATTGGCCATTTATGGGCGGTTGTGTGTAGTTGAGTCTTTTAATGCAAATTGGGTCATTAAATGCTCAAGTGGGAGTATTGTGGTTAATCCCACTAGTTATGAAATTGAATGTGCACTTAATGATTTAGGTACATTGCGTTGAAGCTCGAAAGTGCTAAATCATCATCCTTGTGACAATGTGAGTGGAATAATTATATATGCATGTATATGATTTATTTGCTTGTGGGGTATGGGTTAAAGTTCGATGTTGACGATACCATACCCTAGAGTATATTGTGATGTTGATGAGGGTTTAAAGTTTGTTGTTGACGATACCTCATACGTATGGAATTAAAGTTCGATGTTGACGATGCCATACGATTATTGTAGTGACGTTGATGAGGGTTTAAAGTTCGTTGTTGACGATACCTCATATGTGGGTTTAAAGTTCGGTATTGACGATACCACATTAATGTAGGCGAATGGGATTTAAGTTCGATGTTGACGATACCATTCGTTGGGCTAGCCTTGGGATCTTGAGTACTATAGATGTTGTGAACATCATCGTTATATTTGTGTTTTAGCATAATGTATTGTTGTGTTATATGCTATTGTTATACTAGCCTTGTTATCGCAGTGCTTAGCGTTATACATGTGAAAGGTATGCTAATTAAGTAACTAGTATGTATGAGGATTTGGTAAGTGTTTGCAAGTAAGTAGGTTATATATATGTATGTATAATTGTTGCACTCACTAAGCCTTGCTTACCCTCTCGTTGTTTACCATTTTATAGGTTCCGGCTTGGACAAGGGTAAGGGCATACGTTTGGACTAGTGGTCTCCCGCTTATGTTGTCGGGGGGTGCTTGTGGTGTTAGCTTTTGAAGATTAGCCTAGCGTGTAGTGGCACGGGAATTTCCGACCAAATTTAAACTTAATCTTTATATGATCTCTAAACGATAAGCAAAGTCTATAACATTGAAATCTCAAAAACTTTGAATTATGTTCATATGACCAATTACCCTTTGACTGTTTCCGACGATTCACGAACAATTGTGCAATTAAACAAGTATATTTATATATTAATAAATATAAAATTAAATGTATATATATATATATATATATATATATATATATATATATATATATATATATATATATATATAATAATGTGAAATAATAAATATAAATGGAAACATTTGAATTAGATAAAATAACGTATTAGATAATTAAGATCTATGTCAATATATAAATATATACATACATATATATATACATAAATATATATAAATAAGATATGATACTTAGACATGATTAATTAATATTATATGTACATTGTAATATATATATATAAATATAAAAAGGATAAATATTGAATAATTGAATATAAAGTTAGTATATTGCATGTAGTTATAAGTTAAAGTATAGTGTTATATTGAGATGATTACTTTCATTAATACTAATATTAATATTAACACTTGTATTATTAATATTATAAACCTTAACATATATGAAATTTGTTATGTAAAAATTGTTATATCATTTTTTATTATTATTAATAATGTTAGTATCATTAATAATATTAATATTATTATAACTTGAATTATCATTAGTATTATTAATAACAATATTATTATTTTTACTTTTATTATTAGTATAACTTTTGATAAAGATATTAATACTATTATTATTATTAATTCTATTATTATTATTTGTATTCTTATCAAAATTAATAAAATTAATGGATCATATAAATAACTTCAAATCAGTAAATTATTTAATATAACATATATATAAATACTGTTATACTCCTTATAAATATAGATATTTGTGTTTTTCTTTTTCAGTCGCCATCATTCTATATGAATTGTCTGACTAATTGGTAAGCAGTCAACCTCAAATCACATTCAGGAACCAAAACCTGTTGCCCTACTTTTTCTCCTTTTAAATTCTTTTATATATTTCTGTACTACACGAATATTATGTGTCGACACAATCCAAGCTATAAAACAAATAAAATCGAATAATAATACTGTGGAAATCGTTGAATTATTAGATTATATAGTTACATTGCTGAATTTGTGGAATTAAAAACAAGAAATAAAAGTTACAGCTTTTATTTCTTTGTTCGTGGTTCTTTAAATCAAAAGTTACAGCTTTTATATTCAAAAAGTCAACCGAGTAGTTCTTGGCAAAATTCGAAGTCATACTAATGTTTTGAGTTCAATTGATAACCCAGAAAGTTTCTAAGAGTGATTTTAAATATAATTCGTGTTGAACTCCTAGTCTAAAACTGCCCAGATTTTTAAAACGTGATTCGAGTTTATAGGTCTCAACATGAACTGCTGTAACCATTTTCTTGATTTTATTTTCAAGTCTGATGATTTATTTAATAAACACAACAGGTCATTTTTTAATTAATTTATGTTCTAAAACAAATTGGTAACTTAATTTAGTGGTTATCGTCTGGTTCATGGTCGATCCAGTTGTTAAAATGAAGAAGGAAGTGAAGAAACAGATATATTAGAATAAATAAATAAGGATATAGGTTTTAATCAGAAATGATGGATCAGAGGAATTGTTTCGTGTGTTGACGGGTATCGAGAGGTCACGGGTTTGAGACCCGCTGGTGGCATTTCTTTTTAGACCCCATTTTTATGAGGTAGTTCCCTAATTATTTATTGTTATTATTATTATTATTATTATTATTATTATTATTATTATTATTATTATTATTATTATTATTATTATTATTATTATTATTATTGCTATTGTTATTATTATTGTTATTATTATTATTATTATTATTATTATTAATTTATTATTATTGCTATTGTTATTATTATTATTATTATTATTATTATTATTATTATTATTATTATTATTATTATTATTATTATTATTATTAGGTATTATACATATTAGTGTTATTATGAAAAATAATAATGATTGATATGTTTTGATGACAAAAATATATGTATGATATGAATATGAATATAAATATAAATATGTAAATAGAATTAGGGATGAAAATAATAATAAAACCTTTATTATAATACAAACTTGATATTATAAAACAATAATAATTATATTAAGAATTGATTCTGTGAAATTATAATGTTATGAATGAGTTTAGGATAATATAAGTAATACTAATATTAGTATCATTATTGTTAACACAAGTATTATCATAAATATCATTATTATTATTATTATCACTAAACAAATGTATCATTAATAACAATATCATTATTTTTATTAATAATATCTTTCTTATTAAAAATTATTATTTTTATTAACAACTATCATAGACAGTAAAATTAATATTTTAATAAGTATTATTATTAATATCATGATTATTATCATTAATAGGATTATTATTAACATATGTATATTATTAATATTATTATTATTATTTTTACTAGTATTAACTTAATATAACAGAATTACTGTTTTGATAAACAAATGAAATACATACATAAACATATACAATTAACACATGTAACATCACAAAATCTAATATTTCATTATATACAAAATGAACATATAAAAAAAATATATTATTATTAACATAAAAATGATATATATATATATATATATATATATATATATATATATATATATATATAAATGATATAACTAACACATATAAATATATATATATATATATATATATATATATATATATATATATATATATATATATATATATATATATATATATATATGTGTGTGTGTATGTGTGTGTGTGTGTGTGTTCAATTACAACCATGAATATTAATAAATATACAAATGATATAGGTTCGTGAATCCGAGGACAACCTTGCATTGTTCAATATAGTCGTATGTATTTTTACTACAAAATACATTAGGTGAGTTTCATTAATCCCTTTTTAAATGCTTTTGCAATATATATTTTTGGGACTGAGAATACATGCACTGCTTTTATAAATGCTTTACGAAATAGACACAAGTAATCGAAATTACATTCTATGGTTGGATTATCGAATCGAATATCACCCTATATAGTCTGGTAATCTAAGAATTAGGGAACAGAAACCCTAATTGACGCGAACTCTAAAGATAGATCTATCGGGCCCAACAAGCCCCATCCAAAGTACCGGATGCTTTAGTACTTCGAAATTTATATCATATCCGAAGGAGGATCCCGGAATGATAGGGATATTCTTATATGCATTTTGTGAATGTCGGTTACCAGGTGTTCAATCCACATGAATGATATTTTTGTCTCTATGCATGGGACGTATGTTTATGAGAAATGGAAATATGAAAATCTTGTGGTCTATTAAAATGATGAAAATGATTATTTATATTAAACTAATGAACTCACCTACCTTTTGGTTGACACTTTAAAGCATGTTTATTCTCAGGTATGAAAGAAATCTTCCGCTGTGCATTAACTCATATTAGAGACATTACTTGGAGTCATTCATGGCATATTTTAAAAGACGTTGTATTCGAATCGTTGAGTTCATCAAGATTATTATTAAGTCAATTATAGTTAGATCTATTATGAAATGGTATGCATGCCGTTAACTTTCGATGTAATGAAAGATTGTCTTTTCAAAAACGAATAAATGTTTGTAAAATGTATCATATAGAGGTCAAGTACCTCGTGATGTAATCAACTGTTGTGAATCGATTATAATCGATATGGACCTCGTCCGAATGGATTGGGACGGGTCCTTTCAGTTGGTATCCGAGCGGAGGTCTTAGCGAACCAGGTCATGCATTAGTGAGTCTAACTGATAGTCGTTAGGATGCATTAGTGAGTTTGGACTTCGACCGTGTCTGCATGTCAAAATTTTTGCTTATCATTTCTAGTCGGAAATCATCTGCTTATCCTCCTTAGGAAATTACCTGCTTATCATTCTTAGTCTAGACACATCTTACTGCATTGATTGCATAAATAGTGTATAGACAAAACTGATACCTTAGCGTATCTGCTAATTCATATTTTAGCATATCTGTTACTGTAGACTTTGCCTGACAACTTCCGTAGATTCCTCCGTAATTTATGGGATTTTAGTATTATATATGCATATGTAAACTATGTATTGCAGGGTACTAATAAACATCCTATAATTTATTTCTTATCGAAAATCCTTCATCTGATCGTACGAGATGAATCCTGCAACCAGTTCGAGTCCCTCGGATTCCGATAGCTATTCCGATAGTTATTCCGACAGCTATTCCGACATAGATGTTCACATAAGCTTCGAAAACAGCGTCATCGGCATGAATCAACCAATCGGTCATTATCAATTCATCTGATGGGTTCATAGTCAACTTAATTAATGGAAACGCACAGAAGGCAATCCCTTCCACCAACCGAATTCACCTCTTGACAATGAACCTGAAGCGTTTACCGGCGAACCTGTTCGAGACACCATTTTCAGTCTCATTTCCAGGGTAACTCGACAAGATTATGTTCTATCCACAATTCTGAACCTTATTCATTCGCTCGTTCTGACCGACAATCATCCTGGAGTAATAAGTCAACGAACTTCGCGCTAGAATAATCAATTCGGAGAATATGGTGCAAAATGTACCAGCTTCAACAACATCACCGACACCAACAATACAATCAATAACAGCACCAGTAGCATCAACAATCCATGCTTCAATATCACTATCTGTACTTCGAGTATGATCTTCGTTCTACGTATTGTTCTACCTCATTTATCTTCATTCGACATGGCGAATATGTAATCTCTGAAGTTTTAGAGATTATTTATTCTTGTTCCAATCGAAAAGCAAATGAGTTTAATATCATATTAACTCATTAAATCCATGAATACATCTGAAGAAAATATATATGTATATATGTTTTCATAAAGATTGTAATAAAAAAAAAATCTCTCTTGTACAAACTGTTAATGGTGAAAATATTTTAACGGGTAGGTAATACCCGAGGACTATTTAAATTTCACATTAATAAGTTACATTGTACGTTCTTCGAATCTGTTTCAACAAGTCATATACTATCCTACTTACATCCACCGATATACAAATTCGTTCACCACAGAATAACCATATTCATCCAATTACATATTTGGATTTTGATCTATCAGAATCCATCAAGTGGCATAACGAAGAAATAATGGGCACAATAAAAATTGATTAGAAACAGATTAATTAACAATATGAAATTCTATTAAGAATCCACGCTAACAAAATCCTAGCTAACTGTTAATTCTATATTACCATTTAATTATCGCAGTTTATTTATCACAATTTATATTCTCACAATTTTATTTATCGTCATTTAATTTCTGTTATTTACTTTACTCATTTTAGTAATTGTCATTTAATTTCTGTATTTATTTTACGCACTTTAAATATTGGGACACGTATACAAGGTTTTGACATATCATATCGACGCATCTATATATATTATTTGGAATCACCATAGACAATCTATATGCAGTAATGATCGAGTTCTCTATACAGGGTTGAGGTTGATTCTACAATAATATATATAGTTTGAGTTGTGATCGAGTCTGAGACGTATACGGGTCACGATACGTATTAATTCAAATATTATATATATAATTATATATGAATTATTGAGTTGCTAACTGTGGACTACCAACATTAAAAAATTAAAATGAATTAAAATATTGATTATAACTTATGAAACTAAACAATTCTTCAAGTTGCCACTTGATTTTATCTTAAACCTTAATTGTACCTTGACGATTACAATCTGCGTTCAAAACTTTCATGATTCTTGAAAATACCTCAATCGATAGGATGAATCAACCGCACTTCATCTACGGAAGGGAAGATTTATGCATATAGTTATGCACCTGAGAAATTCTCGGCAACTGAGTAAAAGTTTAACACGTAGCCGCGTTAGATCCTTTGGCATTTATTAGCAAAAATAATTTTTGCAATCCCTTTTCAAAGTAGCCAATTTTGTCACAGCTCCAGCAAGTCAACTTCGACTTTTCATTCGAAGTAGCCTTACTATAATCCTGATATATATACGATTACCCTTTTGATACCGGAGAATTCTTTTATATTCCACCATATTACCAGCAGACATACCAGCAACCTCATTACTTCTTGGCTTAATTCTCTCTGACAAATCATGATATTTATTCATTGAGACCCTATCATATACTCATCTGCATCTTGTGATGAGAACTGCAATACCAATTACCGGGAATCAGGAAACAGTACTTTGAAAACTCACAGCATATCTACATCAATAGTTATATGTATGACACTTATCTCTTAAAATTATGATCTCTCCTTATGGAATTCTGAAAAGCACTCAGTCACAAATCAATACTCTGAACGTTGAAAAGGCTGAATGAAGCAGCAGAAACCATAGACAACCGTAAACGACCATAATCATCGAAAGTTTGATGATAAAGAATAGTATGTTGGAAAAGCTCAGAAAAGTTGGAACTGAAAAACGGATTGAGCTAACCACGAAGGAGACCCAGGACAAATACAAGGACCATACCATATATTCAAAGAATCCAGGTAATTCTGGATCCAATGAAACTTTCAACGAATATCTTGCTCTGTACTCATGTTAAATCTTGCGAAAAATCTTCCTCATCGGCCATCGAACTTAGAAATTCCAAAATATCATCATCAATATCTTCGATATTTCTGAGGATATTTTCATAAATATTCTCATCCGAAATTATATACCTCTTCGTGCTTCCTGTGTATCATTATATTGGAAACATTCAATAGAAAAATTTAGTACCGAAAAGCAGATTATGTGAAACTATGAAGAAAGCCGTGGACAAATCACAAAGAATAAGTTTGACTTCAAAGAATCCAAATGATTCTATTTATGATGAAATCTTTAGTGAATACATTGCTTCCGAATCTAAGCCCTTACGGATAAATTTTCTTTATCATCCATCGATATTAGAAATTCCAAGATATCATCGTATCTTTCATTATAAATATCCTCCATATTTCTAAAGATATTTTCATAACTATTCTTATCTGAAAATATTAATCTCTTCGTTCTATCAGTGTTACATCATATAGAAACTGTTAGTTTCTATATTCTGTAAACTTTCGAGCTTAAAATATGAATGTTATTGAAGTAATGTTGGGAACTGATGCATGAGTTAGTATAATATAATGACACTTGATCAACGTGATTATATTACAGTAAGTCATGCTGAGTTCTAATGGGACATGATGGTTCACAGTAGATCATACCACCATCATGTGTCATGTTACATAACTCTTTCAGTCTAATTAACTTCTGAACATATCAAGAAAGTATATTCTTGATAGCTCTATTCTCAATGATTCGGGTAGTTTGACGAATCAAATCGTGCTATTACGTTCTTTCTTGATTATAACATTAAATTCATTCGAAACTCCATACTTACAAATTCTAGACCATTACTCGTTTTATTAGAGATCGAGAGGAGATTAAAAAGACGAAGAGCTCTGAAACATAAAGGAAGATATAAAACTCGACAACAACACTGAAATTACAATAATTAAAAATTAAAACATCACGACAATTAAAAATTAAAAGATTACAATCAAACTACTCGTCGTCGTCAATTGTCATCTGCAAAGTAGCGTTCACCAGTCATTTCACCATCCGTGAGGTACTCTGGAGACATCGGTATTTCTCTTGATGCCTCAACTGCTGCTTCAGCTAATTCATCGAGGTAACGGTAACCCAACATCTCTTCATCTTCAAGAACCCCATACAAAGAAATGGGTTTACCGTGATCTTCAATGGTATCATTTATAAAGTACCATTGATCATCGGTACACAGAAAACTTGCCCTACAATCTGCATCATAATCGTCTTTATAAAAGAATACAGACGTGAATTCACACGAAACTTTTTCCTCCAGAAAGGATAGCAAGTCTTGTAAACCAACATCACGAATGTCAATATCTTCAAACGAAATACTGCCGCCCCACTTATATTCCTTCATTTGATTACGGAAATCACCTCCGTAATGAACATCGAATGAAACAATCATTGGGGGAAGTGTTAACATTTTGCAATTTGGGAGTGTTTGATTTTGATTTTGAGAAAGGTGGATATATAAAAGAAATATATGTTTGAGTGTATAAAATAAAGTATGTGGTTGGTGTTTCTATAGTGTAAAAGTGACCGTTGGGATAGCCGTTGAAATTTATTTTTTTTATTTTACTAACGGCTAAAAATTTGGGCAAGTTTTTGGGCGAAGGTGGACGATGCCCGTTGGGACCTCTCTCATTATTGTTTCATTCGTGCTATTCGAATAATCAAATTATTTTATCTGTATTATTCTGTAATGATGAAAACTCTATTTATCAGCTCATATTCGTCGAGAAAAACATATTTATTGTTAGCCATGACGACCTCACTCAAATTTCGGGACGAAATTTCTTTAACGGGTAGGTACTGTAGTGACCCGGGAATTTCCGACCAAATTTAAACTTAATCTTTATATGATCTCGAAACGATAAGTAAAGTCTATAACATTGAAATCTCAAAAACTTTGAATTATGTTCATATGACCAATTACCCTTTGACTGTTTCCGACGATTCACGAACAATTGTGCAATTAAACAAGTATATTTATATATTAATAAATATAAAAGTAAATGTAAATATATATATATATATATATATATATATATATATATATATATATATATATATATATATATAATAATGTGAAATAATAAATATAAATGGAAACATTTGAATTAAATAAAATAACGTATTAGATAATTAAGATCTATGTCAATATATAAATATATACATACATATATATATACATAAATGTATATAAATAAGATATGATACTTAGACATGATTAATTAATATTATATGTACATTGTAATATATATATATATATATATATATATATATATATATATATATATATATATATATATATATATATATATATATATATATATATATATATATATAAAATGGATAAATATTGAATAATTGAATATAAAGTTAGTATATTGCATGTAGTTATAAGTTAAAGTATAGTGTTATATTGAGATGATTACTTTCATTAATACTAATATTAATATTAACACTTGTATTATTAATATTATAAACCTTAACATATATGAAATTTGTTATGTAAAAATTGTTATATCATTTTTTATTATTATTAATAATGTTAGTATCATTAATAATATTAATATTATTATAACTTGAATTATCATTAGTATTATTAATAACAATATTATTATTTTTACTTTTATTATTAGTATAACTTTTGATAAAGATATTAATACTATTATTATTATTAATTCTATTATTATTATTTGTATTCTTATCAAAATTAATAAAATTAATGGATCATATAAATAACTTCAAATCAGTAAATTATTTAATATAACATATATATAAATACTGTCATACTCCTTATAAATACATATATTTGTGTTTTTCTTTTTCAGTCACCATCGTTCTATATGAATTGTCTGACTAATTGGTAAGCAGTCAACCTCAAATCACATTCAGGAACCAAAACCTGTTGCCCTACTTTTTCTCCTTTTAAATTCTTTTATATATTTCTGTACTACACGAATATTATGTGTCGACACAATCCAAGCTATAAAACAAATAAAATCGAATAATAATACTGTGGAAATCGTTGAATTATTAGATTATATAGTTACATTGCTGAATTTGTGGAATTAAAAACAAGATATAAAAGTTACAGCTTTTATTTCTCTGTTCATGGTTCTTTAAATCAAAAGCTCGACTGCGAACAAAATTTTCAAAATCTGTAAGTGCAAGATTATTAGGAATTGTCTAAATATACTATCTGTACATTTTCAAACCTCAATTTGGTCTATTACTTACGAATTTTGAAGTCAAATATTATATTCAAAAAGTCAACCGAGTAGTTCTTGGCAAAATTCGAAGTCATACTAATGTTTTGAGTTCAATTGATAACCCATAAAGTTTCTAAGAGTGATTTTAAATATAATTCGTGTTGAACTCCTAGTCCAAAACTGTCCAGATTTTTAAAACGTGATTCGAGTTTATAGGTCTCAACATGAACTGCTGTAACCATTTTCTTGATTTTATTTTCAAGTCTGATGATTTATTTAATAAACACAACAGGTCATTTTTTAATTAATTTATGTTCTAAAACAAATTGGTAACTTAATTTAGTGGTTATCGTCTGGTTCATGGTCGATCCAGTTGTTAAAATAAAGAAGGAAGTGAAGAAACAGATATATTAGAATAAATAAATAAGGATATAGGTTTTAATCAGAAATGATGGATCAGAGGAATGGTTTCGTGTGTTGATGGGTATCGAGAGGTTACGGGTTCGAGACCCGCTGGTGGCATTTCTTTTTAGACCCCATTTTTATGAGGTAGTTCCCTAATTATTTATTGTTATTATTATTATTATTATTATTATTATTATTATTATTATTATTATTATTATTATTATTATTATTATTATTATTATTATTATTGTTATTATTATTATTATTATTATTATTATTAATTTATTATTATTGCTATTGTTATTATTATTATTATTATTATTATTATTATTATTATTATTATTAATATTATTATTATTATTAGGTATTATACATATTAGTGTTATTATGAAAAATAATAATGATTGATATGTTTTGATGACAAAAAATATATGTATGATATGAATATGAATATAAATATAAATATGTAAATAGAATTAGGGATGAAAATAATAATAAAACCTTTATTATAATACAAACTTGATATTATAAAACAATAATAATTATATTAGGAATTGATTCAGTGAAATTATAATGTTATGAATGAGTTTATGATAATATAAGTAATACTAATATTAGTATCATTATTGTTAACACAAGTATTATCATAAATATCATTATTATTATTATTATCACTAAACAAATGTATCATTAATAACAATATCATTATTTTCATTAATAATATCTTTCTTATTAAAAATTATTATTTTTATTAACAACTATCATAGACAGTAAAATTAATATTTTAATAAGTATTATTATTAATATCATGATTATTATCATTAATAGGATTATTATTAACATATGTATATTATTAAGGTTATTATTATTATTTTTACTAGTATTAACTTAATATAACAGAATTACTGTTTTGATAAACAAATGAAATACATACATAAACATATACAATTAACACATGTAACATCACAAAATCTAATATTTCATTATATACAAAATGAACATATAAAAAATATATATTATTATTAACATAAAAATGATATAACTAATACATATATATATATATATATATATATATATATATATATATATATATATATATATATATATATATATATATATATATATATATATATATATATATATATATGTGTGTGTATGTGTGTGTGTGTGTGTGTGTGTGTGTGTGTGTGTGTGTGTGTGTGTGTGTGTTCAATTACAACCATGAATATTAATAAATATACAAATGATATAGGTTCGTGAATCCGAGGACAACCTTGCATTGTTCAATATAGTCGTATGTATTTTTACTACAAAATACATTAGGTGAGTTTCATTAATCCCTTTTTAAATGCTTTTGCAATATATATTTTTGGGACTGAGAATACATGCGCTGCTTTTATAAATGCTTTACGAAATAGACACAAGTAATCGAAATTACAATCTATGGTTGGATTATCGAATCGAATATCACCCTATATAGTCTGGTAATCTAAGAATTAGGGAACAGAAACCCTAATTGACGCGAACTCTAAAGATAGATCTATCGGGCCCAACAAGCCCCATCCAAAGTACCGGATGCTTTAGTACTTCGAAATTTATATCATGTCCGAAGGAGGATCCCGGAATGATGGGGATATTCTTATATGCATTTTGTGAATGTCGGTTACCAGGTGTTCAATCCACATGAATGATATTTTTGTCTCTATGCATGAGACGTATGTTTATGAGAAATGGAAATATGAAAATCTTGTGGTCTATTAAAATGATGAAAATGATTATTTATGTTAAACTAATGAACTCACCAACCTTTTGGTTGACACTTTAAAGCATGTTTATTCTCAGGTATGAAAGAAATCTTCCGCTGTGCATTAACTCATATTAAAGACATTACTTGGAGTCATTCATGGCATATTTTAAAAGACGTTGTATTCGAATCGTTGAGTTCATCAAGATTATTATTAAGTCAATTATAGTTAGATGTATTATGAAATGGTATGCATGCCGTTAACTTTCGATGTAATGAAAGATTGTCTTTTCAAAAACAAATAAATGTTTGTAAAATGTATCATATAGAGGTCAAGTACCTCGCGATGTAATCAACCGTTGTGAATCGATTATAATCGATATGGACCTCGTCCGAATGGATTAGGACGGGTCCTTTCATAATGTTTTGGGTAGTTTAGCCCCAAACCATGCTCGAGTGTCGTTTGGATTATAAACTATCATTGTAGGGGGTCAAACTTGTATTGAACTTAATTAATGGCCTTCGTGCCTTTTGTAAACATTTAAATCGTTGTACGTTTAAATGGAACTCGTAGAATGGTTTACATATTTAATTGGCGCATAAATGCGTATTATACAAAAAAAAATTATCGTATGGAATACGGGTTGGGTTGTTACATATTGATAAGGTGACGAGATGATTATGGTGTTAACAATTGATGATGATGAATAAGTTATGATAACAATTTTGATATAATAAAAATAATACGGTGTAGATCATGTTTAGGATAAGATGATACTGTATGATAATGAAAATAACGATTAGGGTGTTGATGTAATGAAAGATGATGATGTGTTGAGTGAAGAAGAAAAAGAAAACAGACACATAAAGGTTAAATAAATTTAATGTATGAATTAAATTAGTTAAACATTAACGGATGAATGGTTAAGAGTGTTGTGGTATAAGCTAGAGGTCGTGGGTTCAATCCCTACATGCAGCAATTTTTTTAATTTAAACTACCACAACTTGGGCCGTATATAATAAAGCTGTGGGCTGCCGAATCTGTTGGGCTCGTGTAATTGGGATTGGACCGTGGAGATGTGTTGGGCCAGATTATTGAAAATGAAGGAGAAATAAGAAAACAAGATAGTAATGCAGGTTATATAGTTATCAGTTGAGTATTTGTTCAGAAAAACAGAAATAGAGGGATGGTCTAGGGTGTTGTGGGTTAAGCGAGAGGTCGTAGGTTCGAACCTGGGCAGTGATGTATATTTATTTTTAAAACCTGGATACATTAAGGTAGCCCTTTTTATTATAATTATTACTGTTATCAGTATTATTATTATTATTATTATTATTATTATTATTATTATTATTATTATTATTATTATTATTATTATTATTATTATTATTATTATTATTATTATTATTATTATTATTATTATTATTATTATTATTATTATTATTATTATTATCATTTTTGTTATTATTATTATTATTATTATTATTATTATTATTATTATTATTATTATTATTATTATTATTATTATTATTATTATTATTATTATTATGATAGTTAAGTTATCATTTTTATTAATAACCGTATTAGTATTATTTTTAACATTACTTAGTATCAATATAACTATTATTAATAATATAAAAATGATATATTTAATACATATAACATAACAAAATTAATATTTTATTATATACTAAATGAATATATGAAACATATATATACTATTAACATAAAAAGGATATAACTAATAAATTATATATGTGTTCGATTACAATCATTTGATTCCCTTTTACTCTTTACATTTTTGGGCTGAGAATACATGCAAATGCTTTATTAAATGTTTTACAATATTTATATGCGTGAGTTTCATTTGATCCCTTTTACTCATTACATTTTTGGGCTGAGAATACATGCAATGTTTTAATAACTATTTTACAATATTTATATGCGTGAGTTTCATTTGCTCTCTTTTTACTCTTTACATTTTTGGGCTGAGAATACATGCAAATGATTTATTAACTGTTTTACAATATCTATATGTGTGGATTTCATTTGCTCCATTTTACTCTTTACATTTTTGGGCTGAGAATACATGCAAATGCTTTATTAACTGTTTTACAATATTTATATGCGTGAGTTTCATTTGCTCCCTTTTTAAATGCTTTTGCAATCTATATTTTTGGGACTGAGAATACATGCGCTGCTTTATAAATGTTTGACGAAATAGACACAAGTACTTAAAATTACATTCTATGGCTGGATTATTAAACCGAATATGCTCCTTTTTAGTCTGGTAATCTAAGAATTAGGGAACAGACACCCTAATTGACGCGAATCCTAAAGATAGATCTATCGGGCCCAACAAGCCCCATCTAAAGTACCGGATGCTTTAGTACTTCGAAATTTATATCATGTCCGAAGGAGGATCCCGGAATGATGGGGATATTCTTATATGTATATTGTGAATGTCGGTTACCAGGTGTTCAATCCATATGAATGATATTTTTATCTCTATGCATGGGACGTATGTTATTGAGAAATGGATATATGAAATCTTGTGGTCTATTAAAATGATGAAAATGATTATTTATGTTAAACTAATGAACTCACCAACCTTTTGGTTGACACTTGAAAGCATGTTTATTCTCATGTGTGAAAGAAATCTTCCGCTGTGCATTTGCTCATTTAGAGATATTACTTGAAGTCATTCATAACCTATTTCAAAAGACGTTGCATTCGATTCGTCAAGTTCATCAAGATGATTTTTAAGTCAATTATAGTTGGATGTATTATGAGATGGTATGAATATCGTCAACTTTCAATGAAATGAAAGTTTGTCTTTTAAAACGAATGCAGTGTTTGTAAAATGTATCATATAGAGGTCAAATACCTCGCGATGTAATCAACTGTTGTGAATCATTTATAATCGATATGGACTTCGTCCGGATGGATTAGGACGGGTCTTTACATCAACTATCAATGACTTAATACTAATCTTGTTGAACTCAACGACTCGAATGCAACGTCTTTTGAAATATGTCATGAATGACTCCAAGTAATATCTCTAGAATGAGCTAATGCACAGCGGAAGATTTCTTTCATACCTGAGAATAAACATGCTTTAAAGTGTCAACCAAAAGGTTGGTGAGTTCATAAGTTTATCGTAAACAATAAAATTCATCATTTTGATAGACCACAAGATTCAAATACAGTACACCTATCTCGTGTACGAAACCATTTTCAAAAATCTTAGTAACCGTACACATATCTCGTGTACAAAAATATCATACACATAACCTGTGTATAAAATCATTCTCTCGATACATAACATTCACTTTTCATTCATTGCTTGGCTTGGTAACCGACCTTAACATATAATGCGCATAAATAATATCCCAAAAAAAACAGAACATCTTGTCTGTATAATATATAAACCTCGAAGTACTAAACACCACGCCCACTAGCTCTTCCGTCTAGTGAACATTCTGGGTGGGGGTGTTAAACCCGGTAGCTACCTTTAGGATTTGCGTGAATTAGGGCCATACCCGTTTTCTAATTCTTAGGTTACAAAGCAATAATAATCGGGGGAAAATATTCACAACAATTAGTGGCAATTATAACGTCCAACTAATTCAATAATAATCCACAGAACTTCTGTCTGCATAATAATTCATTCGAGAAATGTTTTGCTTGTGTCTATCTCGTCAAACATTTATAAAAGCATTTCATGTTTTCTCAGTTCAGAATATATTTCAAAAGCATTTAATAAAGCAGTTGTAAAAACAGCGCATGTATTCTCAGTCCCAAAAATGTAAAGAGTAAAAGAATCAAATGAACTCACAATATGATATTTTGTAGTAAAAATATGCATACGACGATACTGAACAATGCAGCGTTGGCCTCGGATTCACGAACCTACATAATGTATATATATTAACACATATAATGTAATTGAACAAATTTATGTATTATTATTGATATAAATGATGTTTTAATAGTTTTTATGTTAATAACCTAATTAAATATATTTATTTTATACATTATATATAATAGTAAATATTTTTTATAAAAATATTGATATAGTTTTGTTAAATATATTTTTATATAACTAATTTTTTATTGTAATAATAATAATAATATTCATAGTGATATTGATGATAATAATATAGTTATTATAAAAATAGTGATACTAGTAGTAATAGAAATGGTAATAATATTAATAATAATGTTAAAAAATAATGATATTGTGAATAAAAATGAAAATACCTATAATACAAATAATAATGATAATACTAATAAATAGTAATAGTAATGATAATAATAATAATAATAATAATAATAATAATAATAATAATAATAATAATAATAATAATAATAATAATAATAATAATAATAAAATGAGTAAACTACCTCCAAGCTTCTTCTAAAAAAAATGCATCAGACCGGGCTCGAACCTGTGATCTCCCACTCACCCACTAACACCCTTAACCAGTCCCTCTACCTTGTTTTTCTGATTTAGTTCATAGCCTAATTCTATTTAACTCGTATTTTCGTTTTCAAGCCCGAACAGCACAACACTTGGCCCAACAGGAACTATCGACCCAACAATCCATAAGTGTAAGCCCGTTTCTTGATATGTTAGTTGTATGGAATAAAAATTCCTCGGTGGATAACCGATGGTAATACCTGTACGAATATGATGACTCAAAAGACTCCAAACTAATACATCTCCATTTGTAAACCGAAAGTTTTTCCATTTTCAACACTCGACCCCATACAAAATAAGAACTATGACGTTTTGTAATTAGATTTCAAAACAGAGAAAAAGAAAAAAAAAAGAAATTCCCCATCATTATGACATTGGAAATCATTAACAACCCCACCACCATACTAATAAATTGATTATTTAATCAACATAAAAATGAAAATCTCGGTGCTTTTATCTTTTTTAAAAAGACTAGTGGGGTTATGGTTTTATTGAATAAGAGACAAGGTTGTAAAAAAAAAATATTTCAAAAGTGTTTGCAATCGTGGCTCAATAATCATGGTTCGATGGTTGTGGAAATAATATCAATTGTGTACAAACAAAAGGAATAAAGTTCAAGGAATTCGGACAAAACAAAAAAATACAACGTGGCCCAACAAAGTAACTTTCGGTTCCTTGGTTATCATGGTGGGACGGTTTCAAAAAAAATACATGTGGTACGTACTAAATTCCTTGGATACTCTAATAACTACTCCACTAAACGAATCACATGCCAACTTGTAAAACAAATGGGTCAGCCACAACATAAAAGGCCACTCATCTATTTAATCCCACTAGTCACCCATCATCTCTTCCTAAAAGTAGAAAAAAAATATATAGAAGAAGTATAGAGGTGGTTGTTTTGGTGCTGTTTTTCGAACAAGAAACCGGAAATGAAACAGCGGTTTGTAATTCGCAACAGAAAATTGGTGTCGTAGAAGCAATAACTTTGAGTGGTTTGTGAAGGTGGTGATTATAGTGTTAAGTGGTTGTTTACGTTCGATTACAAGAAAAGAAAGAGAGAAATGTAGAGAAGAGATTTGGTGATTTATGTTATGGTGGTTCAATATGGTGATTTCTAAATGGGTTTAGATGGTGGAGATTAGGGTGGCGGTTATAATGGTGTTGTAGTGGTGAGCCAAGGAGGTATGTAGGTAACGATTGACTAAGAAGGTTTGATGGTTGTTTACGGTTATGATGGTTTGGAGAAAATGATGCAAATGTTTCATGGTGGTTGTTATTCTTGGGTCTTTGAACATGAAACATATAGTAGTAGTAGATGTATTTGGTTGCTCGTAGAAAACAACAGAAATAGAAAACCAAAATAGAAAATGGTGCAAGTGGTTTCCTTTCTCATCATATCTCTATAATATATATAGATTAGATACTTAACAGAAAGTAATACTCAATAATTTGATAATAATAAAATAATAATTAAAAATCACAAACGTGTTTAACAAATAGTACAGCAGCCATATTTCTTAAATTTATGTGTCGACAGTTTTCATGGACTGTGTATCGTGCACTATTTGAAATCAGTGGCGGATAAAAGTTTTCAGAAAAATCCCTTATTTCTAAATTAACTATATTTATTTATTTTGGTCATTATGTTATAAAATTCAAACATTAATTTAATAAATAAAAAATACATCAACTGTCCCTCTCAATACTGGGCAAAATATAAAAAGTGCTAAATTTTAATAACTAAATCCTAAATATATTTTTAGTAAGCCTAAAATTTATAGAACTCATTTTCGGATTACCGTTTATTTTAGAATCATATAAGTTTGAATTTAACTTGCTTAATATCAATCGGAACATCAAATGAGTATTACAATCAGTTAATATTTATTTTTAATATACTTTATGTATATATAGATATGTTTTAGATAGTAATTATTATAATATCAAATTTCATAACAACAACAATCAATATATCAAATTATACTTCCAATTATTTATATATATATATATATATATATATATATATATATATATATATATATATATATATATTATATATATATATATATATATATATATATATATATATATATATATATATATATATATATATATATATATATATATATATATATATATATATATATATATACACATATCTATTAACAAATAGTTGTTCGTGAATCGTCAGGAACAGTCAAAGGTCCATTGAATATATGAAAACAGTTCAAAATTTTGAGATTCAACCTAACAGACTTTGCTTATCGTGTCAAAGATATTAAATCGTATCGAGAGTTTGGTTTAAAATTAGTCGAAATTTTCTGTAACATCCCGCCTTTTTTTTCCGTTTACTTTTTCGTTTAACTATTTAAGTTCCGTTATATGTTTATAACACATCCCGTTAATATGCGTTGAATTATCTCGTTTAGGTAATTCCCGCACCCGGTTTAAAGTTGAGGGACCAAACTTGCCAAAGGTTGAAACATTTGACTAGGTCAAAGAGTCAACCCTTATTCTCATCCATTCATTCATCTCTTTCATTTTACTACTTCACCTTTTCTCTCAAAACCCTCAAACCTTCAATCATCATCCAAATTCGTTCAAGAAGGATTCGATCGAAACAAATTGCATATTTGAACTCCTCGTGATCTCCTCTTCGTTTCCATACCGATTTCATCAATTTTGGGTAACTTTCTAAAATCACTAATTCTTGTGTTCTTGAGATTTTTAAGTTATAAGGTTGTTAATTAGTGTCTATGGCTCGAGTCTAGTTTGTTTATGTGATTTGTATGCCCGTTTTTGATATTTTGATGTAACTAGTTCATATTGAAAGATGACATGCTTAATCTTGAAATTTGAGTGTTCATATGTTGTTTGATGCTAAGAGTTCATGTTTTAATTGTGTTTCTAGTGTTACTAGCTTCATTATGATGTATAGTTTGATTAATGAAACCTCCTAAACTTGATTATGAAATTTGGTGAATTTAGGTTAAGGTTTCATGAACTTAAAATGGACTTTTAATGATTTGAATGACATGGAATGTTAGTTGTAAGTGTTAGGTTGTGTTGTATGCTTAATTACCTTCGAAACGGCATATTGTTCATGTAATTTGGTTACCGAATCATTAAATGGCATTTATGACTTGTATGCATTGAATGAGGAACATTGATGGCGGTTTTTGGTAGTTGTAAGTGGAATTTTGATTAATGAAAAGTGCTTAGTTATGTTCCTTGTCAAATTACCTTTCCGATGATATAAGATACATACCTTGATTGTTTGCGGGTCATGAAATGTGTTGGTTTGTGTTTTGGTTCGTGCACTTAGGAAATACAGCAAACAGGGCCTGGAAAACGATCAGGACGCCGTCCAGATACTGGGGACGCCGTCCCACCTTTTGAACCTGGACGCCGTCTAGGATATCAGGACGCCGTCCCACCCTTCATTTTGGGACGCCGTCTAGCCATTTGGGACGCCGTCCCATTGTACTAAAACTGGCTGTTTGGGTTGTCATTTGACGAAAAATGTTTGGGATGTTCTAGACCTCCAATTCACTTGCAACTTGTTTTAACATGCTTATATATGAATAACTAGCATAGAAAATTTGTCCGAGACCCGACCCTAACATGTTGACTTTTCCATTGACTTTGACCCGACCAAGTTTGACTTTTTGTCAAACTTAACCAAATACTTATGCAACCTTTCTAGCATGATTATTTACTTGTAACTTGCATGAAACTTGACTAGTTGATTCACATGTTAATATAATCGAGTCGTAACGAGCCATAGGACTAATTGAACATCTTTGACCCTTCGTGACTATCGTTATTGATACAACCTATTTGTTTAGGTCAAGACTAGCATTGTTCTTTGCACACGTTACTTGTCGAAGTACTTTTTGGTTCGTGCATACAAGGTGAGATCATAGTCCCACTTTTACTCTTTTTGAACTTACTTTTGGGATGAGAAAACATAAACGTTCTTTTAAACTACGTGAACACAAGTACAGGGAAAACAAACATTCTACATACGAGTTTGAACACAAATCCTCAATTCGATTATCATTAGTTACATCAGATGGTGTAAGCGAGAACTTATGTTATATGGCCATATGGGTTTGACAAACCCTCACTTCGGACGGTTCGCTACCGTCTACGGGTGAAATATATTTTCGGGAAACAGTGTATGTTCTAACACTATTATTACGGGGTTCAACGGACGGAATGTTAAGCTTTGATAATTGAGTGCTCGTTAATATTAACTTTTAGAATGTACTATGACTTTATCGATGTTGCAAATCTTGTGGTTCAACTTATTTTTACTCACTTACTTATTTAAACCTATGATTTCACCAACGTTTTCGTTGACAGATTCTCTATGTTTTTCTCAGGTCCTTGAACTTAGGTGATATATGCTTCCGCTCATACTTTTTGATACTTGCATTGGATGTCGAGTACACTTGCATACGTGGAGCATCTTTTTGACTACTTTTAATCGTGTCGCACGTGTTTCATACAAACTTTAAACATTGTTATGTACTTGTTATGGAAACTACTTTTGTAAACTTTGAAACACCCTTATTCATGAAATGAATGCGACATACTTTTCGGTCAAACTTTGTTATAAAGACTTACGACCATGTAATGGGACCATACGTAGATGACGCCGTCATTTGACGATTTGTCGGGGTCGCTACAAGTGGTATCAGAGCTTTGGTTATAGGGATTTAGAGTTCATTGGTGTCAACCCCGAGTCATAGGGTACATTGGTGAGTCTAGACTACAACCGGCATATAGACTTGACATAGGAATTACTTGACAAATTGTGCATTTATACTCTAACTCTTCTACTCATCTCTGCTCTTATTCTATCTAAATCTTGCGTTATATAATTTAATTGACACGCCACCTTGACTATATGATGTAATGTCGAATGCACATATGAATTAGGGTAATATAATTCCCGGAAATTATATTACGGTGACTCATATGAACATACCGACATTATGACATAAAGAATTTAAGGCGGGTCAAGGATAATTTTCTCTCTATCTTTATCCCATATCACGGTTAGTATTATTTAGAATACTAACCAACGGTATTCTTTTGTTTTGAAGGAACAATGGCTCCTCGCCGTGTACGACGCAATGAAACTCCCGAACAAGCCTTACAACGCATGATAGCCACCGCCGTGGATGCGGCCATGGCCGGTCACTCGTCTAACAACAACAATAACACCAACCACAACAACAATAACCAAGGAGCCGGTAACTCTAGCGAAGGGTGCTCCTACAAAGCTTTCATGGGGTGCAAACCTCACACTTATGATGGAACCGGGGGACCGGTTGTGCTTACTCATTGGTTTGAACAAACCGAGGCTGTCTTTAGCATAAGCGGTTGTCGGGATCAAGACAAGGTCAAATACTCCACCCACACTTTCTCCGGAATTGCTCTAACATGGTGGAACACCTATGTTCAATCGGTGGGTACCGATGAAGCTCATGCCCTCTCTTGGGCCGATCTAAGGGAAAAGATGATTGTTGAATATTTTCCGCGCGAAGAAACCCGAAAGCTTGAGGAAGAACTAAGAGCTTTGAAAGTGATCAGAAACGATCTTAAAGCTTATAATCAATGCTTCGCCGAACTATCCTTGATGTGTCCTAATCTTGTTAACCCCGAATCTCAAAGGATTGAGCTCTACATGCTCGGTCTTCCAAAAAGCATCAAACAAGGGGTGATGTCATCCAAACCCGCTACTCATCAAGCCGCTATGAACATGGCCCGTCAATTAATCGAAACGGTTGATGAAATCGTAGTGCCGGCTCCTAAGGCCGAGGACAAGTCGGGTGGCAACAAAAGGAAATGGGAAGCCACTCCATCAACCAACTACAACAACACCTTGACCAAAAAGCCTTTCAACAACGACGACAAGAAGGGTTATGTCGGAAACTTACCTTTTTGTAACAAATGCCACAAGCATCATCACGGCGAATGTAACAAGCTAGTTTGTCACCGTTGCCAAGGTGTTGGTCATAGGGCCAACAATTGCACAAGCGCCGCCCCCGTTGCTCGAAAGGGGCCCAATCCTCCAAAAACGGTCACTTGTTACGAATGTGGCCAAACGGGCCATTATAAGAACGAATGCCCGAAAAAGAAAGCCAACCCCAACAACCGAGGCCGAGCCTTTAACATCAACACCGAGGAAGCCCGAGATGACAATGAACTAATCACGGGTACGTTTCTTCTCAACCACTCTTATGTTACTTGCTTATTCGATTCGGGTGCCGATAAATGTTTTGTGTCTAAGACTTTGGCTCCTACCCTTTGCACTCCACCACACCCTTTAGATACTACTTATTCCATCGAAGTGGCCGACGGAAAACTCTTAAGTGCCGACACATATTACCGGGGGTGTACTTTGAACATTTTGGGTAAGGAATTTGAAATTGACTTGATACCCATGGAATTAGGGAGTTTTGATGTAATAATCGGTATGAATTAGATGGTCAAAAATAAATCTCACATTCTTTGCGATCTTCACGCAATCCGAATTCCTATCGAGAATGGTGAACCATTGATTGTCTATGGCGACAAAAATTGCACCGGACTCAACCTCGTTTCGTGCCTTAAAGTTCGAAAGCTACTTCACAAGGGTTGTTTCGCGATTCTTGCTCACGTTAAGAAAGTCGAGGCCGACGAAAAGCGTATCAAAGATGTGCCAATTGTTAGTGACTTTTCCGATGTATTTCCCGACGAATTACCGGGTCTTCCACCTCATCGACCGGTTGAATTTCAAATCGATCTTATTCCAGGAGCCGCACCCGTAGCGCGTGCACTGTATAGACTCGCTCCATCCGAATTACAAGAATTACAAAGTCAAATCCAAGAGTTACTTGACCGTGGTTTCATTCAGCCTAGCCATTCACCATGGGGCGCTCCGATTTTGTTCGTCAAGAAGAAAGACGGATCCCTACGAATGTGCATTGATTATCGTGAACTAAACAAATTGACGGTTAAGAACCGATATCCTCTTCCTCGCATTGATGACCTCTTTGATCAACTACAAGGTTCTCGTGTATACTCAAAAATCGATCTCCGTTCGGGTTATCATCAACTAAGGGTTAAAGGGGAAGATGTCTCCAAAACCGCCTTCCGAACTCGTTATGGTAGTTATGAGTTCCTTGTCATGCCTTTCGGTCTCACTAACGCACCGGCGGTGTTCATAGATCTCATGAACCGCGTGTGCAAACCTTACCTCGACAAATTCGTTATCGTGTTCATCGATGATATTTTGATCTATTCTAAAAACGAAGAGGAACACAAAGAACATCTCCGACTCGTGCTCGAGCTCTTGAGAAAAGAGCAACTATATGCCAAGTTCTCCAAGTGTGAATTTTGGTTAAAGGAAGTTCAATTTCTTGGTCATGTTGTAAGTGATCAAGGCATTAAAGTCGATCCCGCAAAAATCGAAGCCATTAGTAAATGGGAGACTCCTACTACTCCTACTCAAATTCGTCAATTCTTGGGTCTCGCCGGATACTATCGTAAATTCATCAAGGATTTCTCCCTAATCGCTCGTCCTTTAACCGCGTTAACTCACAAGGAACGAAAATTCGTTTGGACATCCGAACAAGAAACCGCTTTTCAAATCTTGAAAACTAAGCTAACCACCGCTCCTATCTTGTCACTTCCCGAAGGCAATGATGATTTTGTTGTATATTGTGATGCCTCGAAAAACGGTTATGGATGCGTATTAATGCAACGAAAGAAAGTCATTGCTTATGCTTATGCCTCTCAACAACTCAAAGTCCACGAACGAAACTACACGACACATGATCTTGAACTCGGTGCCGTCATCTTTGCACTTAAGTTATGGAGACATCATCTTCTTGGTACCAAGAGTACTATCTTTACCGATCACAAAAGTCTCCAACATATCTTCGATCAAAAGCAACTAAACATGAGACAACGAAGGTGGATTGAGACCTTGAACGATTATAATTGCCAGCTTCGTTACCACCCCGGGAAGGCAAATGTAGTGGCCGATGCCTTAAGTTGAAAGGAAAGAGCGGTGCCTCTTCGTGTCCGAGTTTTGAATATCACCATCCACTCCAACCTTAATAGCCAAATTCGGGTAGCCCAAGATGAAGCTCTTAAGGACAACAACATCGCACGCGAACTTTTAAACATTCTCGTCTCCCAATTCGAAGTTAAGGAGACCGGACTTCGATATTACGCCGGAAAAATTTGGGTGCCTAGATATGGCGATCTACGAAACCTCATCCTAGACGAAGCCCACAAATCGCGATACTCGATTCATCCCGGCGCCAATAAGATGTACCATGACCTTAAAGAACAATATTGGTGGCCGAACATCAAAAAGGAGGTTGCTAGATACGTCGCCAATTGTTTGACTTGCGCTAAAGTCAAAGCCGAACACCAAAGACCGTCCGGGTTACTTCAACAACCCGAGATCCCGCAATGGAAGTGGGAAAGGATCACGATGGATTTTATCACCAAACTACCGAAAACGTCGGGTGGTTATGATACAATTTGGGTCATTGTTGACCGTCTCACCAAATCCGCGCACTTTCTCGCCATGAAAGAAACCGACAAAATGGAGAAACTTGCACGACTTTACATTAAAGAGATTGTAGCCCGACACGGAGTACCGTTATCGATTATCTCCGACCGAGATGGTCGTTTCGTTTCTAGATTTTGGCGTACGTTACAAGAAGCATTGGGAACGCGTTTGGACATGAGCACCGCATATCATCCCCAAACCGTTGGGCAAAGTGAACGTACAATACAAACCTTAGAGGATATGTTACGAGCCTGCGTTGTTGATTTTGGAAAAGCTTGGGACAATCACTTACCTCTCGCCGAATTCTCTTACAATAATAGTTATCACGCGAGTATTAAGGCCGCACCTTTTGAAGCGTTATATGGTCGAAAATGTCGCTCTCCTCTTTGTTGGGCCGAAGTGGGTGACGTGCAAATTTCCGGGCCCGAACTCATTCACGAAACAACCGAAAAGATTCTTCAAATCCGAGATAGGCTTCGGACGGCCCGGAGTCGTCAAAAATGCTATACCGACAAAAGACGCAAGGACCTCGAATTTCAAGTCGGTGACCGCGTCATGTTAAAAGTCGCACCTTGGAAAGGTGTCATCCATTTTGGGAAATGTGGGAAACTAAATCCGCGGTACGTTGGTCCTTTCGAAATCTTAGAGCGTATTGGAACCGTTGCTTATCGTTTAAACCTTCCGCCTCAACTAAGCTACGTCCATCCTACTTTTCATGTATCTAACTTGAAGAAGTGTCTCGCCGAGCCCGATATCGTCGTCCCTCTCGAGGAACTTACTATTAATGACAAACTCCATTTTGTAGAGGAACCGGTTGAAATTGTGGACTACGTCGAGAAGGAATTAAAACAAAGCCGGATCCCGATTGTTAAGGTCCGATGGAACGCCAAAAGGGGACCCGAGTTTACTTGGGAAAGAGAAGATCAAATGCGAAAGAAACACCCTCATCTATTCCCGGTCCCGGAAACGTCAGATTCCGAGGAAGAAACAACGACTACTACGCCTACCTAAATTTCGGGACGAAATTTCTTTTAAGGTGTAGGTAATGTAACATCCCGCCTTTTTTTTCCGTTTACTTTTCCGTTTAACTATTTAAGTTCCGTTATATGTTTATAACACATCCCGTTAATATGCGTTGAATTATCTCGTTTAGGTAATTCCCGCACCCGGTTTAAAGTTGAGGGACCAAACTTGCCAAAGGTTGAAACATTTGACTAGGTCAAAGAGTCAACCCTTATTCTCATCCATTCATTCATCTCTTTCATTTTACTACTTCACCTTTTCTCTCAAAACCCTCAAACCTTCAATCATCATCCAAATTCGTTCAAGAAGGATTCGATCAAAACAAATTGCATATTTGAACTCCTCGTGATCTCCTCTTCGTTTCCATACCGATTTCATCAATTTTGGGTAACTTTCTAAAATCACTAATTCTTGTGTTCTTGAGATTTTTAAGCTATAAGGTTGTTAATTAGTGTCTATGGCTCGAGTCTAGTTTGTTTATGTGATTTGTATGCTCGTTTTTGATATTTTGATGTAACTAGTTCATATTGAAAGATGACATGCTTAATCTTGAAATTTGAGTGTTCATATGTTGTTTGATGCTAAGAGTTCATGTTTTAATTGTGTTTCTAGTGTTACTAGCTTCATTATGATGTATAGTTTGATTAATGAAACCTCCTAAACTTGATTATGAAATTTGGTGAATTTAGGTTAAGGTTTCCTGAACTTAAAATGGACTTTTAATGATTTGAATGACATGGAATGTTAGTTGTAAGTGTTAGGTTGTGTTGTATGCTTAATTACCTTCGAAACGGCATATTGTTCATGTAATTTGGTTACCGAATCATTAAATGGCATTTATGACTTGTATGCATTGAATGAGGAACATTGATGGCGGTTTTTGGTAGTTGTAAGTGGAATTTTGATTAATGAAAAGTGCTTAGTTATGTTCCTTGTCAAATTACCTTTCCGATGATATAAGATACATACCTTGATTATTTGCGGGTCATGAAATGTGTTGGTTTGTGTTTTGGTTCGTGCACTTAGGAAATACAGCAAACAGGGCCTGGAAAACGATCAGGACGCCGTCCAGATACTGGGGATGCCGTCCCACCTTTTGAACCTGGACGCCGTCTAGGATATCAGGACGCCGTCCCACCCTTCATTTTGGGACGCCGTCTAGCCATTTGGGACGCCGTCCCATTGTACTAAAACTGGCTGTTTGGGTTGTCATTTGACGAAAAATGTTTGGGATGTTCTAGACCTCCAATTCACTTGCAACTTGTTTTAACATGCTTATATATGAATAACTAGCATAGAAAATTTGTCCGAGACCCGACCCGAACATGTTGACTTTTCCGTTGACTTTGACCCGACCAAGTTTGACTTTTTGTCAAACTTAACCAAATACTTATGCAACCTTTCTAGCATGATTATTTACTTGTAACTTGCATGAAACTTGACTAGTTGATTCACATGTTAATATAATCGAGTCGTAACGAGCCATAGGACTAATTGAACATCTTTGACCCTTCGTGACTATCGTTATTGATACAACCTATTTGTTTAGGTCAAGACTAGCATTGTTCTTTGCACACGTTACTTGTCGAAGTACTTTTTGGTTCGTGCATACAAGGTGAGATCATAGTCCCACTTTTACTCTTTTTGAACTTACTTTTGGGATGAGAAAACATAAACGTTCTTTTAAACTACGTGAACACAAGTACAGGGAAAACAAACATTCTACATACGAGTTTGAACACAAATCCTCAATTCGATTATCATTAGTTACATCAGATGGTGTAAGCGAGAACTTATGTTATATGGCCATATGGGTTTGACAAACCCTCACTTCGGACGGTTCGCTACCGTCTACGGGTGAAATATATTTTCGGGAAACAGTGTATGTTCTAACACTATTATTACGGGGTTCAACGGACGGAATGTTAAGCTTTGATAATTGAGTGCTCGTGAATATTAACTTTTAGAATGTACTATGACTTTATCGATGTTACAAATCTTGTGGTTCAACTTATTTTTACTCACTTACTTATTTAAACCTATGATTTCACCAACGTTTTCGTTGACAGATTCTCTATGTTTTTCTCAGGTCCTTGAACTTAGGTGATATATGCTTCCGCTCATACTTTTTGATACTTGCATTGGATGTCGAGTATACTTGCATACGTGGAGCGTCTTTTTGACTACTTTTAATCGTGTCGCACGTGTTTCATACAAACTTTAAACATTGTTATGTACTTGTTATGGAAACTACTTTTGTAAACTTTGAAACACCCTTATTCATGAAATGAATGCGACATACTTTTCGGTCAAACTTTGTTATAAAGACTTACGACCATGTAATGGGACCATACGTAGATGACGCCGTCATTTGACGATTTGTCGGGGTCGCTACATTTTCCGTGTCGCTACCCTACCTACCCTTTAAAGAAATTTCGTCCCGAAATTTGAGTGTGGTCGTCATGGCTAAAAATAAAAATGTTTTTATGACGAATATGAGTTGATAAATATAGTTTTATCATTATTGAGCGACATAGATAAAATAATTCGATTACTTGAGGAGGATAGGTGAAGCTATTACAAAAGAGTGAAATGAGAAAATTAAAGGTCCGTCTTAACTTTTGACGTAGTCACGGTTGATTTTCTGGAATTCATGGAATTTAAAGAAAATCTTCTAATCAGAAAGAAAATTTAATAGCACGATTTATTAGCAATTTGTTGGAATTACGGAAGAACAGAAATATCAAGGAAATATTTTCGTGATATGCTTAGAGATTAAGTAGAATGAAAGAGTCGTGTAACATGCCACATGATGAGGATAAGGTCTGTAAATCATCATCACGTTACATTAGAAATTTAGCATGACTTACTGTAATATAACCACGTTGGCCTGACGTCATTATATTATACTAACTCATGCTTCAATTCCCAACACTTCTCTAGGAAATCATTCATAATTTAAACTCGAATTTTAAAGAAATTTAGAAACTAAAATAGCTTCCTTTATGAAGTAACACAAATAGCACGAAGAGATAGATAATTTCGGACAAAGATATTTATGAAGGTATCTTCAGAAATATCGAAGATATTTATAATGAAAGATACGATGATATCTTAGAATTTAAAATATTTAAGATCAGGAGATGATGAAGAAATTCGTCCGCAAGGATTTAGAGTAAGGAGCAAGGTATTTGCTAAAGATTTCATCAGCTTTTTCAAAACTCAGAAAACTGATTCATAGGCTAAAGCGCTTTTCAGAAATTCAGAATTGAAGTTTTGTAAATCCAGGAGATAGAATATATATATATATATATATATATATATATATATATATATATATATATATATATATATATATATATATATATATATATATATATATATATATATTATATAATTGTTATCGTAGAATCTCTGAGGAATTCAAGATTATCGATTGATGCCTCCCGGTATTTGGTATGGTAATTATCGTTACAAGATGCCGATGAGTTTCATGATAAGATTTCAATAGATAAATATAGTGATTTGTCGGAGAGATTTAAGCCAAGGAGCAACGAGGTTGCTGGTACGTCTGCTGGTAATATGATGGAATATAAAAGGTTCCCTGATAACAACAAAAGAGCATGCATATATATCAAGGTTATAATAAGGTTGATTCAAACAAAAAGTCGAAGTTGACTTGTTGGAGCTGTGACAAAACTAGCTATCTCGAACAGGAGTTGCAAAGTTATTTTCGGTAATAATAATAACGCTAAAGGAATTAGCACAGTTACGTGTTAAACGTTTCCTCAGGTTCTGAGTGTTTTCAGGTGCATAACTATATGCATAAATCTTTCCTTCCGTAGATGAAGTGCGGTTGGTTCATCCTCTCGATTGAGTTGTTTTCAAGAATCATGAAAGGTTTGTACGCAGATTTTAATTGTCAAGATAGAAACGAGGTTTAAGGTGAAATCAAGTGGCAAACTTGAAGAAATGTTTAGTTTTATATGTTATAATAAATATTTTAATTCATTTTAATTGTCCAATGTTTGTAGTCCACAGTTAGCAGTCCACAATTAATAGTTCAACAATTCATATATAGTTTAATATATAATATTCGAATTAATTAATACGTGTTGTGACCCATTGTATACATGTCTCAGACTCGATCACAACTCAAACTATATATATTATTTTGGAATCAACCTCAACCCTGTATAGCTAACTCGATCATTACTGCATATAGAGTGTCTATGGTTATTCCAAATAATATATATAGATGTGTCGATATGATATGTCAAAACCTTGTATACGTGTCCCGATATTTAAAGTGCGTAAAATAAATAACAGAAATTAAATGACAATAAATAAAATTGCAAGAATTACGATAAATAAATTGCGATAAATAAAATGTAATAATCAGTTAGCTAGGAACAGTTAGCTAGGATTTTGTTAGCGTGAATTCTTAACAAAATTTCTCATAATTAATTTGTTTGTTTCTAACAAATTTTATTTTTGTCCAATATTTTCTTCATTATGCCACTTGTTGGATTCTGATAAGTCAAAATCCAAATACGAAATTGAATGAAAATGGTTATTCTGTGGTGAACGGATTCGTATATCTGTGGATGTGAGTAGGATAGTAGATGACTGTTGAATCAGATTCGAAGAATGTACAGTGTAACTTATTAATGTGAAATCTAGATATTTCTCGGGTATTACCTACCCGTTAAAATATTTTCACCATTAATCTTTTGTACAAAAGAATTTTTAATTACAATCTTTATGAAAATATACTTACATATGTAGTGACCCGACAAAATCGTCATTGACGGCGCCGCTAACTTAGGTCCCGTTACGTGGTCGTAGTCCCTATATGAGACTCGTTTGACCAAAATTATGTCGCATTCATTTGAAAAGTACAAGACTTACAAAGTTTAGTTTACCAAACGGATCGAAAACAAGTTTAAGTTTACAAAAGTAGTAAAGTATAAATGATATAACTTGCGACATAATTAGTTGAAAATCACGGTTGCTATAAATAGCATAAGTATGTAAATATTTGTTTGAATCCAAAGATGCTATCACTAGCGTATGCATGTATGCTTGACTTCAAGCAAGTAATCAAAGTGTATGCATGTATGCTTGACCCCAAGCAAGTATGAGTGTAGGCGGAAGCATGTATCAAATAGCCATTCATGAACCTGAGAAACATATAGAAAACTGTCAATGAAAAACGTTGGTGAAAACATAGGTGTTTGTAAACGTATGTTTTTGAACCACAAGATTTTTGTATTTTCATAACGTTGATTATCTGAATCGTTTGCATTCCAAAAGTATTGTTCGCGAGCACCCAATTATCAAGACTTAACTATTTTGTACCCTGTTACGTAGTGTTAGAACATACACTAAACCCGAAAATATATTTCATCCATTAACGGTAGCGAACCATTCGAATGAGGCTTGTCAAGCCCATGTGATCACATAATATAAGTTCTCGCTTACACCCTGCAAGTGTAACGAATGATAATTGAATTGAGGCTTTTTGTTCTAACTCGCTGTGGAATGTTTGTTTTTGTACTTGTGTTCAAAATATAAAGTATGTAGTATAAAACTGTATATGTTTCTCATCCCATGATTTAAAAGTATAAAAGTTGTTGAAAGATGGGACTATGATCTCACCCCGAGTGCACGAGTATAAAGGTACTTCACAAAGTAAACGTGTACATGAAAGTTACCTAGCCTTGACCTAAACAAGTAAGTTGTATCAATTAACTGGTTACGACCCAAGGTCGGGCAAAATGTGTTCAATTAGTCCTATGGCTCATTAGGACTCGATTAGTATAGCATGTGAATCACGTTGTCCAGTTTCATGCAGGAATTAAGTATAAAAGAATGTTAGAAAGATTGCATAAACGTTTGGTTAAGTTTGATTAAAAGTCAACTTGGGTCGGGTCAAAGTCAACAAAAAAGTCAACACATTCGGGTCGGGTCTCGAACTATTTTTCTGAGGTTTTTAATCATATATAAGCATGTTAGAACAAGTTACATGTGAATCGGAGGTACGTAGCATAGCAAACATTTTTTGAAATTTGACAATGTAGGTCAGAAGCCAAACACGGCAAATGCCGCCAATAGGCGTGGCCTGGTGCCTGGTCTGTTTCAAAAGTTCAAGTCTCAACTAAACTTCAATTTAGCACAAATCACAAACCGTAAACACTTAGAACACGTATCTTATATCGTTGGAAAGGTATTTTGACGAGGAACACAACTAACTACTTTTCATCAAGCAAAAACATCGATTACAATAACCGAAATCTTATCAAATGATCGTTAATGGTTTATTTTCAAAGTTTCGAGTTCACAAAATGCATTTTAAGATTCAGGAATCCAATTCACACATATGATATGCCGTTTTGAAGGTAATGAAACATACATTAAAACTAAATACTTACTAATAACAATTCATGGCATTCAAAACATCGAAAGTCCATTTTAAGAGTTATCAAACCCTAACCAAAACTCACAAAATCAATATTCATGTGTTTGAAGTTTTCTTAATCAACCTATACATCAAAACGAAGCTAGTGATACTAGTAACACAATTAAAACATGAACTTTACCAATTTAACAACATTTAATCACCCAAAACTCAAGATTAAGCACACCCATTTCAAATGTTCAAACTAGTTACTCAAAACAACAAATCGAGCAAATAAATCATATATTCATGTTAGACACGAGCCATAGACACTAACTAACACCATTTCAAGTCAAAAACACGAATTTAGAGAAATCTAGAATTTTAGAAATGTTACCCAAACGAGATGAAGTTGGTATCAAATTGTAGAGGATGAAGAGAGGATTCCAAATATGTAATTTGTTTTGATGTTTGTTTGCTTGAATTGAAATAGATAATGAATTAGTGGATTGGGTGTTTGAGTTCCAAAAATGGAAGTAGAGAGAAAAGAGAAAAAGAGATGTGGGATTGAATGAGTGGTGGTAGTGGTGGGTTGACTAGTTGACCTAGTCAACTAGTTTGCCCACTTGACACCAATAGTCCCTCGAGTTTAAAAGCGGGTGCGGGAATTAACCAAACGAGTATTTCAAAAATGCTCGAGTAAACTAGTGATGTTATAATTAAATAACAGGAATTTTAAGAACGTTAGTCAACGGAAAAATACGATTTTAAATAACGAAAGGTATTATTTTAAAAAAAAAAGACGGTGTTAAAATAAATTTAACGGAAAAACGCAGGATGTTACAACATATATATTCTCTTCAGATGTAATCATGGATTTAATGAGTCAATATGATATTAAACGCATTTGATTTACCGTTAGAACAAGAATATATAATCCCTAGAACATTAGAGATTACATAATCGTCATGTCGTACGAAGATAAATGATGTAGAACGTCATGTAGAATGATGATTATGCTCGAGGTATAGATTACGATGTTGAGGCGTGGATTGTTGATGGTACTGGTGCTGTTATTGATGGTACTGTTGGTGCTGGTGATGTTGTTGAAGCTGGTAAATTTTGCACCATATTCTCCAGATTGATTACTCGAGCGCGAAGTTCGTTAACTTCTTCTATTATTTCGGGATGATTGTCAGTCGGAACGAGGGGATGAATAAGGTTTAGAATTGTGGATAGAATATAATTGTGTCGAGCTACTCTAGAATGAGGCTGAAAATGGTGTTTCGGATAGGTTCGCCGGTAAGTACTTCAGATTCTTTACCAAGATGGAACTGTGGTGGATGAAAGGGATCGCCTTCTTATTGTCTCCAATGATTAAGTAGGCTACGAACCCACCAGATGAATTGGGGATGGCTGATTGGTTGATTCATTTTGGTAACGCTGCCTCCGGATCTTAGGTGAACGTCCATGTCGGAATAGCTGTCGGATTCCGAAGAACTTGAACTAGTTGAGGGATTCATCTCATACAATCAGATGAAGGATTTTCGATAAGAAATAGACTATAGGATGTAGATTAGTACCCTGCAATACATAATTTACATATGCATATATAATACTAAAATTTTATAAGTTACAGAGGAATCTACGGAAGCTGTCAGGCAAAGGTAGCAGTAACAAATACGCTAAGATATAAATTAGCAGATACGATAAGATATGAATTTCGTCTATACACTATTCATGCAATCAATGCAGTAAGATGTGTCTAGACTAAGAATGATTAGCAGATAATTTTCGACACGAAATGATAAGAAAAACTTTTGACATGCTGACACGGTCGAAGTCCAGACTCACTAATGCATCAAAGCAACTATCAGTTAGACACACTAATCCAAGACCTGGTTCCCTAAGACCAACGCTCTGATACCACCTATAACGACCCGTCCTAATCTATATGGATGAATACATTACATTTGGTTACATCGCGAGGTACTTGACCTCTATATGATACATTTTACAAACATTGCATTCATTTTTAAAAGACAAACTTTCATTACATCGAAAGTTGACAGGCATGCATACCATTTCATAATATATCAACTATCAATGACTTAATACTAATCTTGTTGAGCTCAACGACTCGAATGCAACGTGTTTTGAAATATGTCATGAATGACTCCAAGTAATATCTCTAGAATGAGCTAATGCACAGCGGAATATTTCTATCATACCTGAGAATAAACATGCTTTAAAATATCAACCAAGAGGTTAGTGAGTTCATAAGTTTATCGTAAACAATAAAATTCATCATTTTGATAGACCACAAGATTCAAATACAGTACACCTATCTCGTGTACGAAACCATTTTTATAAATCTTAGTAACCGTACACATATCTCGCGTACAAAAATATCATACACATAACCTGTGTATAAAATCATTCTCTCAATACATAACATTCACTTTTCATTCATTGCTTGGCTTGGTAACCGACCTTAACATATAATGCGTATAAATAATATCCCCAAAAAAAACAGAACATCTCGTCTGTATAATATATAAACCTCGAAGTACTAAACACCACGCCCACTAGCTCTTCCGTCTAGTGAACATTCTGGGTGGGGGTGTTAAACCCGGTAGCTTCCTTTAGGATTCGCGTGAATTAGGGCCATACCCGTTTTCTAATTCTTAGGTTACCAAAAAATAATAATCAGGGGAAAATATTCACAACAATTAGTGGCAATTATAACGTCCAAGTAATTCAATAATAATCCACAGAACTTCTGTCTGCATAATAATTCATTCGAGGAATGTTTTGCTTGTGTCTATCTCGTCAAACATTTATAAAAGCATTTCATGTTTTCTCAGTTCAGAATATATTTCAAAAGCATTTAATAAAGCAGTAGTAAAAACAGCGCATGTATTCTCAGTTCCAAAAATGTAAAGAGTAAAAGGGAATCAAATGAACTCACAATACGATATTTTGTAGTAAAAATATGCATACGACGATACTGAACAATGCAGGAATGGCCTCGGATTCATGAACCTATATAATGTATATATAATAACACATATAATGTAATTGAACAAATTTATGTATTATTAGTGATATAAATGATGTTTTAATAGTTTTTATGTTAATAACCTAATTAAATATATTTATTTTATACATTATATATAATAGTAAATATTTGTTATAAAAATATTGATATAGTTTTGTTAAATATATTTTTATATAACTAATTTTTTTTATTGTAATAATAATAATAATATTCGTAGTGATATTGATGATAATAATATAGTTATTATAAAAATAGTGATACTAGTAGTAATAGAAATGGTAATAATATTAATAATAATGTTAAAAAATAATGATATTGTGAATAAAAATGAAAATACCTATAATACTAATAATAATGATAATACTAATAAATAGTAACAGTAATAATAATAATAATAATAATAATAATAATAATAATAATAATAATAATAATAATAATAATAATAATAATAATAATAATAATAATAATAATAATAATAAAATGAGTATACTACCTCCAAGCTTCTTCTAAAAAAACGCTTCAGACTGGGCTCGAACCCGTGATCTCCCGCTCACCCACTAACACCCTTAACCAGTCCCTCTACCTTGTTTTTCTGATTTAGTTCATAGCCTAATTCTATTTAACTCGTATTTTCATTTTCAAGCCCAAACAGCACAACACTTGGCCCAACAGGAACTATCGGCCCAACAATCCAAAAGTGTAAACTCGTTTCTTGATATGTTAGTTATATGGAATAAAAATTCCTCGGTGGATAACCGATGGTAATACCCGTACGAATATGATGACTCAAAAGACTCCAAACTAATACATCTCCATTTGTAAATCGAAAGTGTTTCCATTTTCAACACTCGACCCCATACAAAATAAGAACTAGGACGTTTTGTAATTAGATTTCGAAACAGAGAAAAAAAAATGAAATTCCCCATCATTATTGAAAGGACCCGTCCTAATCCATCCGGACGAAGTCCGTATCGATTATAAACGATTCACAATAGTTGATTTCATCGCGAGGTACTTGACCTTTATATGATACATTTTACAAACATTGCATTCGTTTTTGAAAAGACAATATTTTATTACATCAAAAGTTGATAGCATGCATACCATTTCTTAATATATCTAACTATAAATTGACTCAATAATAATCTTGATGAACTCGACGACTTGAATGCAACGTCTTTTAAAATATGTCATGAATGACTCCAAGTAATATCTCTAAAATGAGCAAATGCACAGCGGAAGATTTCTTTCGTACCTGAGAATAAACATGCTTTCAAGTTTCAACCAAAAGGTTGGTGAGTTCATTAGTTTATCATCAAATAATCATTTCATAATTTTAATAGACCACAAGATTTCATATTTTCATTTCTCATAAACATACGTCCCATACATAGAGACAAAATAATCATTCATATGGATTGAACACCTGGTAACCGACATTCACAATATGCATATAAGAATATCCCCATCATTCCGGGATCCTCCTTCGGACATGATATAAATTTCGAAATACTAAAGCATCCGGTACTTTGGATGGGGCTTGTTGAGCCCGATAGATCTATCTTTAGAGTTCGCGTCAATTAGGGTGTCTGTTCCCTAATTCTTAGATTACCAGACTTAATAAAAAGGGGCATATTCGATTTCGATCATTCAACCATATAATGTAGTTTCAATTACTTGTGTCTATTTCGTAAAACAGTTATAAAAACAGCGCATGTATTCTCAGTCCCAAAAATATATATTGCGAAAGCATTTAAAAAGGGAATAATGAAAACTCACCTAATGTATTTTGTAGTAAAAATACATATAACTATATTGAACAACTGAACAATGCAGGGTTGATCTCGGATTCACGAACCTATATCATTTGTATATTCATTAATACATATAATCGTAATCGGATAAGATTATATATATTTATTATTTATAATCATACTTGTGATATTATCTGTTATATAGATAAATTTAATGTATTAGATTTATGTATATTTTATATAGCTAATATTCATTATAACATATTAATAATATAATTTTCTATTAATGTTTATATATGATAAAAATATATTATTATATATTAATTGATATTCTTCATATATAGCTTAGTTATTATTATTTTAAAGTAACAAAATAGAGTGATATCTAATATTAATATTATCGTAATGCATTTTTATATATAAAAAATATATCTATTTGTAATGTTACTAAAATGATAAGAAAGATAATATTAATAATACTAATAATACTAATAATAATAATAGTGTTAATTTTAATAATGATAAGTATAATAACTTTGATAATTATTAATTACTATAATACTTTATTTTAATAATAAAATGATAATAATAATAACCTTGTTAATAATAATAATATTTATAATAAACTTCGTGTTAAATTTCTAAACATAATTACAGTTTTTATAACTTAATTTCATAATTATATACATATTTGTACAGGTATTCATATAGTTTATAACCAGTTTCCAACTTTTACCATAACAACTTTTATCACTAACCTCATAGTTGTTTTTAATTGTGTTCGTAATCATAAAAAATTAATAATAACAATAATAATGATATAATAATAATATAATACTAATAATAATAATGTTAATACTAATAATCCTTATAATGTAACTATATTGATGATACTAATTTAATAATACCATAATACTAGGAATAACAATAACATAACAATAACTATAATAACAATACAATAACAAAGTAATAATAATAATAATAATAATTATTATTATTATTATTATTATTATTATTACCTTAAAGGCAAAAAAAAAACAGCTCGTCCAAGCCGGGACTCGAACCCGCGACCTCTTGATACCCGACTCATACTCAAGACCACTCCTCCGTCTGCTTTCTTTCTGAATTAGTGTATCTAACTAAATATATAACTCGTATTCATTTCTGTTCCCTCTCCATCCTCTTCTCCATTTTACAACTACCAGTGAACCTCACTAATCAAGATATGAAATTTCATTTTCGTTTCAGACTTGTAACAAACGAAGAAACAGAGATGTGATGCTCTTTATCGATGGAAAACGAAGAAAAAAAAAATGATAAAGCAGCATTGCTGCTGTCGCAACTTCATAAAAAAATAATGATTTTCAATTTGAGAACGTTTTAGCTAAATGTTATAAAACGAAATAAGTTTCAAATCCATCCTATAAACTTTCTAATTCATCAATTTAACATGAATCATCAAAACAAATTTAAATTTCGCGAAGAACACAAAAGTTTGACTTTTATCTTTAAAACTTTGACCTTAAAATTAGGATGGGATTTGAAAGATTGGAAGCTGTAACTTTACAGATAGATTGAGTATAAAGTTTCTAACAAAACTGCATTAACAGATTTGTTATTTCGATTCGATTCCTGACTTTTGCATAAATGAACCAATAACAGAGAACCGATGGTTGTTCTTGACCTTTTGATTTAATTTTACAGAATAAAGTGATTTATAAATTGATATTTGATATAGGTAGTGCAGTCGACTGATTCCTCTTCCTGTTATTATGGATTTTCGGTGGTTGTAAAAAAAAGAAACAGGCGACAGGTAATGTAACACAGAGGAAGGAGATAACCAAAATAAAAAATAAAAAAAATATATAAAGTAGATAAAGTAGATATCAACTTGCAACTGAATTTGTCATAAGGTGAAATTGATTGGTACGATTCTTATCAATCACCTACAGCAACACTCAAGTTGCTTAATAGATTTTGGATCATATAGTTGTCTTGTTTACTTATTTATCTATTTATTTATTCATATAAGTGTATATGCGTAATTATATATATATATATGGATTTAGGTTTGTATATTTATTTATACAATCAGTATTTTATATATGTATAAGTATTTATATATATATCAGTAGTTATATATCTATCTGCAATTAAATTTTAATTAACATTAGTAATTATTAATGTATTAATGTTAATAATATTATTAACATTTCTAATAAATAAAATATTTAAATCACAACTAAATTATAAGTTTACTTATTCTTAAAAAAAATTATTTTATTAATCGTACCTTAAAGTTATTAGAATCTTAATATTTATAACTATAACTATATGAATAATAATAATAATAATAATAATAATAATAATAATAATAATAATAATAATAATAATAATAATAATAATAATAATAATAATGGAAGTAGTAACATTAATAGTACTTAGTGATATTAATTGGTAATAATAAAAATGATAATAATATTAATCCTATTATTTGTATTATCCTAATCAACAACAACCACTAATAATAATAACAATCACAATTTTAATAATAATAATAATAACTAAGGGTATTTAAATCTTAACTAAATTATACTTTTAATTTTTCTTATAATAATCTTTATATATAAAATCTTTATTTGAAAATCATAGTTTTTCAAATAATGGTGGTAATATTGATATTAATACTGAAAGTGATAATATTATTATAAAAACAACTACGTCTTAACTTGTAATTAGATTTAATATATTACTATCACATATTATCAATTTTGTAATATTTAATAATTATTTAATGTATAACAACATATATTGAATATTTATTATTTATATATTTTATATATTTTACAATACGTAATATTACTTATGCATAGTATGCATATATATATATATATATATATATATATATATATATATATATATATATATATATATATATATATATATATATATATATTACATACAATTATTTGTGAATCGTCGGGAATGGTCAAAGGTTAAATTTATTCATGTAATCTGTTCCAAAGTTTTCGAGACTCAACATAACAGACTTTGCTTATCGTGTCGAAAACATATAAAGATTAAGTTTAAATTTGGTCGAAAATTCTCGGGTCGTCACAGTACCTACCCGTTAAAGAAATTTCGTCCCGAAATTTGAGTGAGGTGGTCATGGTTAACAATAAATATGTTTTCATGACACATACGAGCTGAGATTTAGAGTTTCATTAACATTGGTAAATATAGATAAAACAATTCGATTATTCGAAGAGTACGAATGAAGCTATCACAAAAGATCGAGATGAAGAAATGGAGATTTTCCCTAACTTTTGACGTAGTCGTGATTGAATTCCGGAATTCAAGGGATTTAAATAAATCTTCGAAATCTAAGAGATTTGATTCGTCGGCGAATAAGGAAATGTAGATTTCTATAATTAAATGCGGTGATCTGCCTCGATTCCTCTGTCTGATATTTTCACTATAAATTTTTACCTTTTCCGTTCCATTAATTTTCACCACTTCAATACTCAATTCCCAAATTCAAAAGATCGTGAAAATGCTTAATCCAGTTCTGATCCTTGTCCTTATCCTGATTATCGCAGCAATCATTCTCCTTTTCCAACTTCCACCGGAGGAATCCGTTTATTTCTACTATGCTTTAGGGATTATTGTATTTATAATCCTCTTGTGTCTTTATATTGCTATACGAACTGATATCCACGGTTTGTAATTTCGGTGTTGTTGTTGGGCTTTATATTTTCTCTTATATTTTGGAGCTCTTTGCCTTTTTATTATCCTCCCGACCTCTAGTAAAGCGAGTAACGGTCCAGAATTCGTAAGTATGGAATTTCGAATAAACATCGTGTTCTAAATAAGAACTAATGTATTAGCACGATTTGATTTATCAAATTACCAGAATCACTGAGAATAGAACGATCAAGAATATACTTTCTTGATATGTTCAGAAGTTAAGCATAATGAAAGAGTTATGTAACATGGCACGTGATGACGTTAGGATCTGTGAATCATCACGTCCCATTAGAAACTCAGCATGACTTACTGTAATATAATCACGTTGATCAAGTGTCATTATATTATACTAACTCATGCTTCAGTTCCCAACACTACTTCAATAACATTCATATTTTAAGCTCGAAAGTTTACAGAATATTGAAACTAACAGTTTCTATATGTTGTAACACTGATAGCACTAAGAGATTAATGATTCCAGATAAGAATAGTTATGGAAATATCTTCAGAAATATGAAGGATATTTATAATGAAAGATACGATGATATCTTGGAATTTCTAATATCGATGGATGATGAAGAAGATTTATCCGTAACGGTTTAGATTCGGAAGCAAAGTATTCGCTAAAAATTTCATCAGAAACAGAATCATTTGGATTCTTTGAAGTCAAACTTATTCTTTGCGATTTGTCCCCGGCTTTCTTCATAGTTTTGCATAATCTGCTTTTTGGTACCAAATTTTCTATTGAATGTTTCCAATATAATGATACACAGGAATCACGAAGAGGTATATAATTTCGGACGAGAATATTTATGAAAATATCCTCAGAAATATCGAAGATATTGATGATGATATTTTGGAATTTCGAAGTTCAATGGTTGATGGAGACAGATTTTCCGCAAGATTTTAACATGACTTCGGAGCAAGATATTCTCTAAAGATTTCAACGGATCCAGAATTATCTGGATTCTTCGAATATATGGTATGGTCCTTGTATTTGTCCTTGGTCTCCTTCATGGTTAACTCTATCCGTTTTCCAGTTCCAACGTTTCTGAGCTTTTCCAACATATTATTCTTTATCATCAAGCTTCCAATGATTAAGGTCGTTTACGGTTGTCTATGGTTTCTGCTGCTTCATTCAGCTTTTTTAACATTCAGAGTATTGATTTGTGACTGAGTGCTTTTCAGAATTTCAGAATGAGAGATCATAATTCTAAGAGATAAATGTCATACATATAACTGTTGATGTAGATATGCTGTGAGTTTTCAAAGTACTGATTGCTGATTCCCGGTAATTGTTATGGCAGTTCTCGTTACAAGATGCGGATGAGTATATGATAGAGTTTCAATGAATAAATATAATGATTTGTCAGAGAGATTTGAGCCAAGGAGCAACGAGGTTGCTGGTACGTCTGCTGGTAATATAATGGAATATAAAAGAATTCTCCGGTATCAAAAGGGTAATCGTATATATCAGGGTTATAGTAAGGCTACTTCGAATGAAAAGTCAAAGTTGACTTGCTGGAGCTGTGACAAAATTGGCTACTTTGAAAAGGGATCGCAAAGCTATTTTCGGTAATAACAACGCCAAAGGAGCTAGCACAGATACGTGTTAAACATTTACTCAGGTTCTGAGTGTTTTCAGGTGCATAACTATATGCATTAATCTTTTCTTCCGTAGATGAAGTGCGATTGGTTCAACCTCTCGATTGAGGTGTTTTTAAGAATCATGAAAGGTTTGAACGCAGATGGTAATCGTCAAGATACAAATGAGGTTTAAGATGAAATCAAGTGGCAAACTTGAAGAATTGTTTAGTTTCATATGTTATAATCAATATTTTAATTCATTTTTAATTGTCCAATCTTATTAGTCCACAGTCGATAGTCCACAGTTGACAGTCCAATAATTCATATATAGTTTAATATATAATATTCGATTTAATTAATATGTATCGTGACCCGTATATGTCTCAGACTCGATCACAACTCAAAGTATATATATATTTTGGAATCAACCTCAACCCTGTATAGCTAACTCCAACATTTGCATATAGTGTGCCTATGGTTGTTCCGTAATATACATATAGATGGGTCGATATGATATGTCAAAACATTGTATATGTGTCCCGATAATTAAAGTGCGTAAAATAAATAACAGAAATTAAATGACGATAAATAAAATTGCGATAAATTAAAATGTAATCAGTTAGCTAGGAACAGTTAGCTAGGATTTTGTTAGCGTGGATTCTTAACAAATTTTCTCATAGTTAATTTGTTTGTTTCTAACAAATTTTATTCCGTCAAATGTTTTCTTCATTATGCCACTTGTTGGATCCTGATAAATCAAAATCCAAATATGAAATTGGGTGAACATGGTTATTCTGTGGTGAATGGATACGTATATTGGTGGTTGTAAATAGGATAGTAAACGACTGTTGAATTAGATTTGAAAGAATGTACAGTGTACTTATTAATGTGAAATCTAAATATTCCTAGGGTATTACCTACCCGTTAAAATATTTTCACAATTAACACTTTGTACGAAAGAATTTTTAATTACAATCTTTATGAAAATATATATACATATATATTTTCTTCAGATGTAATCATGGATTCATTGAGTTAATATGATATTAAACTCATTTGGTTTACCGTTAGAACTAGAATACATAATCTCTAAAACATTTAGAGATTACTTGATTGCTATGAAGAACGGAGATAATTGATGTAGAACGATACGTAGAAAGATGTTAATCGATGTAGGATGTCATGTAGTACGATGATTATGCTGGAGATACAGAATGAGATGTTGAGGCATGGATTGTTGATGGTACAGATGCTGTTACTGATGGTACTATTGGTGTCGGTGATTTTGCTGAAGCTGGTAAATTTTGCACCATATTCTCCAAATTGATTACTCGTGCACGAAATTCGTTGACATCTTCTATTATTCCGGGATGATTGTCGGTCAGAACGAGCGGATGAATAAGATCTAGAATTTGAGATAGTATATAATCATGGCGAGATATCGGGGGAATGAGGGTGAAAATGGTGTTTCGGACTGGTTCGCTGATAAGTGCTTCAGGTTCATCGCCAAGAGGTAAATTCGGTTGGTGAAAAGGATCGCCTTCTTCGCGTCTCCATTGATTAAGTCGACTACGAACTCATCAGATGAATTGGGGATGACCGATTGATTGACCCATTCCGGTTACACTGCTTTCGGAGTTCGAGTGAAACTCCATATCAGAATAGCTGTCGAAATCCGATGAATTCGAACTGGTTGAGGGATTCATCTAGTACGATCAGATGAAGGATTTTCGATAATAAATAAATTATAGGATGTAGATTAGTACCCTGCAATACTTAATTTACATATGCATATATAATACTAAAATCCCATAAGTTACGGAGGAATCTACAGAAGTTGTCAGGCAAAGTCTACAGTAACAGATATGCTGAGATATGAATTAGCAGATACGCTAAGATACGAATTTTGTCTATACACTATTCATGCAATCATTGTAGTAAGATGTGTCTAGACTAAGAATGATAAGCAGGTAATTTCCTAAGGATGATAAGCAGATGATTTCCGACTAGAAATGATAAGCAAAACTTTTGACATGCAGACACGGTCGAAGACCAGACTCACTAAGGCATCTAAACAACTACTAGTTAGACACACTAATGCAAGACCTGGTTCGCTAAGACCATCGCTCTGATACCAACTGAAAGGACCCGTCCTAATCCATTCGGACGAAGTCCGTATCGATTATAAACGATTCACAATAGTTGATTTCATCGCGAGGTACTTGACCTCTATATGATACATTTTACAAACATTGCATTCGTTTTTGAAAAGACGATATTTTATTACATCAAAAGTTGACGGCATGCATACCATTTCTTAATATATCTAACTATAAATTGACTCAATAATAATCTTGATGAACTCGACGACTTGAATGCAACGTCTTTTAAAATATGTCATGAATGACTCCAAGTAATATCTCTAAAATGAGCAAATGCACAGCGGAAGATTTCTTTCGTACCTGAGAATAAACATGCTTTCAAGTGTCAACCAAAAGGTTGGTGAGTTCATTAGTTTATCATCAAATAATCATTTCATAATTTTAATAGACCACAAGATTTCATATTTTCATTTCTCATAAACATACGTCCCATACATAGAGACAAAATAATCATTCATATGGATTGAACACCTGGTAACCGACATTCACAATATGCATATAAGAATATCCCCATCATTCCGGGATCCTCCTTCGGACATGATATAAATTTCGAAATACTAAAGCATCCGGTACTTTGGATAGGGCTTGTTGAGCCCGATAGATCTATCTTTAGAGTTCGCGTCAATTAGGGTGTCTGCTCCCTAATTCTTAGATTACCAGACTTAATAAAAAGGGGCATATTCGATTTCGATCATTCAACCATATAATGTAGTTTCAATTACTTGTGTCTATTTCGTAAAACAATTATAAAAACAGCGCATGTATTCTCAGTCCCAAAAATATATATTGCGAAAGCATTTAAAAAGGGAATAATGAAAACTCACATAATGTATTTTGTAGTAAAAATACATATAACTATATTGAACAACTGAACAATGCAGGGTTGATCTCGGATTCACAAACCTATATCATTTGTATATTCATTAATACATATAATCGTAATTGGATAAGATTATATATATTTATTATTTATAATCATACTTGTGATATTATATGTTATATAGATAAATTTAATGTATTAGATTTATGTATATTTTATATAGCTAATATTCATTATAACATATTAATAATATAATTTTCTATTAATGTTTATATATGATAAAAATATATTATTATATATTAATTGATATTCTTCATATATAGCTTAGTTATTATTATTTTAAAGTAACAAAATAGAGTGATATCTAATATTAATATTATCGTAATGCATTTTTATATATAAAAAATATATCTATTTGTAATGTTACTAAAATGATAAGAAAGATAATATTAATAATAGTAATAATACTAATAATGATAATAGTGTTAATTTTAATAATGATAAGTATAATAACTTTGATAATTATTAATTACTATAATACTTTATTTTAATAATAAAATGATAATAATAATAACCTTGTTAATAATAATAATATTTATAATAAACTTCGTGTTAAATTTCTAAACATAATTACAGTTTTTATAACTTAATTTCATAATTATATACATATTTGTACAGGTATTCATATAGTTTATAACCAGTTTCCAACTTTTACCATAACAACTTTTATCACTAACCTCATAGTTGTTTTTAATTGTGTTCGTAATCATAAAAAATTAATAATAACAATAATAATGATATAATAATAATATAATACTAATAATAATAATGTTAATACTAATAATCCTTATAATGTAACTATATTGATGATACTAATTTAATAATACCATAATACTAGGAATAACAATAACATAACAATAACTATAATAACAATACAATAACAAAGTAATAATAATAATAATAATAATAATAATAATAATAATAATAATAATAATAATAATTACCTTAAAGGCTAAAAAAAAACAGCTCGTCCAAGCCGGGACTCGAACCCGCGACCTCTCGATACCCGACTCATACTCAAGACCACTCCTCCGTCTGCTTTCTTTCTGAATTAGTGTATCTAACTAAATATATAACTCGTATTCATTTCTGTTCCCTCTCCATCCTCTTCTCCATTTTACAACTACCAGTGAACCTCACTAATCAAGATATGAAATTTCATTTTCGTTTCAGACTTGTAACAAACGAAGAAACAGAGATGTGATGCTCTTTATCGATGGAAAACGAAGAAAAAAAAATGATAAAGCAGCATTGCTGCTGTCGCAACTTCATAAAAAAATAATGATTTTCAATTTGAGAACGTTTTAGCTAAATGTTATAAAACGAAATAAGTTTCAAATCCATCCTATAAACTTTCTAATTCATCAATTTAACATGAATCATCAAAACAGATTTAAATTTCGCGAAGAACACAAAAGTTTGACTTTTATCTTTAAAACTTTGACCTTAAAATTGGGATGGGATTTGAAAGATTGGAAGCTGTAACTTTACAGATAGATTGAGTATAAAGTTTCTAACAAAACTGCATTAACAGATTTGTTATTTCGATTCGATTCCTGACTTTTGCATAAATGAACCAATAACAGAGAACCGATGGTTGTTCTTGACCTTTTGATTTAATTTTACAGAATAAAGTGATTTATAAAATGATATTTGATATAGGTAGTGCAGTCGACTGATTCCTCTTCCTGTTATTATGGATTTTCGGTGGTTGTAAAAAAAAGAAACAGGCGACAGGTAATGTAACACAGAGGAAGGAGATAACCAAAAAAAAAAAAAATATATATATATAAAGTAGATAAAGTAGATATCAACTTGCAACTGAATTTGTCATAAGGTGAAATTGATTGGTACGATTCTTAGCAATCACCTACAGCAACACTCAAGTTGCTTAATAGATTTTGGATCATATAGTTGTCTTGTTTACTTATTTATCTATTTATTTATTTATTCATATAAGTGTATATGCGTAATTATATATATATATGGATTTAGGTTTGTATATTTATTTATACAATCAGTATTTTATATATGTATAAGTATTTATATATATATCAGTAGTTATATATCTATATGCAATTAAATTTTAATTAACATTAGTAATTATTAATGTATTAATGTTAATAATATTATTAACATTTCTAATAAATAAAATATTTAAATCACAACTAAATTATAAGTTTACTTATTCTTAAAAAAAATTATTTTATTAATCGTACCTTAAAGTTATTAGAATCTTAATATTTATAACTATAACTATATGAATAATAATAATAATAATAATAATAATAATAATAATAATAATAATAATAATAATAATAATAATAATAATAATAATAATAATAATAATAATAATAATAATAATAATAATAATAATAATAATAATAATAATAATAATAATAATAATAATGGAAGTAGTGACATTAATAGTACTTAGTGATATTAATTGGTAATAACAAAAATGATAATAATATTAATCCTATTATTTGTATTATCCTAATCAACAACAACCACTAATAATAATAACAATCACAATTTTAATAATAATAATAATAACTAAGGGTATTTAAATCTTAACTAAATTATACTTTTAATTTTTCTTATAATAATCTTTATATATAAAATCTTTATTTGAAAATCATAGTTTTTCAAATAATGGTGGTAATATTGATATTAATACTGAAAGTGATAATATTATTATAAAAACAACTACGTCTTAACTTGTAATTAGATTTAATATATTACTATCACATATTATCAATTTTGTAATATTTAATAATTATTTAATGTATAACAACATATATTGAATATTTATTATTTATATATTTTATATATTTTACAATACGTAATATTACTTATGCATAGTATGCATATATATATATATATATATATATATATATATATATATATATATATATATATATATATATATATATATATATATATATATATATATATATATATATATATATTACATACAATTATTTGTGAATCGTCGGGAATGGTCAAAGGTTAAATTTATTCATGTAATCTGTTCCAAAGTTTTCGAGACTCAACATAACAGACTTTGCTTATCGTGTCGAAAACATATAAAGATTAAGTTTAAATTTGGTCGAAAATTCTCGGATCGTCACAATTATGACATTGGAAATCATTAACAACCCCACCACCATACTAATAAATCGATTATTTAATCAACATAAAAATGAAAATCTCGATGCCTTTATCTTTTTTAAAAAGACTAGTGGGGTTATGGTTTTGTTGAATAAGAGACAGGGTTGTAAAAAAAAATATTTCAAAAGTGTTTGCAATCGTGGCTCAATAATCATGGTTCGATGGTTGTGGAAATAATATCAATTGTGTACAAACAAAAGGAATAAAGTTCAAGGAATTCGGCAAAAAAAAAAATACAACGTGGCCCAAGAAAGTAACTTTCGGTTCCTTGGTTATCATGGTGGGACGGTTTTAAAAAAAAATACATATGGTGCGTACTAAATTCCTTGGATACTCTAATAACTACTCCACTAAACGAATCCCATGCCAACTTGTAAAACAAATGGGTAGGCCACAACATAAAAGGACACTCATCTATTTAATCCCACTAGTCACCCATCATCTCTTCCTAAAAGCAGAAAAAAATATATAGAAGAAGTATAGAGGTGGTTGTTTTGGTGCTGTTTTTCGAACAAGAAACCGGAAATGATACAGCGGTTTGTAATTCGCAACAGAAAATTGGTGTCGTAGAAGCAATAAATTTGAGTGGTTTGTGAAGGTGGTGATTATAGTGTTAAGTGGTTGTTTACGTTCGATTACAGGAAAAGAAAGAGAGAAATGTAGAGAAGAGATTTGGTGATTTATGTTATGGTGGTTCAATATGGTGATTTCTAAACGGGTTTAGATGGTGGAGATTGAGGTGGCGGTTATAATGGTGTTGTAGTGGTGAGCCAAGGAGGTTTGTAGGTGACGATTAACTAAGAAGGTTTGATGGTTGTTTACGGTTATGATGGTTTGGACAAAATGATGCAAATGTTTCATGGTGGTTGTTATTCTTGGGTCTTTGAACATGAAACATATAGTAGTAGTAGATGTATTTGGTTGCTCGCAGAAAACAACAGAAATAGAAAACAAAATAGGAAATGGTGCAAGTGGTTTCCTTTCTCATCATATCTCTATAATATATATAGATTAGATACTTAACAGAAAGTAATACTCAATAATTTGATAATAATAAAATAATAATTAAAAATCACAAACGTGTTTAACAAATAGTACAGCAGCCATATTTCTTAAATTTATGTGCCGACAGTTTTCATGGACTGTGTATCGTGCACTATTTGAAATCAGTGGCGGATAAAAGTCTTCAGAAAAATCCCATATTTCTAATTTAACTATATTTATTTATTTTGGTCATTATGGTATAAAATTCAATCATTAATTTAATAAATAAAAAATACATCAACTGTCCCTCTCAATACTGGGTAAAATATAAAAAGTGCTAAAATTTAATAACTAAATCCTAAATACATTTTTAGTAAGCCTAAAATTTATAGAACTTATTTTCGGATTACCGTTTATTTTAGAATCATATAAGTTTGAATTTAACTTGCTTAATATCAATCGGAACATCAAACGGGTATTACAATCAGTTAATATTTATTTTTATATACTTTATGTATATATAGATATGTTTTAGATAGTAATTATTATAATATCAAATTTCATAACAACAACAATCAATATATCAAATTATACTTCCAATTATTATTTATATATATACACATATCTATTAACAAATAGTTGTTCGTGAATCATCAGGAACAGTCAAAGGTCCATTGAATATATGAAAATAGTTCAAAATTTTGAGATTCAACCTAACAGAGTTTGCTTATCGTGTCAAAGATATTAAATCGTATCGAGAGTTTGGTTTAAAATTACTCAAAATTTTCCGTGTCACTACAACAACCACAACTATCATAAAGGTATATAGAAAATCGATAAAATGTAATCAATAAAATATAAAAAAAATGATAACTGGTTTGATTTTAAATGATCAACAGCAGTGATATTGCATCGACGAAGGTGTACGATATGTTCGTATCACAACCATAGAAGATGTGTGAATTTTCTACCCGGTACTATAGGTGCTGCAACACTTCACGATGTTTTGTCTTCAAGTCAAATTTCTACATAACACAATGATTATGGAGCCAGTTAAAGTTGAGTTACAACAGATATGTTCAACCACATGGACAAGCTTTGGTAACCATATAACCCTAAAGCTTGAAAAAATTAAAGTAGTTAGTACGTTTTTACCAATAACAAAAAAGTTTTGGTTTGAGGTTGTTTCAAGGCTCTTATGTGAAAGGCTATATCTGAAATCAAGCTCAGTCTGCAAATCAAGAAATTTAGAAATTAAAAATTTACTTGTTAATGATTACCTTTATAAAACCTCATATATAATATAATCTGTTGATTGTTGGGAAACAATCAATGTTTCTTGAAAAAATGCAAAAAAGAACTCTAATATTGCAAGAAAAGGGTACAAAGATTCTTTTCGCCTTCAAAATTTTCCAATTTTGATAATAAAAAAGGCTCCTTTGTAAGGTCTGGTTTTGAAAGTTTTCATATTTAACCAAAGTCAAATGCAATAGTTCAATAATAGAGGATGACTTACAAGAAATTCTCGGTGGCCTTAACGGCTTTCGGCTTTAAGTACTTTAACTGCAACTCCTAGTCCGGTACCGGTTTATCCGGAGCGACGGCGGTTTCATCAATCCACCCTTTGAAAACTTGATCAAAACCGCCTTCACCCAAAAGACTATCTGGACGAAAATTCTTTGTGGCGGTTTTGAGATAATTCAAGTAAAAGTCTTCAATATTAATGAGCTTAGGCACATGATCATCTTTTTGAGCTTTTAAAACTTTGTTGAAGCTGATTGTTTTTATTGAGGCTTAAACCTTTTGATTTCCCATTGTTACTTAGCATATCTTCTAAAAAAATAAAATTCGAAATAGATTAAAAACATATATTCAAGATAAAAGAACATGTTTTAGGCCAAAAAACTACTGTCAAAACTCAGTTTAAGCCTCCATGGTGAAGTCAAATATCAAAAGGTTTGACCTTACAAAGTACTCGTACAAAAATTGACTAATTACCTCATCTTCACTGTATATACAAAAAGACTACAATATACACTCAATCTGGCGACAACGATCACCAATACCATCTAAATTAAACTCATATACCATAAGCCCTTTCAGGATTAAAACAGCTGTCAAACAGTGGCTAAATCTACCCATTTGGTACCACAACATTACCACAAACAGACTTTGATCATTCACACACAAACTATTTAAACTTTGTTAAATATTTTGAAAAGCAAGATGTGTAAGAACCGTTCTTTTATGCAGTAGAATACTACATTTTTTAACATCAAAAAACTTCAGTAACAAACATATAAAAAGTCACGAACATGCTAAAACTTAACTTAACTGAAACTCCCCAACCAAAAAAATTAATAAGAACCCTAATATACTAAAGAATGAATAACATTGACACAACAATAAGAATCTAAAGCCACTTAAATCATATGGTACCATGAAGTGTAGTCGTTGCACATTTTCTTGTTTGAAAAAAGAAAACATACCTCGCCTCTACCGGTGCAATAAGCAGATTCGTTAGAGAAGTAAAATGGGACATTTGAGCCAATCTCACCAGACCATTCGTGGAGCTCCTTTTCAGTGGCTAGACCACCACTGAACTGGTTTGCAGACTAAAGAGCAGTTGCAACGTTACTACTTTCGCCACCAGGCTGAAATGTCCCGTTCATATTGATTATAAATGTTCCATATTAATTGATTTCGTTGCGAGGTTTTGACCTCTATATGAGACGTTTTTCAAAGACTGCATTCGATTTTAAAACAAACCATAACCTTTATTTTATCGATAAAGGTTTAAAAATATTACGACGATTATCAAATAATGATAATCTAAAATATAGCGTGTTCACACGATTATAACATAATGGTTTACAATAATATTACACATCAATTTAAGTCTTCGAATGCAGTTTTTAAACAATATTATACAAGCATGCTGACTCTAACTCTTGTCCATAAATTAGCATGCAACAGGGGAAGCTCTTAATAATCACCTGAGAATAAACATGCTTTAAACGTCAACAAAAATGTTAGTGAGTTATAGGTTTAACCTATTTATTTATCAAGTCGTAATAATAGACCACAAGATTTCATATTTCCATTTCGCATAAACAACATGCAATCTGCATAAAAATCATTCATATGATGAACACCTGGTAACCGACCTTAACAGGATGCATATAGAATATCCCCATCATTCTGGGACTCTCATCGAACATGATAAATCGAAGTACTAAAGCATCCGTAACTCGAATGAGGCTTGTTAGGCCAAATAGATATATCTTTAGGATTCGCGTCAATTGGTGGAAATTATAATAAACACCAATTCTTAGGCTATCAAGCTAAAAAGGAGCATATTCGGTTCGATAATTCAACATAGAATGTAATTTTGATCACTTGTGTCTATTTTGTAAAATATTTATAAAACTGCATGTATTCTCATCCCAAAAATAATAGATTTTAAAAGTGTGACTATAACTCACTTTCACAGATTTTTCCTTCATTGGAAATAAGACTTGGCCACTGGTCGATTCACGAACCTATAACAAATATGTACATATATATCAAAGTATGTTCAAAATATATTTACAACATTTTTATTACATTTTAATGATTTGAGTTTATTAAGTCAGCTGTCCTCGTTAGTAACCTACAACTAGTTGTCCACAGTTAGATGTACAGAAATAAATCGATATATATTATCTTGAATCAATCCACGACCCAGTGTATACACGTCTCAGGCTAGATCACAACTTAAAGTATATATATTTTTGGAATCAACCTAAACCCTGTATAGCTAACTCAATCATTACTGCATATATAGTGTATATGGTTGTTCCAAATAATATATATACATGGGTCGATATGATATGTCAAAACATTTGCATACGTGTCTATGGTATCCCAAGATTATATAATATATTAGAATACATGTATGATACAATATAAGTTAGCTAGGATATAATTAATATAGATTTGTTACCAATTTTCACTTAACTACATCAAGCAAAATTATCCAATCTTGTTTTACCCATAACTTCTTCGTTTTAAATCCGTTTTGAGTGATTAAAATTGCTATGGTTTCATATTGAACTTAAGTTTATGAATAAAAACAGAAAAAGTATAAGTTTATAGTCGAAAATACCGATTACAAGTCATTTTTGTAAAGGTAGTCATTTCAGTCGAAAGAACGATGTCTTGATGACCATTTTGAAAAACATACTTTCACTTTGAGTTTAACCATGATTTTTGGATATAGTTTCATGTTCATAAGAAAAATAATTTTTCCAGAAGAACAACTTTTAAATCAAAGTTTATCATAGTTTTTAATTAACTAACTCAAAACAGCCCGCGGTGTTACTATGACGGCGTATATCCGGTTTTACAGTGTTTTTCGTGTTTTCAGGTTTTAAATCATTAAGTTAGCATATCATATATATATATATATATATATATATATATATATATATATATATATATATATATATATATATATATATATATATATATATATATATATATATATATATATATATATATATATATATATATATATAGAACATGTGTTTAGTTGATTTTAAAAGTCAAGTTAGAAGGATTAACTTTTGTTTGCGAACAAGTTTAGAATTAACTAAACTATGTTCTAGTGATTACAAGCTTAAACCTTCGAATAAGGTAGTTTTATATATATGAATCGAATGATGTTATGCACATCATTACTACCTTAGGTTTTGTGGATAAACCTACTTTAAATGAAAAAAATAGATCTAGCTTCAAAGGATCTTTAGTTGGCTTGAAAGTTCTTGAAGTAGAATCATGACACGAAAACAAGTTCAAGTAAGATTATTACTCAAATTAAGATAGTTATAGTTATAGAAATTGAATCAAAGCTTGAATATGAATATTACCTCGATTTAGAAAGATAACCTACTGTAAATAATAAAGGTTTATTGATCTTAGATGATTGCTTGGAATAGATTAGGAAACTTGGAAGTAGACTTGTAAACTTGGAAGTGTTCTTGATGTGTTCTTGAGTAATTTTTTTTATGATGATTATAGGTAATAACCAAAGCTTGTATTTGATAATTTTTGCTGAAAAAATAGTAACTTAGACATTCATGGAAGAGTGTGTGTGTTTTGAGAGAGAATTGGGAAGAAAATTGGAATTGAAATGGAGTAGGTGGTGAGTGGTGAAGGTGAGTGGGGTTAAAAGGAGTTCTTGTTTTTGTTTCCTTGCTCATAAATCATGCTAGTTGTCTAATTGTTGGTTCCACATGTTTGTTGACTATCTAGGGCTGCTAAGAGCTGAATTATTATGTGTATATACCAATAGTATATACATCTAGGAGCTGGGTATTGTACGAGTACGAATATGGTTGCATACGAGTAGAATTGTTGATGAAAATGAATGAGAATGCAATTGTAAGCATTTTTGTTAAGTAGAAGTACTTTGATATGTGTCTTGAAGTCTTTCAAAAGTGTACTAATACATCTAAATATACTACATGTATATACATTTTAACTGAGTCATTAAGTCATCGTTAGTCGTTACATGTAAGTGTTGTTTTGAAACCTTTAAGTTAACGATCTCATTTAATGTTGTTAACCCATTGTTTATTATATCTAATGAGATGTTAAATTATTACATTATCATGATATTATGATGTATGAATATATCTTAATATGATATATATACATTAAAATGTCGTTACAACGATAATCGTTACATATATGCCTCGATTCAAAATTCTTAAGTTAGTAGTCTTGTTTTACATATGTAGTTCATTGTTAACATACTTAATGATATATATAATTATCATTTTATCATGTTAAATATAGTGTAACAATATCTTAATATGGTACATATGTATTTAGTAAGACGTTGTAATAACGATAATTGTTATATATATCGTTTCGAATTTCTTAACTTTGTAGTCTCATTTTTATGTATATAACTCATTGTTAATATACATATGGAGATACATACTTATCATAATCTCATGTTAACTATATGTATATCCATATATATATTGTCATGTCGTTTTTACAAGTTTTAACGTTCGTGAATCGACGGTCAACTTGGGTGGTCAATTGTCTACATGAAACTCATTTCAAATAATCAAGTCTTAATAAGTTTGATTGCTTAACATGTTGGAAACATTTAATCATGCAAATATAGTTTTCAATTAATAGATAATCATGGAAAAGTTCGGGTCACTACAGTACCTACCCGTTAAATAAATTTCGTCCCGAAATTTTAAGCAGTTGGAGGTGTTGACGTATCTTCTGGAAATAAGTGCGGGTATTTCTTCTTCATCTGATCTTCTCATTCCTAGGTTAACTCGGGTCCTCTATGAGCATTCCATCGAACCTTAACAATTGGTATCTTGTTTTGCTTAAGTCTTTTAACCTCACGATCCATTATTTCGACGGGTTCTTCGATGAATTGAAGTTTTTCGTTGATTTGGATTTCGTCTAACGGAATAGTGAGATCTTCTTTAGAAAAACATTTTTTCAAATTCGAGATGTGAAAAGTGTTATGTACAGCCGTGAGTTGTTGAGGTAATTCAAGTCGGTAAGCTACTGGGCCTGACACGATCAATAATCTTGAATGGTCCAATATACCTTGGATTTAATTTCCCTCATTTACCAAATCGAACAATTCCTTTCCAAGGTGCAACTTTAAGCATGACCATCTCTCCAATTTCAAATTCTATATCTTTTCTTTTAATGTCAGCGTAGCTCTTTTGTCGACTTTGGGCGGTTTTCAACCATTGTTGAATTTGGATGATCTTCTCGGTAGTTTCTTGTATTATCTCCGGACCCGTAATCTGTCTATCCCTCACTTCACTCCAACAAATCAGAGACCTGCACTTTCTACCATAGAGTTCTTCAAACGGCATCATCTCAATGCTTGAATGGTAGCTATTGTTGTAGGAAAATTCTGCTAACGGTAGGTGTCGATCCCAACTGTTTCCGAAATCAATAACACATGCTCGTAGCATGTCTTCAAGCGTTTGTATTGTCCTTTCACTCTGCCCATCAGTTTGTGGATGATAGGCAGTACTCATGTCTAGAAGAGTTCCTAATGTTTGCTGTAATGTCTGCCAGAATCTTGAAATAAATCTGCCATCCCTATCAGAGATAATAGAGATTGGTGTTCCATGTCTGGAGATGACTTTCTTCAAATACAGTCGTGCTAACTTCTCCATCTTGTCATCTTCTCTCATTGGCAGAAAGTGTGCTGACTTGGTGAGACGATCGACTATTACCCAAATAGTATTATAACCACTTGCAGTCCTTGGCAATTTAGTAATGAAATCTATGGTAATGTTTTCCCATTTCCATTCTGGGATTTCGGGTTATTGAAGTAGACCTGATGGTTTCTGATGTTCAGCTTTGACCTTAGAACACATCAAACATTCTCCTACGTATCTAGCAATATCGGCTTTCATACCTGGCCACCAAAAGTGTTTCTTGAGATCTTTGTACATCTTTCCCGCTCCGGGATGTATTGAATATCTGATTTTATGTGCTTCCTTAAGTACCTTTTCTCTTACATCTCCAAACTTTGGTACCCAAATTCTTTCAGCCCTATACCGGGTTCCGTCTTCCCGAATATTGAGATGTTTCTCCGATCCTTTGGTTATTTCATTCTTCAACTTTCTTTCTTTTACAACTCCCTGCTGTGCCTCCTTTATTTGAGTAGTAAGGTTAGTACGAATAATTATATTCATAGCTTTTACCCGCATAGGTTCTCTGTCCTTTCTACTCAAAGCGTCGGCTACCACATTCGCCTTCCCCGAGTGGTAACGAATCTCGAAATCGTAATCATTCAATAACTCAATCCATCTACGCTGCCTCATGTTCAGTAGTTTCTGATTAAATATGTGTTGAAGACTTTTGTGGTCAATATATATAATACTTTTGACCCCATATAAAAGTGCCTCCAAGTCTTTAATGCAAAAACAACCGCGCCTAATTCCAAATCATGCGTCGTATAATTCTGCTCATGAATCTTCAATTGTCTAGACGCATAAGCAATTACCTTCATTCGTTGCATTAATACACAACCGAGACCTTTCTTTGATGCGTCACAATATATCACAAAATCATCATTCCCTTCAGGCAATGACAATACAGTTGTCGTAGTTAACTTTTTCTTCAACAATTGAAACGCTTTCTCCTGCTCATCCTTCCATTCGAATTTCTTCCCTTTATGCGTTAATGCAGTCAAGGATTTTGCTATTTTGGAAAAATCTTGGATGAATCTTCTGTAGTAACCAGTTAGTCCTAAAAATTGGCGTATATGTTTCGGAGTTTTCGGAGTTTCCCATTTTTCAACAGTTTCAATCTTCGCCGGATCCACCTGAATACCTTCTGAAATGTCCCGTTTTTATTGATTAAAAACGTTCCATATTAATTGATTTCATTGCGAGGTTTTGACCTCTATATGAGACGTTTTTCAAAGACTGCATTCATTTTAAAACAAACCATAACCTTTATTTCATCAATAAAGGTTTAAAAAGCTTTACGTAGATTATCAAATAATGATAATCTTAAATATCCTGTTTACATACGACCATTACATAATGGTTTACAATACAAATATGTTACAACGAAATAAGTTTCTTGAATGCAGTTTTTACACAATATCATACAAGCATGGACTCCAAATCTCGTCCTTATTTAAGTATGCGACAGCGGAAGCTCTTAATAATCACCTGAGAATAAACATGCTTAAAACATCAACAAAAATGTTGGTGAGTTATAGGTTTAACCTATATATTATCAAATCATAATAATAGACCACAAGATTTCATATTTCAATATACATCCCATACATAGAGATAAAATTCATTCATATGGTGAACACCTGGTAACCGACATTAACAAGATGCATATAAGAATATCCCCTATCATTCCAGGAAATCCTTCAAACATGATAAAAACGAATTTGAAGTACTAAAGCATCCGGTACTTTGGATGGGGTTCGTTAGGCCCAATAGATCTATCTTTAGGATTCGCGTCAATTTGGAGATCGGTTTCCAAATTCTTAGGTTACCAACCAAAAAGGGGCATATTCGGCTTCGATCATTCAACCATAGAATGTAGTTTCAATTACTTGTGTCTATTTCGTAAAACATTTATAAAAGTTGCGCATGTATTCTCAGCCCAAAAATATAAAGGGTAAAAAAGGCAAATGAAACTCACTTTCACAGATTTTTACTTCGTCGGGAAGTAAGACTTGGCCACTGGTCGATTCACGAACCTATAACAAATATGTACATATATATCAAAGTATGTTCAAAATATATTTACAACACTTTTAATACATTTTGGTGTTTTAAGTTTATTAAGTCAGCTGTCCTCGTTAGTAACCTACAACTAGTTGTCCACGGTTAGATGTACAAAAATAAATTGATATATATTATCTTGAATCAATCCATGACCCATTGTATACACGTCTCAGGCTAGATCACAACTCAAAGTATATATATTTTTGGAATCAACCTCAACCCTGTATAGCTAACTCCAACATTACTGCATATAGAGTGTCTATGGTTGTTCCAAATAATATATATACATGGGTCGATATGATATGTCAAAACATTTGCATACGTGTCTATGGTATCCCAAGATTACATAATATATTAGAATACATGTATAATACAATATAAGTTAGCTAGGATATGATTTGTATAGAATTGTTAATATTTCCCGTAGCTACAAAAATCAAAAAATATCCAATCTTGTTTTACCCATAACTTCTTCATTTTAAATCCGTTTTGAGTGAATCAAATTGCTATGGTTTCATATTGAACTATATTTTATGAATATAAATAGAAAAAGTATAGGTTTATTGTCGGAAATATAAGTTACAAGTTGTTTTTGTAAGAGGTAGTCATTTCAGTCGAAAGAACGACGTCTTGATGACCATTTTGAAAAACATACTTCCACTTTGAGTTTAACCATGATTTTTGGATATAGTTTCATGTTCATAAGAAAAATCATTTTCCCAGAAGAACAACTTTTAAATCAAAGTTTATCATAGTTTTTAATTATCAAACCCAAAACAGCCCGCGGTGTTACTACGACGGCGTATGTCCAGTTTTACGGTGTTTTTCGTGTTTCCAGGTTTTAAAACATTAAGTTAGCATATCATATAGATATAGAACATGTGTTTAGTTGATTTTAAAAGTCAAGTTAGAAGGATTAACTTTTGTTTGCGAACAAGTTTAGAATTAACTAAACTATGTTCTAGTGATTTCAAGTTTAAACCTTCGAATAAGATAGCTTTATATGTATGAATCGAATAATGTTATGAACATCATTACTACCTCAAGTTTTGTGGATAAACCTACTGGAAAAGATACAAATGGATCTAGCTTCAAAGGATCTTGGATGGCTTGAAAGTTCTTGAAGTAGGATCATGACACGAAAACAAGTTCAAGTAAGATCTCCACTCAAAATAAGATTGTTATAGTTATAGAAATTGAATCAAAGTTTGAATATGAGTATTAACTTATATTAGAAAGATATCTTACTGTAAATAAGAAAGATTTCTTGAGGTTGGATGATCACTCTACAAGATTGGAAGTAAGCTAGCAAACTTGGAAGTATTCTTGATTTTATGAAACTAGAACTTGTAGAATTTATAAAGAACACTTAGAACTTGAAGATAGAACTTGAGAGCGATCAATTAGATGAATAAAATTGAAGAATGAAAGTGTTTGTAGGTGTTTTTGGTCGTTGGTGTATGGATTAGATATAAAGGATATGTAATTTTGTTTTCATGTAAATAAGTCATGAATGATTACTCATATTTTTGTAATTTTATGAGATATTTCATGCTAGTTGCCAAATGATGGTTCCCACATATGTTAGGTGACTCATATGGGCTGCTAATAGCTGATAATTGGAGTGTATATACCAATAGTACATACATCTAAAAGCTGTGTATTGTACGAGTACGAATACGGGTGCATACGAGTAGAATTGTTGATGAAACTGAACGAGGATGTAATTGTAAGCATTTTTGTTAAGTATAAGTATTTTGATAAGTGTCTTGAAGTCTTTCAAAAGTGTATGAATACATATTAAAACACTACATGTATATACATTTTAACTGAGTCGTTAAGTCATCGTTAGTCGTTACATGTAAGTGTTGTTTTGAAACTTATAGGTTAACGATCTTGTTAAATGTTGTTAACCCAATGTTTATAATATCAAATGAGATTTTAAATTATTATATTATCATGATAATGTGATGTATGAATATCTCTAAATATGATATATATATATATACATTAAATGTCGTTACAACGATAATCGTTACATATATGTCTCGTTTCAAAATCATTAAGTTAGTAGTCTTGCTTTTACATATGTAGTTCTTTGTTAATATACTTAATGATAAGTTTACTTATCATAATATCATGTTAACTATATATATATATATATATATATATATATATATATATATATATATATATATATATATATATATATATATATATATATATATATATATATATATATATATATATATATATATATATATATATATATATATATATATATATATATATATATATATATATATCCATATATATGTCATCATATAGTTTTTACAAGTTTTAACGTTCGTGACTCACCGGTCAACTTGGGTGGTCAATTGTCTATATGAAACCTATTTCAATTAATCAAGTCTTAATAAGTTTGATTGCTTAACATATTAGAAACACTTAATCATGTAAATAACAATTTCATTTAATATATATATAAACATGGAAAAGTTCGGGTCACTACAGTACCTACCCATTAAATAAATTTCGTCCCGAAATTTTAAGCAGTTGGAGGTGTTGACGTATCTTCTGGAAATAAATGAGGGTATTTCTTCTTCATCTGATCTTCTCGTTCCCAGGTGAACTCGGATCCTCTACTAGCATTCCATCGAACCTTAACAATTGGTATCTTGTTTTGCTTAAGTGTTTTAACCTCACGATCCATTATTTTGACGGGTTCTTCGATGAATTGAAGTTTTTCGTTGATTTGAATTTCATCTATCGGAATAGTGAGATCTTCTTTAGCAAAACATTTCTTCGAATTCAAGATGTGGAAAGTGTTATGTACAGCCGCGAGTTTTTGAGGTAACTCAAGTCGGTAAGCTACTGTAACGACCCGTCAAAATCGCTATTGACGCGGCACGTTAATCATTGATTCCACAGTGAGGTTTTGACCTCTATATGATACGTTTTGATAAAATATTGCATTCATTAAAATAAGTGACTTTCTAAACATAGAAAGTTATAAACATGTGGGCGAGTGCTTAGGTATAAGCAAAACCCCGAAATACATAAGTCTTTAATTTACAGGTTGACATCACAGTCCAATTATTTATTACACAACGCTGTTTTATTTTGAATGCAATAAACTTTGTACAAAGCATGAGAGACTCCATGCAGGCAACAAGCACATCACAGCGGAAGCATTCTAAGGACCTGAGAATAAAACATGCTAAAAAGTCAACACGAATGTTGGTAAGTTATAGGTTTAATTGCTCGAGTCATAAACATATATAAAGATAGACCACAAGATTTCATCAAAAGTTTATCAATAGATTCAACGTAACAGAGCACCCTGGTAACTAAACTTAACGATATAGTGATAATTACCCCATTCGTTGTAATACACGCAAACCAACGTGTCTTAAACTCAAATAACATACGTCCGTTAAAAGGCTAGCGCTCTAGCTCGAACGGGGATGTCAAGCCCTATGGATCCATATACAATTATTCGCGCCCACCAGTCCATATCCTATGTACTGGCAGCTACTAGTTACCAAAGCTAAGGGATTTTCGGTTTAACTCAGTGTAGAATTTAGTATGTACTTGTGTCTTATCGCGTTTAAAATAAATTGCATGTATTCTCAGCCCAAAAATATTTAAAGTATTTAAAAAGGGAGACTATAACTCACAGTTCAATATTGAGACTCAATATTGTAGGTAAATTACGTAGACGTAATGATGGTAGATGACTGTATGGTTAGCCTTGGATTCAAGAACAATACCCCGAACAATACCCAATATTTCCTTAGCTTAAAGCGGTTTGAAACCCGAATTAAAACACCCTCAAATATACCTTATTATTATTAAACTTAAATTAAAATTATAATTATAATTATAAATTTAAATTTAAATTACAGATGAAAAATAAAATGTGAATATATCGTCGAACAAACTGGCCTTTTATAGTACTTTTCGATTTACTGTAGCTCATGCGATCGCATGAGTTTTCAGTGTTTTTGCCATGCGATCGCATGGCCGCCTTTTTCGTTTTTGTTTGCTAGTTCATCGACATCAAATAGTTTTACTGTAGCAATAGCGTTTTACTGCAGCAAATCGTGTTTACTGTAGCAAATAGTGTTACTGTAGCAAATAGTGTTTTACTGTAGCACTGTAGCAAAATACGGTTTCACTGTACCACTGTAGTAAAATACGTTTTCACTGTAGCAAATAGTGTTTTACTGTAGCAAATGGTATTTTACTGTAGCAAAGTAATTTTTACTGTAGCAAATAGGGTTTTACTGTAGGAAAGTCGTTTTTACTTGTACATATATATATATACATACATATAATTGTTCATGAATAGTCGAGAGTAATCAAAGGTAATTGTATATATGAAACAGTTCTAAAATTTTGAGACTCAATCTAACAGACTTTGTTTAGCGTGTTAAAATAATAAATCGTATAGAGAATTGGTTTAAATAAGTTAAAAAATTTCAGGTCATCACAGCTACTGGTCCGACGAGATCAATAATCTTGAATGGTCCAATATACCTTGGATTTAATTTCCCTAGTTTACCAAATCGAACAACGCCTTTCCAAGGTGCAACTTTAAGCATGACCATCTCTCCAATTTCAAATTCTATATCTTTTCTTTTAATGTCAGCGTAGCTCTTTTGTCGACTTTGGGCGGTTTTCAACCGTTGTTGAATTTGGATGATCTTCTCGGTAGTTTCTTGTATTATCTCCGGACCCGTAATCTTTCTATCCCCCACTTCACTCCAACAAATCGGAGACCTGCACTTTCTTCCATAAAGTGCTTCAAACGGCGCCATCTCAATACTTGAATGGTAGCTGTTATTGTAGGAAAATTCTGCTAACGGTAGATGTCTATCCCAACTGTTTTCGAAATCAATAACACATGCTCGTAGCATGTCCTCAAGCGTTTGTATCGTCCTTTCGCTCTGCCCATCAGTTTGTGGATGATAGGTAGTACTCATGTCTAGACGAGTTCCTAATGCTTGCTTTAATGTCTGCCAGAATCTTGAAATAAAGCTGCCATCCCTATAAGAGATAATAGAGATTGGTATTCCATGTCTGGAGACGACTTCCTTCAAATACAGTCTTGCTAACTTCTCCATCTTGTCATCTTCTCTTATTGGCAGGAAGTGTGCTGATTTGGTGAGACGATCAACTATTACCCAAATAGTATCAAAACTACTTGCAGTCCTTGGCAATTTAGTGATGAAATCCATGGTAATGTTTTCCCATTTCCATTCCGGGATTTTGGGTTGTTGAAGTAGACCTGATGGTTTTTGATGCTCAGCTTTGACCTTAGAACACGTCAAACATTCTCCTACGTATTTAGCAACATCGGCTTTCATACCCGACCACCAAAAATGTTTCTTGTGATCCTTGTACATCTTCCCCGTTCCAGGATGTATTGAGTATCTGGTTTTATGAGCTTCTCTAAGTACCATTTCTCTCATATCTCTAAATTTTGGTACCCAAATCCTTTCAGCCCTATACCGGGTTCCATCTTCTCGAATATTAAGATGCTTCTCCGATCCTTTGGGTATTTCATCCTTTAAATTTCCCTCTTTTAAAACTCCTTGTTGCGCCTCCTTTATTTGAGTAGTAAGGTTATTGTGAATCATTATATTCATAGATTTTACTCGAATGGGTTCTCTGTCCTTCCTGCTCAAGGCGTCGGCTATCACATTTGCCTTCCACGGGTGGTAACAAATCTCAAAGTCGTAATCATTCAACAATTCAATCCACCTACGCTGCCTCATATTCAGTTGTTTCTGATTAAATATGTGTTGAAGACTTTTGTGGTCGGTATATATAATACTTTTGACCCCATATAAGTAGTGCCTCCAAGTCTTTAATGCAAAAACAACCGCGCCTAATTCCAAATCATGCGTCGTATAATTTTGTTCGTGAATCTTCAATTGTCTAGACGCATAAGCAATTACTTTCGTTCGTTGCATTAATACACAACCGAGACCTTGCTTTGAGGCGTCACAATATATCACAAAATCATCATTCCCTTCAGGTAATGACAATATAGGTGCCGTAGTTAACTTTTTCTTCAATAGCTGAAACACTTTCTCTTGTTCATCCTTCCATTCAAATTTCTTCCCTTTATGCGTTAATGCAGTCAAGGGTTTTTCTATTCTGGAAAAGTCTTGGATGAACCTTCTGTAGTAACCAGCTAGTCCTAAAAACTGGCGTATGTGTTTCGGAGTTTTCGGGGTTTCCCACTTTTCAACAGTTTCTATCTTTGCCGGATCCACCTTAATACCTTATTTGTTCACTATGTGACCGAGGAATTAAACTTCTCCCAACCAAAATGCACACTTTGAAAACTTAGCGTACAATTCTTCCTTCCTCAATACTTCTAACACCTTTCTCAAATGTTCACCGTGTTCTTGGTCATTCTTTGAGTAAATAAGTATGTCATCAATGAAAACAATGAAAAACTTGTCAAGGTATGGTCCACACACTCGGTTCATAAGGTCCATGAACACAGCTGGTGCATTAGTTAAACCAAACGGCATGACCATAAACTCGTAATGACAGTAACGTGTTCTGAAAGCAGTCTTTGGAATATCATCTTCTTTCACCCGTATTTGATGATACCCGCAACGTAAGTCAATCTTTGAATAAACAGACGAGCCTTGTAGTTGATCAAATAAGTCGTCGATTCTCAGTAGTGGGTAGCGGTTCTTGATGGTAAGTTTGTTCAACTCTCGGTAGTCGATACACAACCTGAATGTACCATCTTTCTTCTTGACAAACAAAACAGGAGCTCCCCACGGTGATGTGCTTGGTCGAATGAAACCACGCTCTAAAAGTTCTTGTAATTGGCTCTGAAGTTCCTTCATTTCGCTAGATGCGAGTCTGTATGGAGCACGAGCTATTGGTGCAGCTCCCGGTACAAGGTCTATTTGAAATTCAACGGATCGGTGTGGAGGTAGTCCCGGTAATTCTTTCGGAAATACGTCGGGAAATTCTTTTGCGACGGGAATATCATTGATGTTCTTTTCTTCGGAATTGACTTTCTTGACGTGTGCTAGCACATCATAGCAACCTTTTCTTATTAATTTTTGTGCCTTCAGGTTACTAATAAGATTTAACTTTGCATTGCTCTTTTCTCCGTACACCATTAAGGGTTTTCCTTTTTCTCGTATAATGCGAATTGCATTTTTGTAACAAACGATCTCTGCTTTCACTTCTTTCAACCAGTCCATACCGATTATCACATCAAAACTCCCTAACTCTACTGGTATCAAGTCAATCTTAAATGTTTCGCTAACCAGTTGGCGTCAATGGGCAACTTAATTTAGCACAAAATTTTCTACTCATATAGCTTCTATCTGCACCCGAATCAAATAAAACATAAGCAGATTTATCGTCAATAAGAAACGTACCCGTAACAAGCTCCGGGTCTTCCTGTGCTTCTGCCGCATTAATATTGAAAACTCTTCCACGGCCCTGCCCATTAGTATTCCCCTGATTCGGGAAATTTCTAATAATGTGTCCCGGTTTTCCACATTTATAACAAACAGCGTTGGTATTACTTGCTCCGACACTATTCGTTTCGGCATTACTTGTTCCGGCATTATTTGCTCCCTTAGTTCTGTTAAACTTTGGTCTGTAGACCTCACACTTTGTCGCGCTATGACCATTTCTTTACACCTGTTGCAAAATGTCGTGCAACACCCCTGGTGATTTTCTTCACACCTATGACATGGCTGTTTTTGGTTTTTGTTGCCGCTGTTATTATTGAGGTTGTTGTTGGGATTGTTATTATTGTTGAAACGGTTGTTGTAGTTGTTGTTGTTGTTGGGATGTTTGTTGTAGTTATTGTTAGGATTGCGGTTATTGTTGCGATTGTTGTTGCGGTTGTTGGGATAGTTGTTGCGATTGTGGTTGTAATTGTTATTGTTGTTGTACTGGTGACTCTTGTCACCGTTTTCCTCCCACTTCTTCTTGAGTTGTTTCGTGTTGGTTTCTTCAGCCGCCTGCTCTTTAATTCTTCCCTCAATCTGATTTATGAGTTTATGAGCCATTCGACTTGCCTTCTGTATAGAAGCGGGCTCGTGTGAACTTACATCTTCTTGAATCCTTACTGGTAACCCTTTTATAAACGCGTCGATCTTCTCTTCTTCATCTTCGAATGCTCCCGGGCACAATAGGCACAACTCTGTGAATCGTCGTTCATATGTGGTAACGTCGAACCCTTGTGTTCGTAACTCTCTAAGTTCTGCCTTAAGTTTATTGACTTCGTTTCTAGGACGGTACTGCTCGTTCATCAATTGCTTGAAAGCCGACCACGGTAGTGCGTAAGCAGCATTTTGTCCTACATGTTCAAGATAGGTGTTCCACCACGTTAATGCAGTACCTGTGAAGGTATGCGTAGCATACTTAACTTTGTCCTCTTCAGTACACTTACTTATGGCAAACACCGATTTGACTTTCTTGGTCCACCGTTTCAATCCAATTGGTCCTTCGGTTCCATCAAATTCCAAAGGTTTGCAGGTAGTGAATTCTTTGTAGGTACATCCTACATGATTTCTTGCGCAGTTAGCTGCATTGCTAGATTCAGCGTTATTATTGGTATGTAGCGCAGCCTGTACTGCGGCTATGTTTGCAGCAAGAAAGGTACAAAACTCCTCTTCGTTCATACTCTCGGTATGTCGAGTAGTTGGTGCCATTTCCTTCAAAAATAGCCAAAAGAAACGAGTTAATCATATAGAATATCAAGAGTAGTCAATAGTATTTCGTAGCGTAATATGAACTTATTTATAAAAGCTCTTTCTTCATATTAGCGTTTTATACTCTTTAATTCGGGTAATACCTGCCAGTTAAGTTCATACTTAGTAGCTAACATACTATTTCAACTACTACAATTCTATATGAAAAACTAATCACAAAAAAATATATCATATTCAAACCTTTATACAATAACTTGTAAACTTACAATACCGCTATTTTACATGTAGTATGAAATATAGCACATAAAACTTTGATACAAAGTAGTTGCAAAGATAATTCTAGTTAATAAATAAGGCGTTCAGCAAAGGCAATAAAGACACGTAATTCATACGTCCAGAAACAAGTCATGCATTCTGGTTTTACTAATACCACTTCCCATCCTTGGTTTTGTTGAACATAACCGTTGTGACCGATAGTAAGACAATGTGTTGTAACATCGTCAAAAGGATGAAGGTTACGTAATAACCAACAGTCTCGTAATAACCTAAAAATCTCATTTCTTACCCCAATTACCGACTCCGTCACTTGTGGGAACGTTTTGTTTAATAGTTGTAGCCCGATGTTCTTGTTCTCACTTTGGTGAGAAGCGAACATTACTAACCAGTAAGCATAACATGCTTCTTTATGTTGCATGTTAGCCACTTTTTCTAAATCACGAAGTCCTATATTCGGATATATTGAGTCAAAATAATTTCTTAACCCGTTGCGTAAAATAGCATTTGGGTTCCCCGCAATATATGCGTCAAAGTAAACACATCGTAACTTATGGATTTCCCAATGTGATATCCCCCATCTTTCGAATGAAAGCCTTTTATAAATCAAGGCATTCTTGGAACGTTCTTCGAATGTCTTACAAACTGATCTCTCCTTAAATAGTTGTGCCGAGGAATTCTGACCGACTCTAGACAAGATTTCATCAATCATGTCTCCGGGTAGGTCTCTTAAAATATTGGGTTGTCTATCCATTTTGTGTTTTTATACTGTAAAATAGACAAGAGTTAGATTCATAAAAAAAATACTTATTAATACAAGCAATTTTTACATATATCATAAAGCATAAGCACACTATATTACATATATTACACCACACGAATACAACTATCTTATTCCGACTCGCTCGTTTCTTCTTCTTCGGTTTTGGTTCGTTTTGCCAAGTTTCTAGGGATATATGATGTTCCCATAATACGAGCCGTCGTTTTCCATATTGATTTAGAAAAAACTGGTGGTTTTGAGGTTCCCAGGTTATTGTCACAACTTAAGAAATACGGGTGTTGACGATACATATAAAGTTCATCGGGTTTGGAATCAAATTTCTCTATTTTTATGCCCTTTCCCTTATTGTTCTCTTTTGCCTTATTAAATTGTGTTGGGGTAATTTCTATAACATCATCGGAATCCTTGTCGGGATCCGATTCATCGGAGAATTGGTAATCCTCCCAATACTTTGCTTCCTTGGCGGAAACACCATTGACCATAATTAACTTTGGTCAGTTGGTTGAGGATTATCTTCTATTTAACCATTTTATTATTTCCCCCACTGGTTCTATTTCTTCTTCCGGTTCCGATTCTTCTTCCAGTTCCGATTCTTCTTCCGGTTCCGACTCTTCTTCCGGTTCCTCTTCGGGAACTTGTGAATCAATCCACGAATCATTCCAATTTACATTTGACTCCTCATTATTATTAGGTGAGTCAATGGAACTTTTTCTAGAGGTAGACATCTATCACATACTATCAAACATGTTAAGAGATTAATATATCACATAATATTCACATGTTAAAAATATATAGTTTCCAACAAAATTTGTTAAGCAATCATTTTTCAAGTAAACACGGTCGAAGTCCAGACTCACTAATGCATCCTAACAAACTCGATAAGACACGCTAATGCAAAGTTCTGGTTCTCTAAGACCAACGCTCGGATACCAACTGAAATGTCCCGTTCTTATTGATTAAAAACGTTCCATATTAATTGATTTCGTTGCGAGGTTTTGACCTCTATATGAGATGTTTTTCAAAGACTGCATTCATTTTAAAACAAACCATAACCTTTATTTCATCAATAAAGGTTTAAAAAGCTTTACGTAGATTATCAAATAATGATAATCTAAAATATCCTGTTTACATACAATCATTACATAATGGTTTACAATACAAATATGTTACAACGAAATAAGTTTCTTGAATGCAGTTTTTACACAATATCATACAAGCATGGACTCCAAATCTCGTCCTTATTTAAGTATGCGACAGCGGAAGCTCTTAATAATCACTTGAGAATAAAAATGCTTAAAACGTCAACAAAAATGTTGGTGAGTTATAGGTTTAACCTATATATTATCAAATCATAATAATAGACCACAAGATTTCATATTTCAATATACATCCCATACATAGAGATAAAATTCATTCATATGGTGAACACCTGGTAACCGACATTAACAAGATGCATATAAGAATATCCCCTATCATTCTGGGAAATCCTTCGGACATGATAAAAACGAATTCGAAGTACTAAAGCATCCGGTACTTTGGATGGGGTTCGTTAGGCCCAATAGATCTATCTTTAGGATTCGCGTCAATTTGGAGATCGGTTTCCAAATTCTTAGGTTACCAAGCAAAAAGGGGCATATTAGGCTTCGATCATTCAACCATAGAATGTAGTTTCAATTACTTGTGTCTATTTCGTAAAACATTTATAAAAGTTGTGCATGTATTCTCAGCCCAAAAATATAAAGGGTAAAAAAGGCAAATGAAACTCACTTTCACAGATTTTTTACTTCGTCGGGAAGTAAGACTTGGCCACTGGTCGATTCATGAACCTATAACAAATATGTACATATATATCAAAGTATGTTCAAAATATATTTACAACACTTTTAATACATTTTGATGTTTTAAGTTTCTTAAGTCAGCTGTCCTCGTTAGTAACCTATAACTAGTTATCCACAGTTAGATGTACAGAAATAAATCGATATATATTATCTTGAATCAATCCACGACCCAGTTTATACACGTCTCAGGCTAGATCACAACTCAAAGTATATATATTTTTGGAATCAACCTTAACCCTGTATAGCTAACTCCAACATTACTGCATATAGAGTGTCTATGGTTGTTCCAAATAATATATATACATGGGTCGATATGATATGTCAAAACATTTGCATACGTGTCTATGGTATCCCAAGATTACATAATATATTAGAATACATGTATAATACAATATAAGTTAGCTAGGATATGATTTGTATAGAATTGTTAATATTTCCCGTAGCTACAAAAATCAAAAAATATCCAATCTTGTTTTACCCATAACTTCTTCATTTTAAATCCGTTTTGAGTGAATCAAATTGCTATGGTTTTATATTGAAACATATTTTATGAATATAAACAGAAAAAGTATAGGTTTATAGCCAGAAATATAAGTTACAAGTCGTTTTTGTAAGAGGTAGTCATTTCAGTCGAAAGAACGACGTCTTGATGACCATTTTGAAAAACATACTTCCACTTTGAGTTTAACCATGATTTTTGGATATAGTTTCATGTTCATAAGAAAAATTATTTTCCCAGAAGAACAACTTTTAAATCAAAGTTTATCGTAGTTTTTAATTATCAAACCCAAAACTGCCCGCGGTGTTACTACGACTGCGTATGTCCAGTTTTACTGTGTTTTTCGTGTTTCCAGGTTTTAAATCATTAAGTTAGCATATCATATAGATATAGAACATGTGTTTAGTTGATTTTAAAAGTCAAGTTAGAAGGATTAACTTTTTTTTGCGAACAAGTTTAGAATTAACTAAACTATGTTCTAGTGATTTAAACTTTAAACCTTCGAATAAGATAGCTTTATATGTATGAATCGAATGATGTTATGAACATCATTACTACCTCAAGTTTTGTGGATAAACCTACTGGAAAAGAGACAAATGGATCTAGCTTCAAAGGATCTTGGATGGCTTGAAAGTTCTTGAAGTAGAATCATGACACGAAAACAAGTTCAAGTAAGATCTCCACTCGAAATAAGATTGTTATAGTTATAGAAATTGAATCAAAGTTTGAATATGAGTATTAACTTATATTAGAAAGATATCTTACTGTAAATAAGAAAGATTTCTTGAGGTTGGATGATCACTCTACAAGATTGGAAGTAAGCTAGTAAACTTGGAAGTATTCTTGATTTTATGAAACTAGAACTTGTAGAATTTATGAAGAACACTTAGAACTTGAAGATAGAACATGAGAGAGATCAATTAGATGAAGAAAATTGAAGAATGAAAGTGTTTGTAGGTGTTTTTGGTCGTTGGTGTATGGATTAGATATAAAGGATATGTAATTTTGTTTTCATGTAAATAAGTCATGAAAGATTACTCATATTTTTGTAATTTTATGAGATATTTCATGCTAGTTGTCAAATGATGGTTCCCACATGTGTTAGGTGACTCACATGGGCTACTAAGAGCTGATAATTGGAGTGTATATACCAATAGTACATACATCTAAAAGCTGTGTATTGTACGAGTACGAATACGGGTGCATACGAGTAAAATTGTTGATGAAACTGAACGAGGATGTAATTGTAAGCATTTTTGCTAAGTAGAAGTATTTTGATAAGTGTCTTGAAGTCTTTCAAAAGTTTATGAATACATATTAAAACACTAAATGTATATACATTTTAACTGAGTCGTTAAGTCATCGTTAGTCGTTACATGTAAGTGTTGTTTTGAAACCTATAGGTTGACGATCTTGTTAAATGTTGTTAACCCAATGTTTATAATATCAAATGAGATTTTAAATTATTATATTATCATGATAATATGATGTATGAATATCTCTTAATATGATATATATACATTAAATGTCGTTACAACGATAATCGTTACATATATGTCTCGTTTCAAAATCATTAAGTTAGTAGTCTTGCTTTTACATATGTAGTTCTTTGTTAATATACTTAATGAAATGTTTACTTATCATAATATCATGTTAACTATATATATATCCATATATATGTCATCATATAGTTTTTACAAGTTTTAACGTTTGTGAATCACTGGTCAACTTGGGTGGTCAATTGTCTATATGAAACCTATTTCAATTAATCAAGTCTTAACAAGTTTGATTGCTTAACATGTTGGAAACACTTAATCAAGTAAATAACAATTTCATTTAATATATATATAAATATGGAAAAGTTCTGGTCACTACACCTTCTTTGTTCACTATGTGACCGAAGAATTGAACTTCTTCCAACCAAAATGCACACTTTGAAAATTTAGCGTACAGTTTTTCTTTCCTCAACAACTCTAGCACTTTTCTCAAATGTTCTTCGTGCTCTTGATCATTCTTTGAGTAAATAAGTATGTCATCAATGAAAACAATGACAACCTTGTCAAGGTATTGTCCACACACTCGGTTCATGAGGTCCATGAACACAGCTGGTACGTTAGTCAACCCAAACGGCATAACCATAAACTCGTAATGACCGTAACGCGTTCTGAAAGCAATCTTCAGAATATCATCCTCCTTCACCCGCATTTGATGATACCCAGAACGTAAATCAATCTTCGAATAAACTGACGAGCCTTGTAGTTGATCAAATAAGTCGTCAATTCTCGGTAGTGGATAACGGTTCTTGATGGTAAGTTTGTTCAACTCTCGGTAGTCGATACACAACCTGAATGTACCATCCTTCTTTTTGACAAACAAAACAGGAGCTCCCCATGGTGATGTACTTGGTTGTATGAAACCACGTTCTAAAAGTTCTTGTAGTTGGCTTTGGAGTTCCTTCATTTCGCTGGGTGCGAGTCTGTATGGAGCACTAGCTATTGGTGCAGCTCTTGGTACAAAATCTATTTGAAATTCAATAGATCGGTGTGGAGGTAGTCCCGATAATTCTTTTGGAAATACATCGGGAAGTTCTTTTGCAACGGAAACATCATTGATGTTCTTTTCTTCGGTTTGTACTTTCTTGACATGTGCTAGCACAGCATAGCAACATTTTTGAAACAACCCAACCCGTATTCCATACGATAAAATTTTTTTTTGTAATGATACACATTTACGCGCCAATAAAATATGTAAACCAATCCACAAGTTTCATTTAAACGTTCAACAATTTAAATGTTTACAAGAGGCACGAAGGCCATTAATTAAGTTCAATACAAGTTTGACCCACTATAACGATAGTTTATAATCCAAATGACCCTTTGAGCATGGTTTGGGACTAAACTACCTAAAACGTTAGGCCAACTTTCAAACTTCAACAAAACATCATCAAAGGCCACCTAGTGCCCGATAACCCCTTTGCCCTTATCCGCACCTGCAACTAAAAAGATAAACAATGAGAGGGGTAAGCTAATGCTTAGTGAATGCAATAATTATACATACACATATATAATATATCTACTTGCAAACACTTACACAATACCGTACACAAGCTAGCAATTCGACAATCATGCAAAGCATTATGCATATACCAATAACCGCAATTCACATTGAGCTAGCAATAACAAAAGCATATAGCTCGTATTTAAGTATGCTAATGCACAATTCATACAACCATGGTTAACCAATCGTAAAAGGAATGGTACTCTAATTTCCCATTTGGTGTTCATAACAACCGTTAGTGCACAACACATATATCACTAACCCTTGGACAACACATATCCGTTTATAAAATCGTTAGTGTACAACACATATAACTCTAAATCGGACAACACATATCCATTCATAAATCATTAGTGTACAACACATATAACACTAGATTGGACAACATATATCCGTTCTTAAAACCGTTAGCGTACAACGCATATATCACTAACTTGGACAACACATATCCATTTCTACAAGTAAACACATCATATACGTACATGTATACTTATTCCACTCACCTTGACACAAGGATGATGATTATGTACGTCCGAACTTCAAGACAATGTTCCTAATTCATTAAGTACACATTCAATACACCAACTAGTGGAATTAACCACATTACACTTACTTGAGCATTTAATGACCCAATTCGCATTAAATGACTCAATCACACCAATACCGCCCTTAAATGTCCAAGACCCGACTTTAACCACTTAAGCTAGTGCATTAAAGTCTACCAACTTCAATTAACACAAACTTAGGGTAATTCATACCCATTTCACCCAAACTAGGTCAACTAGTACATTTTGACCCATTTTAAATTACTTAGCCACTCAATCAAGTCAAACTTACTCATTAACACTTCTTCCATAAATCCAAAAGTGTATTAGTGACTAGCAATACCATTTGACACTTACAACCTCAAATCATAAGACCAAAACCCTAGTTTGTGGCCACTAGAGTTTCATTACAACAACATAACCCAAATTCACCCATTTTACCCTCAAATGGGTCATACAAGATCTTCATTAGCAAAACCCTAGCTTAAAACCAATTAAAACTCAAAACTTAGAGTTAGAACTTACCGAGACTATCAACGCGTAGCTAGAGACACAAGGAACAACTTTAATTCTTGCTCCAAAGATCAACCCTCAATCCTTCACACTCAAATCTCACTTTTAATCTAAATGGGTGTTGATTTTTTTGCGAGAGAAAATGAAAGAAATTGAAAAAGGAAATGAATTAAATGAATATGTGGTGGAGAGTTAAAGTTCCCATCAGATCCACATGTCAATTTACCGTTTTGTCCCTCAAAATCCCTTAAAAAGATCTAAGCCCGACACCAGTCTGGCAGTAATGCCGCGGCGCGGCTCAAATTGTCGCGGCGCGACGAACAAAGGGAAAATCGACCCTTCTTAAGTCCCTTTTCTGATCCTAGTTTGCTTGCTATGCCACGGCACGAACCCATTTGTCGCGGCGCGGCCTAAGGCTGGAACTGTACAGTTCGACCATCATAAACAAGTTTCGACTTAATTTAATTCTGTACATTCCAAACCCGCTTCCTATTCTCACCTAACCTTCAACTATAGTCTCGCAAGACTTAACGCTATCAAAACCCACATATAGTCTTGCTTATGCACACCTTATCAAGTACACAGTTATATATATCTATACACATATTCATACAATTACGCATAAGCTAACGAGTTATAAACGTACAAGCGATTAAGTATGTACCTTTCGATACGTACGGGAAAAACGGGATGTTACAACTCTCCCCCACTTGAATCGGAGCGCGTCCGCGTGATCCAAGCCGCATGACAAGCCGGAAGATAGACCAAGACAAACTCTTCGGATTCCCATGTAAACTCGGAACCCTTTCGATGTCGCCATTGCACCTTGAAAGTTCTAACTTCCTTATTCCGCAACATCTTAACCTTCTCATCAAGGATTGCAACCGGTTCTTCCGCATACTCTAGCTTGTTATTCAACGTAATTTCATCTAAAGGCACCCAAGTCGAGTCATCCGCAAGACACTTACAAAGATGGGAAACATGAAACGTGTTATGGATTCCCGCAAGTTCTTCGGGTAACTCTAGTCGATAAGCAACCTCACCAACACGTGCCAAAACCTTGAAAGGACCAATAAACCGAGGAGCTAACTTTCCTCACTTTCTAAACCGAATAACACCTTTCCATGCAGAAACCTTAAGCATTACCATGTCACCTTCTTGAAACTCAATCGTTCTCCTACCTTTATCGGCATAAGACTTTTGTCGATCTTGCGCCGCTTTAAGTCGAGCCCGAATCATCTCAATTTTACTATTCATCTCCAAAACCAAATCGGAACTCCCGAGTTCCTTTTGTCCCACTTCACCCCAACAAATCGGGGTTCGACACCTACGCCCATAAAGCATCTCATATGGTGGCATCCTGATACTAGTATGATAACTATTGTTGTACGAGAATTCCACCAAAGGCAAATGCTCATCCCAACTACTACCGAAATCAATAATGCACGCTCGTAACATATCTTCCAAAGTTTGATTCGTACGTTCGGTTTGACTGTTCGTTTGAGGATGATATGCCGTGCTCATTTTCAATTGAGTACCCATATCTTCATGAAACTTGTTCCAAAACCAGGACGTAAAACGAGTATCTCGATCCGAAACAATAGATATAGGAACCCCATGTCTCGATATCACCTCCTTGATAAACAACTTGGATAAAGTCTCTGATGATATCGTTTCCCGAATGGGAAGAAACAAAGCACTTTTCGTCAATCGATCAACTATCACCCAAATCGTATCACATTGGGTTCTCGCCGTCTTCGGTAACTTAGTAATGAAGTCCATGGTAATGTGCTCCCATTTCCATTTCGGGACTTCCAAGGGTTGTAACTTACCGTACGGCTTTTGGTGTTCGGATTTAACTTGCAAACACGTGACGTATTGTTCAACATACTTAACCACATCACGCTTCATACCGGGCCACCAATAATCTTTCTTCAAATCATAGTACATCTTTGTTGCACCCGAATGAATGGAGTACCTTGACTTATGTGCTTCATCAAGTAGCACTTGTCGGTTACCACCCATCTTAGGTACCCACACTCTTCCTTGAAACAACAACAAACCACGCGAGCCCATAGTAATGAACTCCATTTGCCCCACAGTCCGTTCTTCATGCTTGTTGTGAACATACGCTTCTATTTGAATCTCACCAAGCTTTACAAGGAAATCGTTAGTAATAATCATGCGTAACGATCCTACTCGTATAGCCGGATGTTGACTCTTTTGACTCAATGCATCCGCGACCACGTTCGCCTTTCCCGGATGGTAAAGTATCTCACAATCATAATCCTTTACCACATCCATCCACCTACGTTGACGATAATTCAAATCTCGTTGAGTAAAGAGATGTTTCAAACTCTTATGGTCCGAATAAATCGTACACTTGACACCATACAAGTAGTGGCGCCAAATTTTCAATGCATGAACCACCGCCGCCAATTCAAGATCGTGAGTCGGGTATCTCTTTTCGTGTTCCTTTAATTGTCGAGAGGCGTAAGCGATGACTTTACCTCTTTGCATCAAAACACACCCGAGCCCATTTAAAGAAGAATCACAATAAACCGTCATGTCTTCTATCCCTTCCGGCAACACTAACACCGGAGCTTGACACAATTTCTCTTTTAACAGTTGAAAAGCGATTTCTTGCTCGTTATCCTAATTGAATCTCACGTTCTTCCTCGTCAATTTAGTCAAAGGAGAAGCAATCTTAGAAAAGTCTTGGATGAACCGACAATAATAACCGGCCAATCCGAGAAAGCTTCGGATTTCTGTAGGCGTAGTCGGTTGTCCCCAACCCTTCACCGTTTCTATCTTCCCCGGATCTACTTGAATTCCTTCTTGATTCACAATATGGCCAAGGAATTGAACTTTCCTTAGCCAAAATTCACATTTGGAGAATTTTGCATACAACTTCTCCTTACGCAATGTCTTCAACACTTCACGCAAATGGCGTTCATGTTCGTTCATACTTTTCGAGTAGACTAGTATGTCGTCAATGAACACGATCACCGACTTGTCCAATATAGGTTAGCACACTCGGTTCATAAGATCCATGAATGTCGTCGGTGCATTCGTAAGACCAAAAGGCATAACTACAAACTCAAAATGCCCATAACGCGTTCGAAAAGCCGTTTTCTCTATGTCTTCCTCACGGACCCGCACTTGATGATAGCCGGACCGTAAGTCAATCTTAGAAAAATACGTTGTGCCTTGGATTTGGTCAAACAAATCGTCAATCCTAGGTAAGGGATAGCGATTCTTGATCGTCACTTTGTTCAACTCCCGATAATCGATGCACATCCGCATACTTCCATCTTTCTTTTTCACAAACAAGACCGGAGCAAGAAAAGCCATGCCACCACTAACAAGAGAACGACGTGCCTGTGCAAAAGTGCATATCGGCACAAGTCTCCTACGCTTATCACCGTGAATAACTAACTCTTCCCCACTTGGGGTCTTCACTCGAACAGATTTTTCGTGGCATGCGATATCGGCTCTATTTCGATCAAGCCAATCCATACCAACAACGATATCAAAATCACCCAAAGTCATAGGGATGAGATCAATTTTAAAGTTTTCGGCACCAAACACAACATCACAATTTTTACATACGTCAACCACTAGCACCGTCTTGCCGTCCGCTATTTCAACTTCTACTGGACGACTTAACTTAGCTAATAGCTTATTAAGTTTAGGTACAAATCGAGGTGACACAAAAGACAAATTTGCACCACTATCAAATAGAATCCTTGCCGGATTAGAGTTAACCATGAAAGTACATGAGACAACTTCGTTCGATTGTTTGGCTTCATCATTGGTCATCAAATAATTTCGACCTCTAGCCGTACCCGCCGCCTTTTCTAATCGCTTAACATTATCATTGCGCAACTCGGGACACTCGGGCCTCTTGTGCCCTTCTTTACCATAATTGAAACAAGTAAATTTGGGTGTGGAAGGTGAGTTGGGGCAATCACGAGAGATGTGACCTTTTTGCCCACAAGTATAGCAAGTGGGTACATGACCACCGGAGCCACCTTTCTTCACACTGTTAACATTTTCGGAGCTCTTCTTGTTCCTTTTGTTGGAAAAGCTCGATTGACTCGAATTTTCGAACTTCCTCTTTCCAAAAGTAAAACTATTCTTTCTCAACACAAGCGCTTCAAAACCCTTTGCCATATTGAACAATTCATCAAAGCTCTTCACCACGTTCACACTAATATTCTCTTGATAATTATCATTCAAGATCCTATAAAAGTCTTCCTTCAACATCTTATCGTTCCCGACATACTCCGGGCAAAATTGGGTCTTGTACAAAAACACGGATTTGAGAGTGTTCAAATCCATCGACCCTTGCCTCAAGGAACGTAACTCGTCCTTAAGCCTAGTTAGATCGGCCAAAGTTAGGTACTCATAGAAAAACTCTACCTTGAATTCATCCCAAGTAAAATCCATGCATTGTTCTTCACCATAAACTTGGATTTTCACATCCCACCATAGATTAGCGTCACCCCTTAACATACTACAACCATACCTTGTCTTCTTATCGAGAGGACATTCACAAGTATGGAAAGCCCCTTCCATATCGGAGATCCATCGGGCACTCTTGAGAGGGTTTCGTTCACCTTCAAAGGTGGGAGGTTGAGAATCCTTAAAATTCTTATAAAAGAAGTCCCATCTCCCCACATTATCCTCTTGATGAACGGCCTTTACTTGCTTCTTGACTACATTGACTAATTGCTCGTCTATCATATCTAGAAACATTTTCATAACATCCTCAAGGAACTCCGCCTTTTGACGTTTAAAGATGGCCTCAACTTTGGCCGTGAACTCAACGTCCTCACTCGTACCCCCATTTTCGGTGTCGTGTCCGTTTCTCATTTTCATTCTATAAAACGAAAAAGATTAAACAACGAACGAACAAAAGGACATAACACGTATGCATATACGTATACCCCACACTACTCCATCTTACTCAACAATCGTCGTACATTACTTGTTTGACACGATTTGCACCCGTAACAATGGTAGCTAATCATTGTTACGCGAACACGTCGCATTAACTCGCTAGTACAACGTCCATCTCGCTTGATGATTGCTAAACACAACACAATTCAATTAGCACGAGGTTAGTTCACATAAACCAAAGTACTAACAATTCCCGATTTGACCCAAAGTCCTACAAGTCCCGTATAAAAGCGCATACACAATAAAGTCTAAGTCTAGGCACCTATCTCAAGTCACCTAAATCCCTTAGACCATGCTCTGATAACACTTGAAACAACCTAACCCGTATTCCATACGATAATTTTTTTTTTGTAATGATACACATTTACGCGCCAATAAAATATGTAAACCAATCCACAAGTTCCATTTAAACGTTCAACAATTTAAATGTTTACAAGAGGCACGAAGGCCATTAATTAAGTTCAATACAAGTTTGACCCACTACAACGATAGTTTATAATCCAAACGACCCTTTGAGCATGGTTTGGGACTAAACTACCCAAAACGTTAGGCCAACTTTCAAACTTCAACAAAACATCATCAAAGGCCACCTAGTGCCCGATAACCCCTTTGCCCTTATCCGCACTTACAACTAAAAAGATAAACGACGAGAGGGGTAAGCTAATGCTTAGTGAATGCAATAATTATACATACACATATATAATATATCTACTTGCAAACACTTACACAATACCGTACACAAGCTAGCAATTCGACAATCATGCAAAGCATTATGCATATACCAATAACCGCAATTCACATTTAGCTAGCAATAACAAAAGCATATAGTTCGTAATTAAGTATGCTAATGCACAATTCATACAACCATGGTTAACCAATCGTAAAAGGAGTGGTACTCTAATTTCCCATTTGGTGTTCATAACAACCGTTAGTGCACAACACATATATCACTAACCCTTGGACAACACATATCTGTTTATAAAATCGTTAGTGTACAACACATATAACACTAAATTGGACAACACATATCCATTCATAAATCATTAGTGTACAACACATATAACGCTAGATTGGACAACATATATCCGTTCTTAAAACCGTTAGCGTACAACGCATATATCACTAACTTGGACAACACATATCCATTTCTACAAGTAAACACATCATATACGTACATGTATACTTATTCCACTCACCTTGACACAAGGATGATGATTATGCACGTCCGAACTTCAAGACAATGTACCTAATTCATTAAGTACACATTCAATACACCAACTAGTGGAATTAACCACATTACACTTACTTGAGCATTTAATGACCCAATTCGCATTAAATGACTCAATCATACCAATACCGCCCTTAAATGGCCAAGACCCGACTTTAACCACTAAAGCTAGTGCATTAAAGTCTACCAACTTCAATTAACACAAACTTAGGGTAATTCATACCCATTTTACCCAAACTAGGTCAACTAGTACATTTTGACCCATTTTAAATTACTTAGCCACTCAATCAAGTCAAACTTACCCATTAACACTTCTTCCATAAATCCAAAAGTGTATTAGTGACTAGCAATACCATTTGACACTTACAACCTCAAATCATAAGACCAAAACCCTAGTTTGTGGCCATTAGGGTTTCATTACAACAACATAACCCAAATTCACCCATTTTACCCTCAAATGGGTCATACAAGATCTTCATTAGCAAAACCCTAGCTTAAAACCAATTAAAACTCAAAACTTAGAGTTAGAACTTACCGAGACTATCAACGCGTAGCTAGAGACACAATTAACAACTTTAATTCTTGCTCCAAAGATCAACCCTCAATCCTTCACACTCAAATCTCACTTTTAATCTAAATGGGTGTTGAGTTTTTTGCGAGAGAAAATGAAAGAAATTGAAAAAGGAAATGAATTAAATGAATATGTGGTGGAGAGTTAAAGCTCTCATCAGATCCACATGTCAATTTACCATTTTGTCCCTCAAAATCCTTTAAAAAGATCTAAGCCCGACACCAGTCTGGCAGTAATGCCGCGGCGCGGCTCAAATTGTCGCGGCGCGACGAACAAAGGGAAAATCGACCCTTCTTAAGTCCCTTTCTGATCCTGGTTTGCTTGCTATGCCGCGGTGCGAACCCATTTGTCGCGGCGCGGCCTAAGGCTGGAACTGGACAGTTCGACCATCATAAACAAGTTTCGACTTAATTTAATTCTGTACATTCCAAACCCGCTTCCTATTCTCACCTAACCTTCAACTATAGTCTCGCAAGACTTAACGTTATCAAAACTCACATATAGTCTTGCTTATGCACACCTTATCAAGTATACAGTTATATATATCTATACACATATTCATACATTTACGCATAAGCTAACGAGTTATAAACGTACAAGCGATTAAGTATGTACCTTTCGATATGTACGGGAAAAACGGAATGTTACAACTTTCTTATTAGCTTTTGCGCCTTCAAGTTACTAATAAGGTTTAGCTTCGCGTTGCTTTTTTCTCCGTACACCATTAAGGGTTTTCCTTCTTCTCGTACAATGCGAATTGCATTTTTGTAACATACGATCTCTGCTCTCTCCCTTTTCAACCAGTCCATGCCAATTATCACATCAAAACTCCCTAACTCTACTGGTATCAAATCAATCTTAAACGTTTCGTTAACCAGTTTAATTTCTCGATTCCGACATATTTTATCTGCCAAAATTAATTTACCGTTTGCTAATTCGAGTAAAAATTTATTATTCATAGACGTCAATGGACCACTTAATTTAGCACAAAAATCTCTACTCATGTAGCTTCTATCCGCACCCGAATCAAATAAAACATAAGCAGGTTTTTCATCTATAAAAAACGTACCCGTAACAAGCTCCGGGCACGTAGTTTTTCATCGATAAGAAATGTAGTTTTGTAGTGGCCCTTCTTTCCGCATCCGAAACAAAATAATGTGGGCAGTATTTGTTCTTTTAGTCATTGGTCCGAATGCTTCACACTTCGCTGCAGCATGACCCTTCCTATTACATTTGGTACATACTACTTCATAAAATTTACTCGGATGATATCCTTCACACCTATAGCATGGAATTTTCTGATTGTTGTTGTCATTGTTGTTATTGAGATTGCTATTGGGATTGATGTGGTTGTTATTGTTGTTGGGACATTTGGTGAAGTTATTGTTGTTGGGACGCTTGTTGTAGTTGTTGTTGGGATTGCGATTGTTGTTGTTGCGATTGATGTTGCGGTTGTTGGGATAGTTGTTGCGATTGTGGTTGTGATTGTTGTTGTTGTTGTATTGGTAACTCTTGTCACTTTTTTCCTCCCACTTTCTCTTGACTTGTTTCGTGTTGACTTCTTCGGCCGCCTGTTCTTTAATCCTTCCCTCAATTTGATTTATGAGTTTGTGAGCCATTCGACTTGCCTTTTGTATGGAGGCGGGCTCGTGTGAACTCACATCTTCTTGAATCCTTTCTGGTAACCCTTTTACAAATGCGTCAATCTTCTCCTCTTCATCTTCGAACGCTCTTGGACACAATAGGCTCAACTCTGTAAATTGTCATTCGTATGTGGTGAGGTCGAACCCTTGCGTTTGTAATCCTCTAAGCTCTACCTTAAGCTTATTGACCTCGTTTCTGGGACGATACTTCTCGTTCATCAAGTGCTTGAATTCTGACCACGGTAGTGCGTAAGCAGCATCTTGTCCCACCTGCTCGAGATAGGTGTTCCACCATGTTAACGCAGTACCTGTGAAGGTATGCGTAGCGTACTTTACTTTATCTTCTTTAGTACATTTACTTATGGCAAACACCGATTCAACCTATTCGGTCTACCGTTTCAATTCGATTGGACCCTCGGTTCCATCGAATTCTAAAGGTTTGCAGGCAGTGAATTCTTTGTAGGAGCATCCTACACGAGTTCTTGTGGAATTTGTTCCACTGCTAGAACCAGAGTTATTGTTGTTATTTTGCATTGTGGCTTGCACCGCAGCTATGTTCGCAGCAAGGAAAACACGAAAGTCTTCCTCGCTCATGTTCAAGTTCTGACGAGTCGCCGGTGCCATTTCCTTCAAAAATAGCCCAAAAGAATTAAGTTAATCATATAGAATTTTAAGAGTAGTCAATAGTATTTTGTAGCATAGTATAAACTTATTTATAAAAGCTTTTTCTTCATATTAGCGTTTTATAGTTTTTAATTTGGGTAGTACCTACCCGTTAAGTTCATACTTAGTAGCTAATATACAATTCAACTACTACAATTCAATATGAAAAAACTGATTATAATAAAATTTCGCGTTCAAATTTTATACAATATTTTACAAACTTACAATACCGCTATTATACATATAGGATGAAATATAGCACATAATAACTTTGCTACTCGGTAGCTATAAAGGCAATTCTAGTTAATACGCTAGTTGTTCAGCAAAAGAAATAAAGACACGTAATTCATAAGTCCAGAAACAAGTCATGCATTCTGGTTTTACTAAGACGACTTCCCATCCTTGGTCTTGTGGAAAGTAACCTTTATGACCATTGGCTAGGCAGCATGTTGTAATGTCGTCAAAAGGACGAGGGTTTTGTAATGTCCAACAGCCCCGTAATAATCTAAAAACCTTGTTTCTTACCCTAACTACTGAATCCGTCACCTGTGGGAATGTTTCATTTAATAGTTGTAATCCGATGTTCTTTTTCTCACTTTGGTGAGAAGCGAACATCAATAACCCGTAAGTATAACATGCTTCTTTATGTTGCATGTTAGAAGCTCTTTCTAACTCATGAAATCCTATGTTGGGATATGTTGAGTCAAAATAGGTTCTTAACCCGTAGCGTAAAATTGCATTTAGGTTCCCCGCATTTAACGCTTTAAAGAAAACACGGCGTAACTTACGGTCTCCCCAATGCGATATACCCCACCTATCAAAGGAAAGCCTTTTATAAACCAAGGCATTTCTGGAAAGTCTTTCAAATGTTTGACAAGTTAATTTCGCCATAACTAATTGTGCTGATGAATTCTGACCGACTCTAGACAAGATTTCCTCAATCATATCCTCTAGTAGGTCTTCTAAAATATTCGGTTGTCAACCCTTAACATCTATTTTGTTTATATAATGTAAAATAGACAAGGATTAGATTCATAAAAGATAATTAACAAACAATACAAGCAATTTTTACATAGAATATAAAAGTACAAGCACACTACAATACATAAAATACACAACATGATTACAACTCCCTAATCTGAATCACTAGTTTCTTCTTCTTCTTCGGACATGGTTTGTTTTCCTAATTCTCTAGGGATATATGGTATTCCTCTAATATGAGCCGTCGCTTTCCACAATGGTTTAGAAAAATCTGGTGGTATAGAAGTTTCCGGGTTATTGTTACAATTTAGGAAATACAGAGGTTGCTGACACATATAAAGCTCATCGGGGTTGGAATCAGGTTTCTCTATTTTTATACCTTTTCCCTTATTATTTTCTTTTGCTTTATTAAATTGGGTCGAGGTAATTTCTATAACATCATCGGAATCCTCATCGGGATCCGATTCATCGGAAAATTGGTAATCTTCCCAATATTTTGCTTCCTCAGCGGAAACACCATTGACCATTTTTAACTTTGGTCCGTTGGTTGAGGATTTTCTTTTATTTGATCGATTTACTGTATGTATCAATATTTCTTCCTCCGGAACCTCTTCTTCTTTCGGTTCCTCCTCTTCCGTTTCCTCTTCTTCCGGTTCCTCCTCTTCCGGTTCCTCTTCAGGAATTTGTGAATCTTCCCAAAGTATATTCTCTATCACACAATATCAAACACGTTAAGAGATTAATATATCACATAATATTTACATGTTACAATTTGTAGTTTCCAACAAAAAATATTAAGCAATCATTTTTAAAGAAAACACGGTCGAAGTCCAGACTCACTAATGCATCCTAAAAAACTCGATAAGACATACTAATGCAAATTTTCTGGTTCTCTAAGACCAACGCTCGGATACCAACTGAAATGTCCCGTTCATATTGATTATAAACGTTCCATATTAATTGATTTCGTTGCGAGGTTTTGACCTCTATATGAGACGTTTTTCAAAGACTGCATTCGATTTTAAAACAAACCATAACCTTTATTTTATCGATAAAGGTTTAAAAATATTACGATGATTATCAAATAATGATAATCTAAAATATAGCGTTTTCACACGATTATTACATAATGGTTTACAATAATATTACACATCAATTTAAGTCTTCGAATGCAGTTTTTAAACAATATTATACAAGCATGCTGACTCCAACTTTTGTCCATAAATTAGCATGCAAGAGCGGAAGCTCTTAATAATCACCTGAGAATAAACATGCTTTAAACGTCAACAAAAATGTTGGTGAGTTATAGGTTTAACCTATTTATTTATCAAGTTGTAATAATAGACCACAAGATTTCATATTTCCATTTCTCATAAACAACAAGCAATCTGCATAAAAATTATTCATATGATGAACACCTGGTAACCGACCTTAACATGATGCATATAGAATATCCCCATCATTCCGGGACTCTCATCGGACATGATAAATCGAATTATCAAAGCATCCGTAACTCGGATGAGGCTTGTTGGGCCAAATAGATCTATCTTTAGGATTCGCGTCAATCGGTGTTAATTATAATAAACACCAGTTCTTAGGCTACCAAGCTAAAAAGGGGCATATTCGGTTCGATAATTCAACATAGAATGTAATTTTGATCACTTGTGTCTATTTTGTAAAACATTTATAAAACTGCATGTATTCTCATCCCAAAAATAATAGATTTTAAAAGTGGGACTATAACTCACTTTCACAGATTTTTCCTTCGTTGGAAATAAGACTTGGCCACTGGTCGATTCACGAACCTATAACAAACATGTACATATATATCAAAGTATGTTCAAAATATATTTACAACATTTTTATTACATTTTAATGATTTGAGTTTATTAAGTCAGCTGTCCTCATTAGTAACCTACAACTAGTTGTCCACAGTTAGATGTACAAAAATAAATCAATATATTATCTTGAATCAATCCACGACCCAGTGTATACACGTCTCAGGCTAGATCACAACTCAAAGTATATATATATTTTTGGAATCAACCTTAACCCTGTATAGCTAACTCAATCATTACTGCATATAGAGTGTCTATGGTTGTTCCAAATAATATATATACATGGGTCGATATGATATGTCAAAATATTTGCATACGTGTCTATGGTATCCCAAGATTACATAATATATTAGAATACATGTATGATACAATATAAGTGTAACAACCCAAACCAATAACCAACCAATTACGCTAACAAAATTTTTTTTATATATAACAGGAGAGTGCGCGGCGCGCACAAGCCCCAACAGCTTCTGTCCGGTTTTGTCCAATTTTCAAATAAAGATCTCCCACTTCCCGACATATTTAGACGAAACGCTTTTCACAATATGTTCTAATATGAAAAACTCATACTATTCAATCATAAAATGAGTTTTACAAAATGGGGCTCACATCGGCCGTTTTACGAGTTTCGTTCAAAAACATACAAGTTCGACCATAAGAGTTTAAATTCCAAACGACACTATGAGCATGGTGTTTGGGGGTTAAACTACCCAAATCTCGGTCAAACTTCAAAAGCTATAACATCCAAAAGCGTCCCCTACAAACAAAGTGGGATCTCTAATCCATACGAATGCCCTTACCCTTGTCTCTGTCGGAGCCTATAAAAAGATAAACAACGAGAGAGTAAGCAAAGCTTAGTGAGTGCAACAATTATACATACACATATATAACCCATCTATTTGCATACGCACCCACCAAATACCTCATACGAGAATATAATTCAAATAGCATGTCGTCTTACTCATAATGCTAACAACTCGTACACCATCACAACATCACATTAGCATATACACAACACAATATATATATATATATATATATATATATATATATATATATATATATATATATATATATATAGCATGCTAAACAATATCCATCAACATAATATGGTTAACCATAGTGCTATGGTGCTACCGGCACGTGGTTCACACCATACACATTTGAGTCTCACTCTTTTATAGTGCTACCGGCTCGTGGTTCACACTTTGGCGTTACCGGCACGTGGTTCACGCCTCATTTTATAGTGCTACCAGCACGTGGTTCACACTTGATGCTACCGGCACGTGGTTCACATCCAAAACCGCCCCTTAAGGGTCAAGACCATCGTTAATCACTTAAAAAATAGTGACTAAGGTCCAACAACACTAACTATTACACAATTAGGGTATTTTACAACCATATCTCCCAACTAGGTTAATCATTAGCCCTTTGACTAATTTAAAGTCAACACACCCATTTCGGATCATCCACTAACCCATCTAACACCCACTTACTAATTAACTAGGTGTGCTAGTGATTAACTAACCAATTAGGACTCATAAACATCAATTAACACTTTAAAACCCTAGGTTAGTTACCATTGAGTCTTCATGACTCCATCTTACCCAAGAACACCCAAAATCATTAAATATGGGTTTTATGTTCATCACTATCCCAAACCCTAACCCTTAAATCAATTAAAATAAGAAAATCAAAGTTAGAGCTTACCACCACAATCACAACGTAGCTAGTGATTAGATGAACAACTTTATAACTCGAGCTAAGACTCAAAACTAGCTCCTTCTTCCATTGCTTGAGCTTTCTCACACAAGAATCTCACTCTCTCTCTCTCTCTAAAATTGAAGTGGATAGGATAAGGTTGTTGGAAATGGAGTGAATGACACCCCAAGATCTGACCTACTGGCCTCAAACTCGTCCACAAGTGAAATTACCAAAAAGACCATCAAAATATCTGATTAAAATAAGCAGAACCCGGCTACAGTAATAGTGCGCTGCGCGCACCCTTAGGTGTGCGCTGAGCGCACCTTGCCCAGTTCAGCTTCTGACCTCCGTTTAAATACACAACGTCACCCACACCCCATGTACTCTATATACACCACTGTATAATTACCACTCGGGTCTTACAATAAGTTAGCTAGGATATGATTAATATAGATTTATTACCAATTTTCACGTCGCTACATCAAGCAAAATTATCCAATCTTGTTTTACCCATAACTTCTTCGTTTTAAATCCGTTTTGAGTGATTCAAATTGCTATGGTTTCATATTGAACTTAAGTTTATGAATCAAAATAGAAAAAGTATAAGTTTATAGTCGGAAATACAGATTACAAGTCATTTTTGTAAAGGTAGTCATTTCAGTCGAAAGAACGACGTCTTGATGACCATTTTGAAAAACATACTTTCACTTTGAGTTTAACCATGATTTTTGAATATAGTTTCATGTTCATAAGAAAAATCATTTTCCCAGAAGAACAACTTTTAAATCAAAGTTTATCATATTTTTTAATTAACTAACCCAAAACAGCCTAAGGTGTTACTACGACGGCGTATATCCGGTTTTACAGTATTTTTTGTGTTTTCAGGCTTTAAATCATTAAGTTATCATATCATATAGATATATAACATGTATTTAGTTTATTTTAAAAGTCAAGTTAGAAGGATTAACTTTTGTTTGTGAACAAGTTTAGAATTAACTAAACTATGTTCTAGTGATTACAAGCTTAAACCTTCGAATAAGGTAGTTTTATATATATGAATCGAATGATGTTATGAACATCATTACTACCTTAGGTTTTGTGGATAAACCTACTGGAAATGATAAAAATAGATCTAGCTTCAAAGGATCCTTGGATGGCTTGAAAGTTTTTGAAGTAGAATCATGACACGAAAACAAGTTCAAGTAAGATTATTACTCAAATTAAGATAGTTATAGTTTTAGAAATTGAATCAAAGCTTAAATATGAATATTACATTAATTTAGAAAGATAACCTACTGTAAATAACAAAGGTTTCTTGATCTTAGATGATTGCATGGAATGGATTAGGAAACTTGGAAGTAAACTTGTAAACTTGGAAGTATTCTTGATGTGTTCTTGAGTAATTGTTTTTATGATGATTATAGGTAATAACTAAAGCTTGTATTTGATGATTTTTGCTGGAAAAATAGTAACTTAGACATTCATGGAAGAGTGTGTGTGTTTTGAGAGAGAATTGGGAAGAAAATTGGAAGTGAAATGGAGTAGGTAGTGAGTGGTGAAGGTGAGTGGGGTTAAAAGGAGTTCTTATTTTTGTTTCCTTGCTCATAAGTCATGCTAGTTGTCTAATTATTGGTTCCACATGTTTGTTGACTATCTAGGACTGCTAAGAGCTGAATTATTATGTGTATATACCAATAGTATATATGTCTAGGAGCTGGGTATTGTACGAGTATGAATATGGTTGCATACGAGTAGAATTGTTGATGAAAATGAATGAGAATGCAATTGTAAGCATTTTTGTTAAGTAGAAGTACTTTGATATGTGTCTTGAAGTCTTTAAAAAGTGTACTAATACATCTAAATATACTACATGTATATACATTTTAATTGAGTCATTAAGTCGTCGTTAGTCGTTACATGTAAGTGTTGTTTTGAAACCTTTAAGTTAACGATCTCATTTAATGTTGTTAACCCATTGTTTATTATATCTAATGAGATGTTAAATTATTACATTATCATGATATTATGATGTATGAATATATCTTAATATGATATATATACATTAAAATGTCGTTACAACGATAATCGTTACATATATGCCTCGATTCAAAATTCTTAAGTTAGTAGTCTTGTTTTACATATGTAGTTCATTGTTAACATACTTAATGATATATATAATTATCATTTTATCATGTTAAATATAGTGTAACAATATCTTAATATGGTACATATGTATTTAGTAAGACGTTGTAATAACGATAATCGTTATATATATCGTTTCGAGTTTTTTAACTTAGTAGTCTCATTTTTATGTATATAACTCATTGTTAATATACATATGGAGATACTTACTTATCATAATCTCATGTTAACTATACGTATATCCATATATATTGTCATGTCATTTTTACAAGTTTTAACATTCGTGAATCGCCGGTCAACTTGGGTGGTTAATTGTCTACATGAAACTCATTTCAAATAATCAAGTCTTAATAAGTTTGATTGCTTAACATGTTGGAAATATTTAATCATGCAAATATAGTTTTCAATTAATATATAATCATGGAAAAGTTCGGGTCACTACACAAGCCAGCCCCGGTTGGATCTCTTTTATCAACATGAACCTGCCCAATAAACTTATTAACAAATATACAGCGATGAATTTGAGGTGGATCAATGATTTTTAATTTTTAGTACAGACTTGACAAAAATACGTTTATGTACATTCTTATAAATAATTAACGCCTTAATTTTGATTACAAAAATAATTTCTTCCGATAATGTAAATCATTTGAATTAAAATAGTTTTAATTGCTTTCAACCAATTTAAGTTGTTCAAAATGATGGAACAATATTTATTTGACCCATTTATAAACAAATGGGTCAAAACCGCCTACTCGATGGACTTATCATTTATAGGTGTATGTATAATCAGACGAACAAAACCATAGTGGCAGGAAATTTATTAGTATAACTTATCTCCTAAGGTAATTACCTAAAAAGAAGATAAAATATAGATTTGATATTACCACTACCATTTACCATCAAAAATATAAGAAAGTGATTTATGTTTTAAAGAAAGCTAACAACTATTGACATTCGTTGTCACATAATTTACCGTAAATAGATCAGAAAAGCTCAAAAACTATATCACTTAAGCAATGAATAGTGGATTGCAGAGATTACATGAAATAAAGATGCTAAGTCATGAAACCCATCTGGCCTTTTTGGTCTTTTATCAGTTATTCTTAGAAAAAACACTAATATTGATATGCATTTTAAAAGAAAATGTCAATGCCATCATAACCAGTTTGAAAGTTCATATACAAATCAGAACCGGAGATAGAGCTTGGGTACCTTAATGCCCCCAAACCAATTTCCCATCCACAGCTCCTGCATAAAACCGTTAAATATTTTTTATTAATGATACTGAGGCTGCGTGTAACACACGGGCAAATTTTTACATTAATTTATGACTTAATTAAGCCCTTGGTCCCTAAAGTATTATCTTTTTTTCATCCTTTTCCCTAAAGTATTTTTGCTTCATCCTAACCCTTAAAGTTATGATATGATTTCATTTAGGTCCCCAGTTAACGGATTGAGTTAACGGCAGTTAACCATGGGGACCTAAATGAAAGCATATTATTACTTTTAAGGGTTATGATGAAACAAAAAATATTTTAAGGACAATGATTATACAAAAATACTTTAGGGATAAGGATGAAACAAAAATACTTTAGGGACAATGCTGGAAAAAAAGGTAAAACTTTAAAGACCAGCGACGTAATTATGTCAAGCGGGAACGACCTTTAAGGAAAATAAATAACAATTACTTCGTACTTACTTATATACGGAGATGTCACCTGCAAAGGTGCATGAGTGGTGTTTGGGTTGTTACAGATGGTTGGCTCTTTGCTTGCGCAACAACTCCCACATGGCTTCCGTGAGTACCTCCGGCCAAAAAAGATAATATAATAATAAAATAAATAAAAATAAATAAAAATAAATAAATAAATAAAATAAAAAATAAAAATAAAAACAAGACGCCATTGAAATGGTAGAATCAAATTTCCATGAATTTTTAAGTCTGTCTAGGATTCAATCTAGGCTCTACGCGGCAGTCAAATCGCCAATAAATCGACGATTGTTGTTGTGACGACCCGGAAATTTACGACTAAATTTAAACTTACTCTTTAAATGATTTCAACACGATAAGCAAAGTCTGTTAAGTTGAGTCTCAAAATGTATGAACTGTTTTTCATGAATGCATTTAACCTTGACTATTCCCGACAATTCACGAACATTTATTTATAAATAAATATGTATGTATATATGTATATATATATATATATTTATATAAATGTCAGTATGTATAATAATTTAAATTTACAAAATATAATGTAAACATTAGAGATAAGTATGAAAAATAAGACACAAAATAAATAAGTATAATCTAAAATGAAATTGTATATATATGGTTTCTATTAATAAATATTACATTGAAATATATATATAAATGATATGTATTCAAATATGTTACTACATAAGATAAGTATTACATAACTAATAATATGTAATATTAATATTATAAGTTTAATTATGAGTTAAATTATAAGTTGTTATAGTAATATTATTAATATTATCAATATTAATATCAAAATTAGTATTATTGATATATATATATATATATATATATATATATATATATATATATATATATATATATAGATATAGATATGAAATTTGTTATGTATAAATTGTTATAGTATTACTATTACTAATATTATTATATTATTATAATTAGTATTATTATTATTATTAATATTATTGTTGCAAATTTTATGGTTATTATTATTACTATCATTAATAATATTACTATTATTATTATTACTAGTATATTATTATAAAATTTTATTATTTTTATTTATAATATTAAGAGTATTAATATTATAGTCTTAATTATTAATGAGATTGATTATATTATATAAATACAAATATCGATATATACAGATATATTATATAGATAGATATATACAGATTATATTATAGATATATACGGATATATATATATATATACATATTATGAATCAAATCATATCACTTTCAACTTTACAATTTTTTCTTCATTCTCTTCTGTACGACCTGTGATTCATCCGATTCAATCACTCCCTTAATTTCTGCTACAATCATTCAATCACTTATATCATTCACTTATAGATTCCTTGCTGAGTAATTGGAAAATTTAAAATCGAAAATGGATTTAAAATTTAAGAAAAGCTGAACCCGTTTCCCTGTTCTTAATTTTTTTAGAAAAATTTCGAATTTGAACGAGTTATCAAAATTCATAAATGTCATTGTGTTAGGAATCAACCATTCGAACTATCTGTAAGTTTTCAGGCTTTAATTCTTCCAATTAATCATGAATTTTAAGGTCAAACCTTAATTTCAAAAAGTCAACTAATTTATTCATCACAAAAATTCGGAATCATTTTGATGTTTAGTGAGCAATTGATGATTTCAATAGTTTATAGGATTGATTTAACATTTATTTCATGTTGAACTCATGAACTAAAACTTCCTAAAAATCAAAATCTTTATTTTTTTTTATTTTTTTTTGTTAACCGCGACTGCAGCAGGAAGGTTTTTTTTTTTTTATTTGTTATATTTTTTGTTGTTGTTGCTTCTGTTAATTCACACAAGTCGTCCTTGACTCAATTTAGAAGGTAAAACCGAAATTCAAAGGGTTGAGCTAGTCACTGTCGATTGGTGTTTGATGGAGAAGATGAAGAATAGGGAACAAGAAAGAAGAGTTTATAAATAATTAGGATAGGAATATTGCAGAAAACCGAAAATGGATGAATGGCTTGGTGTTGGTGCGGGTGAACGGGTGGTCACGGGTTCGAGTCCCGGCATGGACAGTTTTTTTTTAGAACTCATTTCAATTAAGGTAGCCTTTGTTTTTAGTTATAGTTTCATTATTATTATTATTATTATTATTATTATTATTATTATTATTATTATTATTATTATTATTATTATTATTATTATTATTATTATTATTATTATTATCATTTTCATTATGATTATTATAATTATTGTTATTGCCAATATAAATTGTTATTATTATGGTAGAAATTTATGATATGATTATTATTATTATCATATTAGTTAATAATAAGTAATATCACTAAATATTATTAGTTTTATTATTAAGTAATAGTATTATTATTATTTGTATTACTATATATGTATTATAAATATGATTTATTATTACTGTAACGACCCGGATTTTTCCGATCATTTTATACCTATGAGATTAATATTTACATAAATTAAACCTTACCAACATGATAAGCAATCTAAATTGTTGAGACTTATGTTTTTTAAAAGAGTTTTACACAACGGTTGACCGTCCAATTTGACCGATGATATCACGAACTATATAACATATGATAATTATATGTTTGTGTATATATATGTATTTATATATATTTAACATGATCTAAGGATGGTTTAACATCTCATTGTGTACTAATAGCAATGAGTTATAAGTATATTTTGAAACTACTAACTTAAGTTTTCAAAACGATAACTATACGTAACGTTCATTGACATAAATACTTAAAACTTATAATGCTTATACATATATCGTATAGATATGTATTTAATCACTTTTAAAGGGCTTATATACATGAAACAATATATGTATATTTACAAAAGATATCTATATTTAAATCCTCGTTCCATTTTCTCAAGATTTTTATACGTATATCTAGGGTATATGCACCCGTATCATACCCAGCTTCTATAAGTATTTACTATTAGTATATACACATCAAATCAAAATCTTAATCACCAAAAGTACTGCCCTAAATGAGAGGGAATCACTTTTTGACCTCTAGCATACAATAATTATACAAAATTACAAATTAGGATTTTGTTTTTACATACATATATCACATTCCATATTTATTTATATATCATTCCATGTTTTTTATTTCTAACTCAAATTTTATATCTCTAAAACACTCTCTAATTATATACTCAAACCATTCAGCAAACCTTCAACACTTAAATCAAAAACTAGATCAAAAACCAATCTATAATCATCATAAGAAAAACCTTTCAAGAACACTTCAATAATCCTTCCAAGTATACAAGTTTACTTCCAACCTTTCAATCCCACTCCACCACTCTTTTGATTCCAAGATTTTTCTTATCTTTTGCAGTAACTTTGTCCAAGTAACTTGAGGTAGTAACCTTGTTCATAATTTTATTCAATTCATATTCATATAGCTATCTTATTTTGTGTTGTAAAATTTTAACAACAAGAACATAGTTTGAATGATTTCAAACTTGTTCACAAACTAAATAGATCCTTCTAACTTAACTTTTAAAACACTTCAAGACCTGTAATATATCATAAGGATATGCTAACTTAACAAGATACAACTTGATTTTACAAAGAACACCTTAAAACTGAATCTACATCGTTGGAGTGCAACCGGGGGCTGTTTTGGGTTGGATAATTAAAAACCATCTTGAACTTTGAATTAGAAGTTCATGTTCTGGAAAAATGATATTTCTTATGAATATGTTAACACATAAAAATTTCATGGTTTAACTCAAAGTGTAAGTATTTTTAGAAACATGATCATTAAATGTTGTTTTTATGATGGAAAATGATCACTTTCATAAGTTTCACCAAAGTTTGACCTATAACCTGTGATTTCGAATACAAACTAAGGTATTTTCAGTTCATATTCTTAAAATTTGACTCGATCTAAGGAAGTGGCAAGTTGAACCAACAAAAACGGAGTTGTAATGAAGAAACTACGACTAAAACAAAATTGGGTATCTGAAGCTAGTTTAGCTACGAAAATATTTGGAGAAAAAGTAAATTAATCATATCTTTTCTAATTAATATGATATTTTATATATAATTACTTATGATTTGATTTTATATATTTCAGGACCACCCGTAAACAACACGAGAAGATTAATCATAAGACCTCATGATTGTGCGCAACACGTCATTTGACAACACGGTACTTTATGTACGCAACACGTCATTTGACAACATGGTACCATGGGTCGAGATTAATTCTGATCAATACGAATACGATGGGGTCTTTATTTATTTTATTGAGCAACTAATTGTGGACTACTAACATCGGACTGCTAACTACGGACTAAGAAAATATTAAAAGTATTATAAGTATATATATATATATATATATATATATATATATATATATATATATATATATATATATATATATATATATATATATATGTAACGATTACTTGAAAAGAAAATATGTTGATATATTATATATATGGTCAGGTTCGTGATATCTATCAGAGACCAAGTCGAGTTAAATACCTTCAAGGAAAAAGTGAGTATATAGTCCCACTTTTAAACTCTAAATATTTCGGGATGAGAATACATGCATTTTATGATTTACGTTATGGACACAAGTGATTAAAAATATATATTCTACGTTGAGTTGTACCACTGGCATACTTTCCTGTAACTTGGTAACTACTATTTACATGCGGAATTGTAAACGCGAATCCTGTTGATAGATCTATCGGGCCTGACAACCCCAACCGGACTGGACGACCAGTATTCAACGGTTGCACAGTACTTCGTTTTGGTGACTACACTTGGTACGATGTAGTGAGATTTCATAATAAAGGGAATATGCGACGTTGATTAAATGTTAAGTATGGTTATCAAGTGCTCAACCACTTAGAATATTTTTATTAAAACATTTATGTATATTAAATCTTGTGGTCTATATTTATAACGCTGCTAGCATTAAACCTATATCTCACCAACTTTATGTTGACATTTTTAAGCATGTTATTCTCAGGACTTGAAAGAAATCTTCCGCTGTGCATTAGCTCATACTAAGGATATTACTTGGGGTCATTCATGCCATATTCAAAAGACGTTGCATTCGAGTCATTGAAGTTCATTAGAGAATATTATTAAGTAAATGACAGAATAGGTCATTTGGATGCTATAAAATGTTATGTACACCTGTCAACTTTCGATGTAATGAAAGTTTGTCTTTTAAAAACAAATGCAACGTTTGTAAAATGTATCATATAGAGGTCAAGCACCTCGCAATGTAACCAACTATTGTGATTCGTTTATAATCGATATGGACTTCGTCCGGATGGATTAGTAGCGGTCCTTTCAGTTGGTATCAGAGCGGTGGTCTTAGTGAACCAGGTCTTGCATTAGTGTGTCTAACTAGTAGCTGTTAGGATGCATTAATGAGTCTGGACTTCGACCGTGTCTACATGTCAAAAGTTTTGCTTATCATTTCTAGTTGGAAATCATCTGCTTATCATCCTTAGGAAATTACCTGCTTATCATTCTTAGTCTAGACACATATTGCTGCATTGATTGCATGAATAGTGTATAGACAAATTCATATCCTAGTGTATCTATTACTGTAGACTTGCCTGACATATGCCGTAAATTCCTCCGTAGTCTACGGAATCTTTAGTACTATATATATATAGATATTCTATGAAGTTAGAATATCACTTTATATTCGAAAATCATTTCATATCGAAAAATCCTTTATTCAAACGTGCGAAATGGAACTCACCACCAGTTCAAGTTCCTCAGATTCCGATATGGAATACCACTCAAGCTCCGAAAGCAGTGTGACCGGAATGGATCAACCAATCAGTCACCATCTATTCTGGATGAATTGGGGTTGGGTTCGTAGCCTCCTCAATCATTGGAGACAAGAAGAAGGTGATCCCTTCCATCCACCGAATTGCCCTCTTGGTGATGAACCTGAAGCACTTACCGGCGAACCTATTCGAAACACCATCTTCTCTCTCATTTCTAGAGTATCTCATCACGATTATATACTATCCCATATTTCGAATCTTATTCATCCGCTCGCTCCAACTGCCAATCATCCTGGTATAATAGAAGAAGTCAACGAACTTCGTGCTCGGGTAGTGGCTTTAGAGAATATGGTGCGAAGGTTACAAACACCAGCAGCAGCACCAGCAGCATAATCAGCACCACCATCATCAACACCAATAGTACCCTTATTACCCCCAACCACAACCACGTCGTAAACCTCAACATCATAATCTGTATCTCGGATATCAACATCACATGCCTCAATAACCCCATCTGTACTTCGAGTATGATCTTCGTTCTATCTACATCGATTATCTTCGCTTTACATATCGTTCTACCTCATTTATCTTCGTTCGACATGACGATTATGTAATCCCTAATGTTTTAGAGATCATGTAATCTAGTATTAATGATAAAACAGATGAGTTTAATATCCTATTGACTCATTAAATCCATGATTACATCTGAAGAATATATATATATATATATATATATATATATATATATATATATATATATATATATATATATATATATATATATGTATATATGTATATATGTTTTCATAAAGATTGTAATTAAAAATTCTTCCGTACAAACTGTTAATGATGAAAATATTTTAGCGGGTAGGTAGTACTCGAGGAATATTGAGATTTGACATTAATAAGTTACACTGTACATTTTTTAAATCTGATTCAATGATCAACTATTACCCTGTTTACATTCACTGATATACGTATCTGTTCACCACAGAATAACCATTTCCATTCAAATTTCATATTTGGATTGTGATCTATCAGAATCCAACAAGTGGCATAATGAAGAAACATTGGACAAAATAAAATTTGTTAGAAACAAACAAATTAACTATGAGAAATTCTGTTAAGAATCCACGCTAACTGTTCCTAGCTAACTGGTCCTAGCTAACTGGTTACATTTAATTTATTGCAATTTAATTATCGCAATTTACATTCTCGCAATTTTATTTATCGTCATTTAATTTCTGTATTTATTTTACGCACTATAAATAACGGGACACGTATATAAGGTTTTGACATATCATATTGACCCATCCATATATATATCTTGGAACAACCATAGACACTCTATATGTGAATGTTGGAGTTAGCTATACAGGGTTGAGGTTGATTCCAAAATATATATATAGTTTGAGTTGTGATCAATACTGAGACCGGTACACGGGTCACGATACGTATTAATTAATTCGAATATTATATATTAAACTATATATGAACTATTGGACTATTGGACTATTGGACAACTAACATTGGACAATTAAAAGGGATTAAAATATTGGTTATAACATATGAAACTAAACAATTCTTCAAGTTTGCCACTTGATTTCATCTTAAACCTCATTTGTACCTCGACAATTACAATCCGCATTCAAACCTTTCATGATTCTTGAAAACAACTCAATCGAGAGAGTGAACCAACCACACATTACCCGAAGTCTTGTACCTGAAAAACTCTCGAACCCAAAATCATAGCTTAACACGTAACCGCGTGAATCCATTATCATTTATTAGCAAAAACAACCTTACAATCTTTTTCCAAATTAGCCAATTTTGTCACAGCTCCAGCAAGTCAACTTCGACTTTTCGTTCGAAACAGCCTTATTATAACTTTGATATATATGTGTGCTCTTTTATTGTTACCGGAGAACCTTTTATATTCCAACATATTACCATCAGCGTTTAATCATCTAAAAACACAATTCTCCTGAAACCACCTCGGTTTGATAACCGATGACCCAGATCCGTTAACTCTGAAAATACTGACGAAGCAGCATGTTGTAGATGGTCTTAATGGCTAAAAGTTGATGATAAAGAATGGAGTATTGGAAACACTCAATTGAAAAATTTAGTACTGAAAAGCGGATTATGCGAAACTATGAAGGAAGCCGTGGACAAATCACAAAGAATAAGTTTGACTTCAAAGAATTCAAATAATTCAATGCCTATTGAAGTCTTTAGCGAATATCTTGCTCCTTACTCTAAACCCTTGCGGACAATAGTCTCTATCATCCTTTGATCTTAGATATTCAAAGATATTATCGTATCTTTCATTATAAATATCCTCGATATTTCTGAAGATATGTTCATAAACGTTCTTACCTAAAATCAATTCTCTCTCCGTAATATCTGTGTTACAACATAAAAGAAACTATGTCATTTTCTAAAATCTGAAACCTTCGAAATTGAAGTATGAATGTTTTGAAGTAGTGTTGCGAACTGAAGCATGAATTAGTATAATATAATGACACTTGATCAACGTCATTATATTACAGTAAGTCATGTTGAGTTTCTAATGGAATGTGATGATTCACAGTACCGTCATCATATATCATTTACACGACTCTTACATTCTATCTAATCTCCAAACATATCAAGAAAATATTCTTCTTGATGACTCGATCTTCTCCAGGGTATTCTGGTAATTTAACAAATAAAAATCGCGCCATTACGATTTCCTTCTTAGAACATTTATTGTGTTCATTTTGGAATCCGTAGCTACAAATTCCGGACCATTACAAGAGATGCTTAATCGCAAGAAGAAGAAACGAAAGAATGAAGCTCCAAAATTGAAATTGGAGTATAAATCGCAGCAAATAGAAGGGAGCATTAACTGTGGATGACAATGATTATAGAAGACAGAAGCAGGGACATCGAATTATAAGGGAAGATATAAAACCTAACAACCTCCCAGAAATTACAAACCGTGTATATCAATACGTATTGCAACGTAAAGACACGGGAGAATTAAAAACATTATAATTCCAAGGAAATAATAGAAGTGAATAGATTCTTCTGGCGGGAGATGAAAGAGAAGAATAAAAGATATGAAAGTTAGAAGTATAACAAGAATCAGAACGGGATGGAGCATACTGACGAATGTTTTAAAGTATGAAGTGAGGGGGAAAGAATAGAAGGTGTGAGCTGTGGAAATAAAGAAACAAAGGGAGTGGATTTATAGTGAAATATCCGACAGAGAAATAGAAACAGATTGGCGCATTAAATCAAAGAAGATCATAATTTCCTTATTCGCCGAAGAATCAAATCTTTTATATTTCCAAAATTTTCTTTTAAATCCCTTAAATTCCGGAAGTTCACTGTGACTACGTCAAAAGTTAAATCTCTATCTCAATCTCTTGTGACAGCTTCACTCGTACGCTTCACATAATCGAATTGTTTTACCACTATTACTAAATGGTGATAAAACTCTAGTTATCAATTCATATTCATCATAAAAACATTTTATTGTTAGTCATGACGATCTCGATCAAATTTCGGGGACGAAATTTCTTTAACGGGTAGGTACTGTAACGACCCGGATTTTTCCGATCATTTTATACCTATGAGATTAATATTTACATAAATTAAACCTTACCAACATGATAAGCAATCTAAATTGTTGAGACTTATGTTTTTTAAAAGAGTTTTACACAACGGTTGACCGTCCAATTTGACCGATGATATCACGAACTATATAACATATGATAATTATATGTTTGTGTATATATATGTATTTATATATATTTAACATGATCTAAGGATGGTTTAACATCTCATTGTGTACTAATAGCAATGAGTTATAAGTATATTTTGAAACTACTAACTTAAGTTTTCAAAACGATAACTATACGTAACGTTCATTGACATAAATACTTAAAACTTATAATGCTTATACATATATCGTATAGATATGTATTTAATCACTTTTAAAGGGCTTATATACATGAAACAATATATGTATATTTACAAAAGATATCTATATTTAAATCCTCGTTCCATTTTCTCAAGATTTTTATACGTATATCTAGGGTATATGCACCCGTATCATACCCAGCTTCTATAAGTATTTACTATTAGTATATACACATCAAATCAAAATCTTAATCACCAAAAGTACTGCCCTAAATGAGAAAGGAATCACTTTTTGACCTCTAGCATACAATAATTATACAAAATTACAAATTAGGATTTTGTTTTTACATACATATATCACATTCCATATTTATTTATATATCATTCCATGTTTTTTATTTCTAACTCAAATTTTATATCTCTAAAACACTCTCTAATTATATACTCAAACCATTCAGCAAACCTTCAACACTTAAATCAAAAACTAGATCAAAAACCAATCTATAATCATCATAAGAAAAACCTTTCAAGAACACTTCAATAATCCTTCCAAGTATACAAGTTTACTTCCAACCTTTCAATCCCACTCCACCACTCTTTTGATTCCAAGATTTTTCTTATCTTTTGCAGTAACTTTGTCCAAGTAACTTGAGGTAGTAACCTTGTTCATAATTTTATTCAATTCATATTCATATAGCTATCTTATTTTGTGTTGTAAAATTTTAACAACAAGAACATAGTTTGAATGATTTCAAACTTGTTCGCAAACTAAATAGATCCTTCTAACTTAACTTTTAAAACACTTCAAGACCTGTAATATATCATAAGGATATGCTAACTTAACAAGATACAACTTGATTTTACAAAGAACACCTTAAAACTGAATCTACATCGTTGGAGTGCAACCGGGGGCTGTTTTGGGTTGGATAATTAAAAACCATCTTGAACTTTGAATTAGAAGTTCATGTTCTGGAAAAATGATATTTCTTATGAATATGTTAACACATAAAAATTTCATGGTTTAACTCAAAGTGTAAGTATTTTTAGAAACATGATCATTAAATGTTGTTTTTATGATGGAAAATGATCACTTTCATAAGTTTCACCAAAGTTTGACCTATAACCTGTGATTTCGAATACAAACTAAGGTATTTTCAGTTCATATTCTTAAAATTTGACTCGATCTAAGGAAGTGGCAAGTTGAACCAACAAAAACGGAGTTGTAATGAAGAAACTACGACTAAAACAAAATTGGGTATCTGAAGCTAGTTTAGCTACGAAAATATTTGGAGAAAAAGTAAATTAATCATATCTTTTCTAATTAATATGATATTTTATATATAATTACTTATGACTTGATTTTATATATTTCAGGACCACCCGTAAACAACACGAGAAGATTAATCATAAGACCTCATGATTGTACGCAACACGTCATTTGACAACACGGTACTTTATGTACGCAACACGTCATTTGACAACATGGTACCATGGGTCGAGATTAATTCTGATCAATACGAATACGATGGGGTCTTTATTTATTTTATTGAGCAACTAATTGTGGACCACTAACATCGGACTGCTAACTACGGACTAAGAAAATATTAAAAGTATTATAAGTATATATATATATATATATATATATATATATATATATATATATATATATATATATATATATATATGTAACGATTACTTGAAAAGAAAATATGTTGATATATTATATATATGGTCAGGTTCGTGATATCTATCAGAGACCAAGTCGAGTTAAATACCTTCAAGGCAAAAGTGAGTATATAGTCCCACTTTTAAACTCTAAATATTTCGGGATGAGAATACATGCATTTTATGATTTACGTTATGGACACAAGTGATTAAAAATATATATTCTACGTTGAGTTGTACCACTAGCATACTTTCCTGTAACTTGGTAACTACTATTTACATGCGGTATTGTAAACGCGAATCCTGTTGATAGATCTATCGGGCCTGACAACCCCAACCGGACTGGACGACCAGTATTCAACGGTTGCACAGTACTTCATTTTGGTGACTACACTTGGTACGGTGTAGTGAGATTTCATAATAAAGGGAATATGCGACGTTGATTAAATGTTAAGTATGGTTATCAAGTGCTCAACCACTTAGAATATTTTTATTAAAACATTTATGTATATTAAATCTTGTGGTCTATATTTATAACGCTGCTAGCATTAAACCTATATCTCACCAACTTTATATTGACATTTTTAAGCATGTTATTCTCAGGACTTGAAAGAAATCTTCCGCTGTGCATTAGCTCATACTAAGGATATTACTTGGGGTCATTCATGCCATATTCAAAAGACGTTGCATTCGAGTCATTGAAGTTCATTAGAGAATATTATTAAGTAAATGACAGAATAGGTCATTTGGATGCTATAAAATGTTATGTACACCTGTCAAATTTCGATGTAATGAAAGTTTATTTTTTAAAAACAAATGCAACGTTTGTAAAATGTATCATATAGAGGTCAAGCACCTCGCAATGTAACCAACTATTGTGATTCGTTTATAATCGATATGGACTTCGTCCGGATGGATTAGTAGCGGTCCTTTCAATTACTATTATCAATATAACTATTGTTATTATTAGTACTATAATTATTTTATAACTTATTATCATAATCATCAATTTTATTATTGTTATCATTAAAATTATCAGTATTATTACTATTAGTAATATCAATATCATTATTATTAAAAGTATTATGATTATGAAAATAAAAGTTTTTAAAGATATTATTATTAAGATTATAAGTATATATATAAATTTATGGATTTAAAAACTACAGGTAAAATTATGATTTAAATGAATTACTAATTAGTAATATTATTATCATCAATATTATTACTAACACTACCAATAATAATAATTAGTACTATCATTATACTTATCATTTTTATTATTATCAGTATCATTATTATTAATAAAATAACTATCAGATATATGAAACTATATGTAGTACACATAACATAACCAAATTTAATATTTTTATATACAAAAAAAGAATATGCGAGACATATATATATATATATATATATATATATATATATATATATATATATATATATATATATCTTAATGATTTAATTAATAAATTATAAATATTAACTTATTCGATTACAGTTACGTGTATTAATATAGACACAAATGATATAGGTTCGTGAATCAGAGGCCAACCCTGCATTATCCAATGTCGTCATATGTATTTTTACTACAAAATACAGTATGGTGAGTTTCATTTGCTCCCTTTTTAAATGATTTTGCAATGTATATTTTTGGGACTAAGAATACATGCGCTGGTTTTATAAATGTTTTACGAAATAGACACAAGTAATCGAAACTACATTCTATGGCTGGATTATTAAACCGAATATACCCCTTTTTAGTTTGGTAATCTAAGAATTTGGGAACAGACACCCTAATTGACGCGAATCCTAAAGATAGATCTATTGGGCCCAACAAGCCCCATCCAAAGTACCGGATGCTTTAGTACTTCGAATTTATCATGTCTGAAGGGAGTCCCGGAATGATGGGGATATTCTATATGCATCTTGTTAAGGTCGGTTACCAGGTGTTCAAACCATATGAATGATTTTTGTCTCTATGCATGGGACGTATATTTATGAGAACTGGAAATGAAATTCTTGTGGTCTATTAAAATGATGGAAATGATTATTTATGTTAAACTAAAGAACTCATCAACCTTTTGGTTGACACTTTAAAGCATGTTTATTCTCTGGTATGAAAGAAATCTTCCGCGGTGCATTTGCTCATTTTAGAGATATTACTTGGAGTCATTAATGGCATATTTCAAAAGACGTTGCATTCGAGTCGCTGGGTTCATCAAGATTATTATTAAGTCAATTATAGTTGGATATATTATAAAATGGTATGCATGCCGTCAACTTTCGATGTAATGAAAGTATGTCTTTTAAAAACGAATGCAATGTTTGTAAAATGTATCATATAGAGGTCAAGTACCTCGCGATGTAACCAAATGTAATGTATTCATCCAGATAGATTAGGACGGGTCCTTTCAGTTGTTGCCTCAAATAATAGAGCCGAAAGACTTTGACAAAAAGAACTCAAAATTTATCTTCATTCGCTCGTTCCAACCGACAATCATCCCGAAATAATAGAAGAAGTCAACGAACTTTGCGCTCGAGAAATAAATTTGGATAATATGGTGCAAAATTTACCATCTTCAACAATATCACTAGCACCAACAGTACCACCAACAACCCAAGTTTCAACATCACATGCCTCAACATCTCATTCTGTACCTCGAGAATAATCATCGTTCTACATGACGTTCTACATCATTTATCTTCGTTCAACATGATGGTTATGTAACCTCTAATGTTTTAGAGATTATGTACTCTAGTTCTAACCGTAAACCAAATGAGTTTAATATCATATTAACTCATTAAATCCATGATTACATCTGAAGAAAATATATATGTATATATGTTTTCATAAAGATTATAATTAAAAATTCTTTTGTACAAACTGTTAATGGTGAAAATATTTTAACGGGTAGGTAATACCCGAGGAATATTTAGATTTCACCTTAATAAGTTACACTGTACATTCGTCGAAGCTGATTCAACAGTCATTTACTATCCTACTTACAACCACCGATATACGTATCTGTTCACCGCAGAATAACCATTTTCATTCAATTTCATATTTAGATTTTGACCTATCAGAATCCAACAAGTGGCATAATAAAGAAAACATTGGACAAAATAAAATTTGTTAGAAACAAACAAATTAATTATGAGAAATTTTGTTAAGAATCCACGCTAACTATTCCTAGCTAACTGTTCCTAGCTAACTGTTAATTCCGTATCACATTTTATTTATCGCAATTTATTTATCGCAATTTAATTATCGCAATTTAAATTCTCGCAATTTTATTTATCGTCATTTAATTTCTGTTATTTATTTTACGCATTTTAAATATCGGGACACGTATACAAAGTTTTGACATATCATATCGACGCATCTATATATATTATTTGGAATAACCATAGACACTCTATATGCAGTAATGACCGAGTTAGCTATACAGGGTTGAGGTTGATTCTACAATAATATATATACTTTGAGTTGTGATCGAGTCTGAGACATGTACACGGGTCACGATACGTATTAATTAATTCGAATATTATATATTAAACTATATATGAATTATTGGACTGTTACTGTGGACTATCGACTGTGAACTAATAACATTGGACAATTGAAATGAATTAAAATATTGATTATAATATATGAAACTAAACATTTCTTCAAGTTTGCCACTTGATTTCATCTTAAACCTCATTTGTATCTTGACGATTACTATCTCCGTTCAAACCATTCATGATTCTTGAAAACACCTCAATCGAGAGGATGAACCAACCGCACTTCATCTACAGAAGAAAAGATTTATGCATATAATTATGCACCTGAAAAACTCTCGAAAACTGAGTAAACGTTTAACACGTAGCTGTGCTAATTCCTTTAGCGTTGTTATTACCGAAAATAGCCTTGCAATCCCTTTCCAAATTAGCCAATTTTTTCACAGCTCCAACAAATCAACTTCGACTTTCATTCGGATTAGCCTTATTATAACCTTGATATATATGCGTACTCTTTTATTGTTACCGGGGAACCTTTTATATTCCACCATAGTACCATCAGCGTTTAATCATCTAAAAACACAATTCTCCTGAAACCACCTCGGATTGATAACCGATGATTCAAATATCGTAGCATTAAATGCAGAGGAAACAGAAAAATTGTAGATGGTCTAAACGGCCAAAATTTTGATGATAAAGAGGGGAGTGTTAGGAACGCTCGATAGAAAATTTGGTACTGAAAAACAGATTGAGCAAACCATAAAGGGGACCAAGGCCAAATACAAAGACCATACCATATATTCAAAGAAACCAGGTAATTCTGAATCCGATGAAACCTTCAACGAATATCTTTCTCCGTACTCATGTTAAAATCTTGCGGAAAATCTTTCTTCATCAACCATCGAACTTAATTTCAAAATATCATCATAAATATCTTTCATGACCCGTCCTAATCCATCTGGACGAATACATTACCTTTGTTTACATCGGAAGGTACTTGACATCTATATGATACATTTTACAAACATTGCATTCGTTTTTAAAAGAAAAACTTTCATTACATCGAAAGTTGACGGCATGCATACCATTTCATAATATATCCAACTATAATTGACTTAGTAATAATCTTGATGAACTCAATGACTCGAATGCAACATCTTTTGAAATATGTCATGAACGACTCCAAGTAATATCTCTAAAATGAGCAAATGCACAGCGGAAGATTCCTTTCATATCTGAGAATAAACATGCTTTCAAGTGTCAACCAAAAGGTTGGTGAGTTCATACGTTTATCATAAAACAATAAAATTCATCATTTTGATAGACCACAAGATTTAAATGCTGCATGGTACAAATGGGCCCGAATCCTATATCCACCTGTAATGTACATGCGATATCTTTTAAATACAGTACACCTTTCTCGTGTACGAAATCATATTTCATAAATCTTAGTAACCGTACACATATCTCGTGCACAAAAAATAACATACACATAACCTGCGTATAAAATCATTCTCTCGATACATAACATTCACTTTTCATTGCTTTCATAGCTTGGCTTGGTAACCGACCTTAACATATAATGCGCATAATAATATCCCCAAAACAGAATATCTCGTCTGTATAATAATCATATAAACTTCGAAGTACTAAACACCACGCCCACTAGCCCTTCCCTCTAGTGAACATTCTAGGTTGGGGTGTTAAACCCGGTAGCTACCTTTAGGATTCGCGTCAATTAGGCGTGCACTAATTCTCAAAATTAGTGATGTTCCCTAATTCTTAGGTTACCAAGCAATAATAATCAGGGGAGAAAATATTCATATCAATTGTGGCAATTATCACGTCCACATAATTCAATGGTGGCAATTATCACGTCCACATAATTCATTCGAGGAATGTTTTGCTTGGGTCTATCTCGTCAAATATTTATAAAAGCATTTCATGTATTCGCAGTTCAAAATGTATTTCAAAAGCATTTAATAAAGCAGTTATAAAAGTAGCGCATGTATTCTCAGTCCCAAAAATGTAAAGAGTAAAATGGAATCAAATAAACTCACAATCATGTATTTTATAGTAAAAATACATATGACGACAATGAACAATGCAGGGTTGGCCTTGGATTCACGAACCTATATCATTTGTATATCTATTAAAACATAATTGTAATCGAATAAACTTATATATATTTAGTTATGTATTAAGATTAGTATTTATATATATGATCTATTAATACTTATAATATCTTATAATATTTATTTCATATATAATTTAATTGATGTTATATCAATATAAATGTTATTATATTAGTTAAAAGTAATATTATGTAATATCGGTATACTTATATATTCTTATATAAATTTCTTCTGTTTGCAAAATATTTATGATAATGACACTAGAATAAGGATATTAATAGTTATAATACTAATAATAATAATAATAATAATAATAATAATAATAATAATATTAATAATAATAATAATAATAATAATAATAATAATAATAATAATAATAATAATAATAATAATAATAATAATAATAGTGATAATAATAAGTTCAATAAAGATGATAATTTTGATATAAAAATGGTAGGATAAAATGTTAGTTTTCATAAAAACAATATTCTTAATAATGGTAGTGATTTTGATAAATATGATGGTTTTATTAGAAATTTTACTAATCATATTATTAGTAATACTAATATTAATATTTACAATAATGAATTGTATTATTTTCATTAGTAATAATAATAATACTACACTAGTAATACTTATATTCATAATATTAGTTATAATACTTATAACAATGATAATAATAATAACTATATTAATAATAATATTAATCACAAAAATATTAATAATCCTAATAATAATCATAATCATAATGATAATAATAATAATAATGATAGTAATAATAATACTTGTAGTAATAATAACAATTACCAACAATACTAGTAACATAACAATAATATCAATCATAATCATAATATAAATGATAATAATAATAATAATAATAATAATAATAATAATAATAATAATAATAATAATAATAATAATAATAATAATAATAATAATAATAATAATAATAATAATAATAATAATTTTTAAAAGAAAGACTACCTTTAAAAGCCTCTAATAAAAAGAATGCACCCGGTGAGGATCGAACCCGAGACCTCTCGTTAAACCGACAACCCCTTAACCATTCGCCTGATTCAGTTTTTCTGAATAATACCATTACAGAAATATATTTACCCCGTATTATGTAATCCTCTTCTTCCTCGTGAGTTCAAACAATTCGACTCATAACAAATCCTAAATTCAAATTAATGTTTGTTTAAGACTTGTAACAACCAGAGAACAATAACGTGTTTTTCTTGATTAACAAAAAGAACGAAGAATTTAAAGATAAAAAAATTGATAATGATAATAAGAAATGTTTCTTGAGATCCTTGTACATCTTCCCCGTTCCAGGATGTATTGAATATCTGGTTTTATGAGCTTCTCTAAGTACCATTTCTCTCATATCTCCAAATTTTGGTACCCAGATCCTTTCAGCCCTATACCGGGTTCCGTCTTCTTGAATATTAAGATGCTTCTCCGATCCTTTGGGTATTTCATCCTTTAAATTTCCCTCTTTTAAAACTCCTTGTTGCGCCACCTTTATTTGAGTAGTAAGGATAGTGTGAATCATTATATTCATAGCTTTTACTCGAATAGGTTCTCTGTCCTTTCTGCTCAAGGCGTCGGCTACCACATTTGCCTTCCCCGGGTGATAATGAATCTCAAAGTCGTAATCATTCAATAATTCAATCCATCTGCGCTGCCTCATGTTCAGTTGTTTCTGATTAAATATGTGTTGAAGACTTTTGTGGTCGGTATATATAATACTTTTGACCCCATATAAGTAGTGCCTCCAAGTCTTTAATGCAAAAACAACCGTGCCTAATTCCAAATCATGCGTCGTATAATTCTGCTCGTGAATCTTCAATTGTCTAGACGCATAAGCAATTACTTTCGTTCGTTGCATTAATACACAACTGAGACCTTGCTTTGAGGCGTCACAATATATCACAAAATCATCATTCCCTTCAGGTAATGACAATATAGGTGACGTAGTTAACTTTTTCTTCAACAATTGAAACGCTTTTTCTTATTCATCCTTCCATTCAAATTTCCTCCGTTTATGCGTTAATGCAGTCAAGGGTTTTGCTATTCTGGAAAAATCTTGGATGAACCTTCTGTAGTAACCAGCTAGTCCTAAAAACTGACGTATGTGTTTCGGAGTTTTCGGGGTTTCCCACTTTTCAACAGTTTCAATCTTTGCTGGATCCACCTGAATACCTTCTTTGTTCACTATGTGACTGAGGAATTGAACTTCTTCCAACCAAAATGCACACTTTGAAAACTTAGCGTACAGTTTTTCTTTTCTCAGCAACTCTAGCACTTTTCTCAAATGTTCTTCGTGCTCTTGATCATTTTTCGAGTAAATAAGTATGTCATCGATGAAAACAATGACAAACTTGTCAAGATATAGCCCACACACTCGGTTCATGAGGTCCATGAACACATATGGTGTGTTAGTCAATCCAAACGGCATAACCATAAACTCGTAATGACCGTAACGCGTCCTAAAAGCAGTCTTTGGAATATCATCCTCCTTCACCCGCATTTGATGATATCCAGAACATAAATCGATCTTCGAATAAACAGACGAGCCTTGTAGTTGATTAAATAAGTCGTCGATTCTCGGTAGTGGGTAGCGGTTCTTGATGGTAAGTTTGTTCAACTCTCGGTAGTCGATACACAACCTAAATGTACCATCCTTCTTCTTGACAAACAAAACAGGAGCTCCCCACGGTGATGTGCTTGGTCAAATGAAACCACGCTCTAAAAGTTCCTGTAACTGACTTTGTAATTCTTTCATTTAGCTGGGTGCAAGTCTGTATGGAGCACGATCTATTGGTGCAGCTCCTGGTACAAGGTCTATTTGAAATTTAACGAATCGATGTGGGGGTAATCCCGGTAATTCTTTTGGAAATACATCGGGAAATTCTTTTGCGACGGGAACATCACTGATGTTCTTTTCTTCAGGTTTAACTTCCTCGATGTGTGCTAGAATGACGTAATAACCTTTTCTAATTAGTTTTTGCGCCTTCAAACTACTAATAAGATTTAACTTCGCGTTGGTCTTTTCTCCATGCACCATTAAGGGTTTTCCTTTATCACGCATAATGCGAATCGCATTTTTGTAACAAACGACCTCTGCTCTCACCTTTTTCAACCAGTCCATGCCAATTATTACATCAAAACTCCCTAACTCGACTGGTATTAAATCAATTTTAAACGTTTCATCCCTCAGTTTAATTTCTCTCTCCCGACATATATTATCTGCTGAAATTAATTTAATGTTTGCTAATTCGAGTAAAAATTTACTATCCAAAGGCGTCAATGGGCAACTTAATTTAGCACAAAATTCTCTACTCATATAGCTTCTATCCGCACCCGAATCAAATAAAACATAAGCAGATTTATCATCAATAAGAAACGTACTCGTAACAAGCTCCGGGTCTTCCTGTGCTTCTGCCGCATTAATATTGAAAACTCTTCCACGGCCCTGCCCATTAGTATTCCCCTGATTCGGGCAATTTCTAATAATGTGGCATGGTTTTCCACATTTATAACAAACGGCGTTGGTATTACTTGCTCCGACACTATTCGTTTCGGCATTACTTGTTCCGACATTATTTGTTCCTTTAGTTCTGTTAAACTTTGGTCCATAGACCTCACACTTTGTCGCGCTATGACCATTTCTATTACACCTGTTGCAAAATTTCGTGCGAAACCCCTGATGATTTTCTTCACACCTATGACATGGCTGTTTTTGGTTTTTGTTGCCGTTGTTGTTATTGAGGTTATTGTTGGGATTGTTATTGTTATTGAAATGGTTGTTGTAGTTGTTGTTATTGGGATGTTTGTTGTAGTTATTGTTAGGATTGCGGTTATTGTTGCGATTGTTGTTGCGGTTGTTGGGATAGTTATTGCGATTGTGGTTGTAATTGTTGTTGTTGTTGTTGTACTGGTGACTCTTGTCACCGTTTTCCTCTCACTTCCTCTTGAGTTGTTTCGTGTTGGCTTCTTCGGCCGCCTGCTCTTTAATTCTTCCCTCAATCTGATTTATGAGTTTATGAGCCATTCGACTTGCCTTCTGTATAGAAGCAGGCTCGTGTGAACTCACATCTTCATGAATCCTTACTGGTAACCCTTTTATAAACGCGTCGATATTCTCTTCTTCATCTTCGAATGCTCCCGGACACAATAGGCACAACTCTATGAATCGTCGTTCATATGTGGTAATGTCGAACCCTTGTGTTCGTAACTCTCTAAGTTATGCCTTGAGTTTATTGACTTCGTTTCTAGGACGGTACTGCTCGTTCATCACTTGCTTGAATGCCGACCACGGTAATGCGTAAGCAGCATTTTGTCCTACCTGTTCAAGATAGGTGTTCCACCACATTAACGCAGTACCTGCGAAGGTATGCGTAGCGTACTTAACTTTGTCCTCTTCAGTACACTTACTTATGGCAAACACTGATTCGACTTTCTCGGTCCACCGTTTTAATCCAATTGGTCCTTCGGTTCCATCAAATTCTAAAGGTTTGCAGGCAGTGAATTCTTTGTAAGAGCATCCTACATGATTTCTTGTGCCGTTAGCTGCATTGCTAGATTTAGAGTTATTGTTGGTATGTAGCGCAGCCTGTACTGCAGCTATGTTTGCAGCAAGAAAGGTACGAAATTCTTCTTCGCTCATATTCATTGTGTTTCGAGTAGTCAGTGCCATTTCCTTCAAAATATCCAACTGAATCGAGTTAATCATACAGAATATTAAGAGTAGTCAATAGTATTTCGTAGCATAATATGAACTCATTTATAAAAGCTTTTTCTTCATATTAGCGTTTTATAAGTTTAAATTCGGGTACTACCTACCCGTTAAGTTCATACTTAGTAGCTAATATACAATTCCATATGAAAAACTGATTATAATAATATATCACATACAAATATTCTTCAAACTTACAACTTCGCTATATTACATATAACATGAAATATAGTACACTATGATACAGGACAGTTTTGAAGATGAATCTAGTTAATACGCAAGTTGTTCAGCAAAGGAAATAAAGACACGTAATTCATAAGTCTAGAAACAAGTCATGCATTCTGGTTTTACTAAGACGACTTCCCATCCTCGGTCTTGTGGAAAATAACCGTTATGACCATTGGCTAGGCAGCATGTTGTAATGTCGTCAAAAGGACGAGGGTTTCGTAATGTCCAACAGCCCCGTAATAATCTAAAAACCTTGTTTCTCACCCCAACTACTGAATCCGTCACTTGTGGGAAGGTTTTATTTAAAAGTTGCAATCCGATGTTCTTTTTCTCACTTTGGTAAGAAGCGAACATCACTAACCCGTAAGCATAACATGCTTCTTTATGTTGCATGTTAGAAGCTCTTTCTAATTCACGAAATCCTATGTTGGGATATGTTGAGTCAAAATAGGTTCTTAACCCGTAGCGTAAAATTGCATTTGGGTTTCCCGCATTTAATGCTTTAAAGAAAACACGGCATAACTTACGGTCTCCCCAATGTGATATACCCCACCTATTAAAGGAAAACCTTTTATAAACTAAGGCATTTCTGGAAAGTCTTTCAAATGTTTGACAAGTTAATTTCGCCATAACTAAATGTGCTGATGAATTCTGACCGACTCTAGACAAGATTTCCTCAATCATATCCTCTGGTAGGTCTTCTAAAATATTCGGTTGTCTACCCTTAACGTCCATTTTGTTTTTATACTGTAAAATAGACAAGGATTAGATTCGTAATAACAAACAATACAAGCAATTTTTACATAGAACATAAAAGTACAAGCACACTACAATACATATAATACACAACATGATTACAACCCTCTAATCTGAATCACCGGTTTCTTCTTCTTCGGACTTGGTTCGTTTTCCTAATTTTCTAGGAATATATGGTGTTCCTCTAATACGAGCCGTCATTTTCCATAATGGTTTAGAAAAACCTGGTGGTTTAGAGGTTCCTGGGTCATTGTTACATTTTAGGAAATACGGATGTTGCCGATACATATAAAGTTCATCGGGTTTGGAATCGGATTTCTCTATTTTTATACCTTTTCCCTTATTATTTTCTTTCGCTTTATTAAATTGGGTCGAGGTAATTTCTATAACATCATCGGAATCCTCATCGGGATCCGATTCATCAGAAAATTGGTAATCTTCCCAATATTTTGCTTCCTCGGCAGAAACACCATTGACCATTATTAACTTTGGTCCGTTGGTTGAGGATTTTCTTTTATTTAATCGATTTACTATAGGTATCAATATTTCTTCCTCCGGAACCTCTTCTTCTTCTGGTTCCTCCTCTTTCGATTCCTCCTCTTCTGGTTCCTCTTCTTCCGATTCCTCCTCTTCCGGTTCTTCCTCTTCCGGTTCCTCTTTGGGAATTTGTGAATCTTTCCAAAATATATTCGACTCTTCATTATTATTAGGTGAATCAATGGGATTTGTACTAGAGGTAGACATCTATCACACATTATCAAACACGTTAAGAGATTAATATATCACATAATATTTACATGTTAATAATATATAGTTTCCAACAAAAAAATGTTAAGCAATCGTTTTTGAAGAAAAACACGGTCGAAGTCCAGACTCACTAATGCATCCTAACAAACTCGGTAAGACACACTAATGCAATTTTCTGGTTCTCTAAGACCAACGCTCGGATACCAACTGAAATGTCCCGTTCATATTGATTATAAACGTTCCATATTAATTGATTTCGTTGCGAGGTTTTGACCTCTATATGAGACGTTTTTCAAAGACTGCATTCATTTTTAAAACAACCATAACCTTTATTTTATCGATAAATGTTTAAAAAGCATTACGTAGATTATCACATAATAATAATCTAAAATATACCGTTTACACATGACCATTACATAATGGTTTACAATAAGAATATATTACATCAAAAATAAGTTTCTTGAATGCAGTTTTTATATAATATCATACAAGCATGGACTCCAAATCTTGTCCTTATTTTAGTATGCAACAGCAGAAGCTCTTAATAATCACCTGAGAATAAACATGCTTAAAACGTCAACAAAAATGTTGGTGAGTTATAGGTTTAACCTATATATTATCAAATCATAATAATAGACCACAAGATTTCATATTTCAATATACATCCCATACATAGAGATAAAATTCATTCATATGGTGAACACCTGGTAACCGACATTAACAAGATGCATATAAGAATATCCCCTATCATCCGGGAAATCCTTCGGACATGATATAAACGAATTCGAAGTACTAAAGCATCTGGTACTTTGGATGGGCTTCTTTAGGCCCAATAGATCTATCTTTAGGATTCGCGTCAATTAGTAGATCGGTTTACTAATTCTTAGGCTACCAAGCAAAAGGGGCATATTCGGCTTCGATCATTCATCCATATAATGTAGTTTCATTTACTTGTGTCTATTTCATAAAACATTTATAAAACTGCATGTATTCTCATCCCAAAATATTAGATTTTAAAAGTGGGACTATAACTCACTTTCACAGATTTTTACTTCGTCGGGAAGTAAGACTTGGCCACTGGTCGATTCACGAACCTATAACAAATATGTACATATATATCAAAGTATGTTCAAAATATATTTACACCATTTTTATTACGTTTTAATGTTTTAAGTTTATTAAGTCAGCTGTCCTCGTTAGTAACCTACAACTAGTTGTCCACAATTAGATGTACAGAAATAAATCGATATATATTATCTTGAATCAATCCACGACCCAGGGTATACACGTCTCAGGCTATATCACAACTCAAAGTATATATATTTTTGGAATCAACCTCAACCATGTATAGCTAACTCCAACATTACTGCATATAGAGTGTCTATGGTTGTTCCAAATAATATATATACATGGGTCGATATGATATGTCAAAACATTTGCATACGTGTCTATGGTATCCCAAGATTACATTAGAATACATGTATAATACAATATAAGTTAGCTAGGATATGATTTGTATAGAATTGTTACAATATTTCCCGTAGCTACAACAATCAAAAAATATCCAATCTTGTTTTACCCATAACTTCTTCGTTTTAAATCCGATTTGAGTGAATCAAATTGCTATGGTTTCATATTGAAATCTATTTTATGAATATAAACATAAAAAGTATAGGTGTATAGTCGGAAAAATAAGTTACAAGTCATTTTTGTAAAGGTAGTCATTTCAGTCGAAAGAACGACGTCTAGATGACCATTTTGGAAAACATACTTCCACTTTGAGTTTAACCATGATTTTTGGATATAGTTTCATGTTCATAAGAAAAATCATTTTCCCAGAAGAAAAACTTTTAAATCAAAGTTTATCATAGTTTTTAATTAACTAACCCAAAACAGCCCGCGGTGTTACTACGACGGCGTATATCCGGTTTTACGGTGTTTTTCGTGTTTTCTGGTTTTAAATCATTAAGTTAGCATATCTGTCAGAACCCGTCCTTATCCCCTGGACGAAATCATCAACATTTGATCCCATTGCAATGATCGACTCCAAGTAATGTCCTTAAAATGAGCAAATGCACAGCTGAAGACTTAATTTGTACCTGAGAATAAACATGCTTAAAAGTGTCAACCAAAAGGTTGGTGAGTTCATAGGTTTATCATAACAATCATTTCAATATTTTAATAGACCACAAGATTTCTGTTTATAAATATCTGTACACTCGCATGTGTACAAAAGTATTCTATAAGTTGTAGGCACCCGGTAACAAGCCTTAACGTTCATGTTTTACCCTCTGAAGTACACCAGATCAGGTGTGTTTAAAATAACCTCGAAGTACTAAAGCATCCCATAGTCAGGATGGGGTTTGTCAGACCCAATAGATCTATCTTTAGGATTCGCGCCTATCGTACATAGACAAGTAGTTTAATGTTACCAAGCTAAGGGTATATTTCTGGTTTAAACCCACGTAGAATTAGTTTTAGTACTTGTGCCTATTTCATAAAACATTTATAAAAACAGCGCATGTATTCTCAGTCCCAAAAATATATATAAAAGGGAGCAAATGAAACTCACCATACTGTATTTTGTAGTAAAAATACATAGAACGACATTGAACAAGTATATGGTTGGCCTCGGATTCACGAACCTATATCATTAATGTATATTAACACATATATTTGTAATCGAACAAATTTTAGGTATTATTATTAATTGTTATTTTAGTAACTTGTACGTTTCATCAATAACTAAATTAACTATATTTATTTTTATATACATTAAATAGTTAATTAATATTTATTACAATCATATTAATATAGATATGTTTTATGTAAATAATATATTTTTATATAGAAAATCTTTATTTGGTATATTAATATTAATAATACTAATAATAATCTAAATGATAATTTTATAAATTTTGATAAAAATAATATTAATAATAGTAGTAATAATAATGATTATAATAACTATAATAATAATGATTTTTTTAATAATGATATTAATAATGATATTAATAATAATACTTATATTAATAACAATTATTAATAATAACAATAAAAATAATAATCATAATGATAATTAATAATAACAATAATAATAATAATAGTAATAATAATAATTATTATTATTATTATTATAATTAGAAAACTACCTCACTAGAATAGGATGTTAAAAAGAATAGATGCCATCGCCCGGGCTTGAACCCTCGACCTCCCGTTCGCACCTTAACACTCTTAACCCTCCCTCTAATCTCGTTTCTCTGACTGAGTACCCAACTTAACTTCATTTATTCTCGTCTCAATCTGTTTCTATTTCTTCTTTCTTTATTAACTTAATTATAAACTTCATAATATCATAATCATCATGATCATAACATTTGCATATTATGATCAATACTGCATATCATCATCATTATCTTAATTATCTCGGCCATTAACAATATCATTCATTATCGACTTATCACAGTTCATTCATCATCATCTTATCATCGTAAAAATATATCAAGCAGCAGTAGCAAGTCGGTATGCAACAGATTGAACTCATGTGGGTATTGGGCTTCAGCTCAAGTGATATCAAAAGCCCACTTCTATTTTTCTTTGCAGCCCATAATGATTTGATTTATAATTCGTTAGAAATTAATAGCCCAATTAGAAAAGAAAAAGAAACGAAATATGGCAGGTTAATAAGTAGTCATTTTTCTCAGATTAGCAGCCGGCTGAAAAAAAATATACGCACTATCTTTATCTTTACAGCTCATCATCCATCATCATAAAATATTCGCTTTTTATATCATCATCATCCCATCTTTTCTATGCAATATCATTATTCTTATTGGCATATAACCGAAACAGAAGGAACGGCAGTAACAAGATAGCAGTAGCAGGTGTTTGAAGAAGAAACAGAATCAATTGTTTCATAAATCATTAAAACTCTCGTTTGAAGCTCGACCAAAATAGGAGACTGAAATCGTAACAGCGGTGGGGTTTAAATGGGTTCATGATGTTGTGGCTCAAACGAGGTGGTGAAAGGTGGTCGTTGTAGTTGAAATAGAAACGGGTTATAGCTACAACATCTTTTTATGAATAATTCAAACTGAAAATCACACTGCAACGAAACCGAAAAACATAATCATAATCGTATGTGGTGTGTGATTGTTCACGATGGTAATTTGAGTGGTGGGTTTAAATGGTTGTGGTTTCACAATGAAGAGAGATAGAGAGATAAATGGTAGAGAGAGAAAAGAGAGTGGTGGCTGACGGTGGTCTGTGGTGGTCCGGTTAAGGTGGTCTCTGGCAAAAAGGTGGTGGTGTAGGGTGGAGGGTGAAGATCGTTAGTGAATGTTTATGGGTGTTCGAGCTGTCTGTTTAATAAATTGATCTGATTTAATAGTATCTGATTGGTGTAATTGATGTTGATATTAGTAATAAAATGGAAATCGAGTCAGTACATTACTTCATGAATTGTCAACTTATAAGAAGATAGTTGTCGACATGTTTTTCAATCAAGAATAGGATTAAAAGAAAATTAGTCATAATATACAGTTAGATTTGTACTATGGAAAACGATGTTATAACAAATTGGAGATGAAAACAAAATATAACACAGATTGATAGTTACATAACACTGAACCTGTTTTCTTTCTTTGATTTTTATAAAATTTATTTTAATAATTAATATATATAGTTATAATTATATTAATAATAATTTTAATAATAATAATAATAATAATAATAATAATAATAATAATAATAATAATAATAATAATAATAATAATAATAATGATATTAATGATTTTAATAAATTTAAAAAAATAATGATAATAATAATATCATCAATAATATCAATAATAATATTAGTTATAATAATATTAGTATTATTTATGATAATAATAATATTAATTATAATAATAGTATAACAACTTATTCATATCAAGTTTCATATATGTATATATATATATATAACATATATTTAATATTTAATATTTATTCATTATCATATAATTGTTATTAATAGGAATTATATAGGTAGTAATATCATATCTATATTTATTCATTTTATTAATACTTAAATATTTTGTTTATTAGTTTTCATTTTTAATTTACTTATATATACTTACATATATATTTATATATACAGATTCACAACAACTTAATTATATCGTTTATTATTTTACAACTTAATTCTTACAATCAAATCATCTATTATTATATTACATCTCATATATTTATATATTTACATATATATGTATCTATTTACAAATAGTGGTTCGTGAATCGTTGAGAATGATTGAATGTCAATTGAATATATGAAACAGTTCTAAATTTTTTTGAGACTCAACATGACAGATTTCTCTCACCGTGTCAAGAATATTAAATCGTATCGAGAGTTTCGTTTAAAATTAGTCGGAATTTTCCGGGTCGTGACAGTACCTACCCGTTAAAGAAATTTCGTCCCCGAAATTTGAGTGAGGTCTTTATGGCTGACAATAAAAATGTTTTCATGACGAATATGAGTTGATAAATAGCGTTTTATCATTTTTGATTAATATGGATAAAACGATTCGATCATACGAAGCGTACGAGTGAAGCTATCACAAAATAGTGAAATGAAGTGATTAGAGGTTCGTCTTAACCTCTGTCGTAGTCACGGTTGATTTTTAGAATTTAAGGAATTTAAAGAAATCTTCTAATCGGAAAGAAAATGTAATCGCACGATTTATTAGCAAACTGTTGGAATCACGGAAGAACAGGAATATCAAGGAAATATTCCCGTGATATGCTTAGAGATTAAGTAGAATGAAAGAGTCATATAACATGGCACCTGATGATGGTACTGTGAATCATCACATTCCATTAGAAACTCAACATGACTTACTGTAATATAATGACATTGGCCAAGTGTCATTATATTATACTAATCCATGCATCAGTTTCCAACACTTCTCCACAATTCATTCATAATTTATACTTAAATTTTTCAGAAGTTTTCAATCTAATGAAATACAGATAACACGAAGAGGTAGAAAATTTTCGGATGAGAATAGTTATGAAAATATCATCAGAAATATCGAAGATATTTATGATGATATTTTGGAATTTCTAAGTTCGAAGGTTGATGAAGAAAAATTTTCCGCAAGATTTTAACATGACTTCGGAGTAAGATATTCTCTAAAGATTTCGGCGGATCCAGTATTACCTGGATTCTTTGAATATAGGGTTTAGTCCTTGTATTTATCCTTGGTCTCCTTCATGGTGTGCTCAATCCAATTTTCAGTACCAAATTTTCTATCGAGCGTTCCTAACACTTCCTCCTTTATCATCAACTTTTGGCCATTAAAACCATCTACAACATACTACTTCGTCTGCATTTTCAAAGTTAACGGAGCTGGATCATCGGTTATCAAATCCGAGGTGGTTTCAGGAGAATTGTGTTTTTAGATGATTAAACGCTGATGGTTATATGGTGGAATATAAAAGGTTCTCTGGTAACGATGAGGAAAGCCAATCGTATATATCAAAGTTATAATAAGACTTATTCAAAGGAATGGTCGAAGTTACTCTGCGGGAGCTGTGACAAAATTGGCTAATTTGAAAGGGAATTACAAAGTTATTTTGGGTAATAATAATGCCAGAGGAATTAGCACAGTTACGTGTTAAACGTTTACTCAGTTTCCGAGGGTTTTTCAAGTGCATAACTATATGTATTAATCTTTTCTTCCGTAGATGAAGTGCGGCCGGTTCATCCTCTCAATCGAGGTGTTTTCAAGAATCATGAAAGATTTGAACGCAGATTGGAATCGTCAAAATATAAATGAGGTTTAAAATGAAATCAAGTGGCAAACTCGAAGAATTGTTTAGTTTCATATGTTATAATCAATATTTTAATTTATTTTAATTGTCCAAAGTTAGCAGTCCAATAGTCCAATAGTCCAATGCATTCATATATAATTTAATATATAATATTCGAATTAATTAATACGTATCGTGACCCGTGTACCGGTCTCAGTATTGATCACAACTCAAACCATATATATATTTTGGAATCATCCTCAACCCTGTATAGTCAACTCCAACATTCACATATAGAGTGTCTATGGTTGTTTCGAAATATATATATATAGATGGGTCGATATGATAGGTCGAAACCTTGTATACGTGTCCCGTTATTTAAAGTGCGTAAAATAAATAAATATATATCATGACCCGTGTACAACGTTTTGTCTCAGAATTAATCCGACGTATTGTGTACATGTGTCCCGATTTAAAGTGCGTAAAAGTAACTAACAGAAATTAAATAAAATTGCGAGAATGTAAATTGCGATAAATAAAATGTAACCAGTTAGCTAGGAACAGTTAGCTGGAACAGTTAGCGTGAATTCTTAACAAAATTTCAATTAGTTAATTCGTTTGTTTCTATCAAATTTTATTCTGTCCAATGTTTTTCTTCATTATGCCACTTGTTGGATTATGATAAGTCAAAATCCAAATATGAAGTTGAATGAAAATGGTTATTCTGTGGTGAACGGATACGTATATCGGTGGATGTAAGTAGGATAGTAAATGACTGTCGAATCAGATTTGAAGATTGTACAGTGTAACTTATTAATGTGAAATCTAAATATTCCTCGGGTATTACCTACCCGTTAAAATATTTTCATCATTAATAGTTTGTACGAAAGAATTTTTAATTACAATCTTTATGAAAATATACTTGCATGTATATTTTCTTCAGATGTAATTATCGATTTAATGAGTCAATAAGATATTAAACTCATTTGCTTTATTGCTAGAACTAGATTACATAATCTCCAAAACTTTAGAAATTACATAATCGTCATGTCGAGCAAAGATAATCGATGTAGAACGATATGTAGAACGAAGATCATCGATGTAGAACGATATGTAGAACGAAGATAAAGTAGATAGAACGATATGTAGAACGATGATTATGCTCGAGGTACAGAATGAGATGTTGAGGCATGTGATGTTGAAACTTAGGTTGGTGGTGGTATTATTGGTGTCGGTGATACTGCTGGTGCTGGTAAGCTTTGCACCATATCCTCCAAATCCACTACTCGAGCGCGAAACTCGTTAACTTCTTCTATTACTCCGGAATGATTGTCAGTCGAAACTAGCGGATGAATAAGGTTTAGAACTTTAGATAGAATATAATCGTGGCGAAATATTCGGGAAATGAGGGTGAAAATGGTGTTTCGAAAAAGTTCGTCGGTGAGTGCTTCAGGTTCTTCGTCAAGAGATGAATTCGGTTGACGGAAAAGATCGTCTTCTTCGCGTCTCCATTGGTTAAATCGACTACGAACTCATCAGATGAATCGGGGATGACTGATTGATTGATTCATTCTGGTGACGCTGCTTCTGGAGCTGATGTGGGACTCTGTATCGGAATCCGATGGACTTGATCTAATGGTGAGTTCCATTGCGTACGATTGAATAAAGGATTTTTCGATATGAAATGATTTTCGGATATCGGATGATATTCTAATTATATAGAATACCTATATTTAGTACAGAAGATCGCGTAGATTACGAAGGAAAATAAGGAAACGTGTCAGATAAAGTCTACAGTAACATATATGCTAAGATATGAATTTATCTGTACACTATCTATCAAATAAGTGCAGGAAGTCGTGTCTAGACTTAGGAATAATAAGCAGGTAATTTTCCACTAGGAATGATAAAAAATACTTATAATATGCAGCTAAGGTCGAAGTCCAGACTCGCTAATGCATCCTAACAACGATCAGTTAGACACACTAATGCAAGACCTGGTTCACTAAGACCAACGCTCTGATACCAAATGTCAGAACCCGTCCTTATCCCCTGGACGAAATCATCAACATCTGATCCCATTGCAATGATCGACTCCAAGTAATGTCCTTAAAATGAGCAAATGCACAGCGGAAGACTTAATTTGTACCTGAGAATAAACATGCTTAAAAGTGTCAACCAAAAGGTTGGTGAGTTCATAGGTTTATCATAACAATCATTTCAATATTTTAATAGACCACAAGATTTCCGTTTATAAATATATGTACACTCGTATGTGTACAAAAGTATTCTATAAGTTGTAGGCACCCGGTAACAAGCCTTAACGTTCATGTTTTACCCTTTGAAGTACACCAGATCAGGTGTGTTTAAAATAACCTCGAAGTACTAAAGCATCCCATAGTCAGGATGGGGTTTGTCAGACCCAATAGATCTATCTTTAGGATTCGCGCCTACCGTACATAGACAAGTAGTTTAATGTTACCAAGCTAAGGGTATATTTCTGGTTTAAACCCACGTAGAATTAGTTTTAGTACTTGTGCCTATTTCGTAAAACATTTATAAAAACAACGCATGTATTCTCAGTCCCAAAAATATATATAAAAGGGAGCAAATGAAACTCACCATACTGTATTTTGTAGTAAAAATACATAGAATGACATTGAACAAGTATATGGTTGGCCTCGGATTCACGAACCTATATCATTAATGTATATTAACACATATATTTGTAATCGAACAAATTTTAGGTATTATTATTAATTGTTATTTTAGTAACTTGTACGTTTCATCAATAACTAAATTAACTATATTTATTTTTATATACATTAAATAGTTAATTAATATTTATTACAATCATATTAATATAGATATGTTTTATGTAAATAATATATTTTTATATAGAAAATCTTTATTTGGTATATTAATAATACTAATAATAATCTAAATGATAATTTTATAAATTTTGATAAAAATAATATTAATAATAGTAGTAATAATAATGATTATAATAACTATAATAATAATGATTTTTCTAATAATGATAATAATAATGATATTAATAATAATACTTATATTAATAACAATTATTAATAATAACAATAAAAATAATAATCATAATGATAATTAATAATAACAATAATAATAATAATAGTAATAATAATAATAATAATAATAATAATAATAATAATAATAATAATTATTATTATAATTAGAAAACTACCTCACTAGAATAGGATGTTAAAAAGAATAGATGCCATCGCCCGGGCTTGAACCCTCGACCTCCCGTTCGCACCTTAACACTCTTAACCCTCCCTCTAATCTCGTTTCTCTAACTGAGTACCCAACTTAACTTCATTTATTCTCGTCTCAATCTGTTTCTATTTCTTCTTTCTTTATTAACTTAATTATAAACTTCATAATATCATAATCATCATGATCATAACATTTGCATATTATGATCAATACTGCATATCATCATCATTATCTTAATTATCTCGGCCATTAACAATATCATTCATTATCGACTTATCACAGTTCATTCATCATCATCTTATCATCGTAAAAATATATCAAGCAGCAGTAGCAAGTCGGTATGCAACAGATTGAACTCATGTGGGTATTGGGCTTCAGCTCAAGTGATATCAAAAGCCCACTTCTATTTTTCTTTGCAGCCCATAATGATTTGATTTATAAGTCGTTAGAAATTAATAGCCCAATTAGAAAAGAAAAAGAAACGAAATATGGCAGGTTAATAAGTAGTCATTTTTCTCAGATTAGCAGCCGGCTGAAAAAAAATATACGCACTATCTTTATCTTTACAGCTCATCATCCATCATCATAAAATATTCGCTTTTTATATCATCATCATCCCATCTTTTCTATGCAATATCATTATTCTTATTGGCATATAACCGAAACAGAAGGAACGGCAGTAACAAGATAGCAGTAGCAGGTGTTTGAAGAAGAAACAGAATCAATTATTTCAGAAATCATTAAAACTCTCGTTTGAAGCTCGACCAAAACAGGAGACTGAAATCGTAACAGCGGTGGGGTTTAAATGGGTTCGTGATGTTGTGGCTCAAACGAGGTGGTGAAAGGTGGTCGTTGTAGTTGAAATAGAAACGGGTTATAGCTACAACATCTTTTTATGAATAATTCAAACTGAAAATCACACTGCAAAGAAACCGAAAAACATAATCATAATCGTATGTGGTGTGTGATTGTTCACGATGGTAATTTGAGTGGTGGGTTTAAATGGTTGTGGTTTCACAATGAAGAGAGATAGAGAGATAAATGGTAGAGAGAGAAAAGAGAGTGGTGGCTGATGGTGGTCTGTGGTGGTCCGGTTAAGGTGGTCTCTGGCAAAAAGGTGGTGGTGTAGGGTGGAGGGTGAAGATCGTTAGTGAATGTTTATGGGTGTTCGAGCTGTCTGTTTAATAAATTGATCTGATTTAATAGTATCTGATTGGTGTAATTGATGTTGATATTAGTAATAAAAGGGAAATCGAGTCAGTACATTACTTCATGAATTGTCAACTTATAAGAAGATAGTTGTCGACATGTTTTTCAATCAAGAATAGGATTAAAAGAAAATTAGTCATAATATACAGTTAGATTTGTACTATGGAAAATGATGTTATAACAAATTGGAGATGAAAACAAAATATAACACAGATTGATAGTTACATAACACTGAACCTGTTTTCTTTCTTTGATTTTTATAAAATTTATTTTAATAATTAATATATATAGTTATAATTATATTAATAATAATTTTAATAATAATAATAATAATAATAATAATAATAATAATGATATTAATGATTTTAATAAATTTAAAAAAATAATGATAATAATAATATCATCAATAATATCAATAATAATATTAGTTATAATAATATTAGTATTATTTATGATAATAATAATATTAATTATAATAATAGTATAACAACTTATTCATATCAAGTTTCATATATGTATATATATATATAACATATATTTAATATTTAATATTTATTCATTATCATATAATTGTTATTAATAGGAATTATATAGGTAGTAATATCATATCTATATTTATTCATTTTATTAATACTTAAATATTTTGTTTATTAGTTTTCATTTTTAATTTACTTATATATACTTACATATATATTTATATATACAGATTCACAACAACTTAATTATATCGTTTATTATTTTACAACTTAATTCTTACAATCAAATCACCTATTATTATATTACATCTCATATATTTATATATTTACATATATATGTATCTATTTACAAATAGTGGTTCGTGAATCGTTGAGAATGATTGAATGTCAATTGAATATATGAAACAGTTCTAAATTTTTTTGAGACTCAACATGACAGATTTCTCTCACCGTGTCAAGAATATTAAATCGTATCGAGAGTTTCGTTTAAAATTAGTCGGAATTTTACGGGTCGTGACAATATCAAATAGATATAGAATATGTGTTTAGTTGATTTTAAAAGTCAAGTTATAAGGATTAACTTTTGTTTGCGAACAAGTTTAGAATTAACTAAACTATGTTCTAGTGATTACATGTTCAAATCTTCGAATAAGATATTTTTATATGTATGAATCGAATGATGTTACGAACATCATTACTACCTCAAGTTTAGTAGGTAAACCTACTAGAAGTGATAAGAAATGATCTAGCTTCAAAGGATCTGTGATGGCTTGAAAGTTCTTGAAGTAGAATCATGACACGAAAACAAGTTCAAGTAAGATTATCACTCGAATTAAGATAGTTATAGTTATAGGAATTGAATCAAAGTTTGTATATGAGTATTACCTTAATTTGGAATGATATCTTACTGTAAACAACAAGGATTTCTTGAGGTTGGATGATCACTTTACAAGATTGGAAGTGAGCTAGTAAACTTGGAAGTATTCTTGATTTTTATGAAACTAGAACTTGTAGAATTTATGAAGAACACTTAGAACTTGAAGATGGAACTTGAGAGAGATCAATTAGATGAAGAAAATTGAATAATGAAAGTATTTTTAGGTGTTTTTGGTCGTTGGTATATGGATTAGATATAAAGGATATGTAATTTTGTTTTCATGTAAATAAGTCATGAATGATTACTAATATTTTTGTAATTTAATGAGATATTTCATGCTAGTTGCCAAATGATGGTTCCCACATGTGTTAGGTGACTCACATGGGCTGCTAAGAGCTGATCATTGGAGTGTATATACCAATAGTACATACATTTAGAAGCTGTGTATTGTACGAGTACGAATACGGGTGCATACGAGTAGAATTGTTGATGAAACTGAACGAGGATGTAATTGTAAGCATTTTTGTTAAGTAGAAGTATTTTGATAAGTGTCTTGAAGTCTTTCAAAAGTGTATGAATACATATTAAAACACTACATGTATATACATTTTAACTGAGTCTTTAAGTCATCGTTAGTCGTTACATGTAAATGTTGATTTGAAACCTTTAAGTTAACGATCTTGTTAAATGTTGTTAACCCAATGTTTATTATATCTAATGAGATGTTAAATTATTATATTATCATTATATTATGATATAATAATATATCTTAATATGATATATATACAGTTAAATGTTGTTACAACGATAATCGTTACATATATGTCTCGTTTCGAAATCATTAAGTTAGTAGTCTTGTTTTTACATATGTAGTTCATTGTTAATACACTTAATGACATGTTTACTTATCATTTATCATGATTAAACATAGTGTATCAATATCTTAATATGTTTTATATGTATTTAGTAAGACGTTGTTATAACGATAATCGTTATATATATCGTTTCGAGTTTCTTAATTCAATAAACTCAATTTTATGTATATAACTCATTGTTAAAATACCTAATGAGATACTTACTTAACATAATATCATGTTAACTATATATATAATCATATATATGCCATCATATAGTTTTTACAAGTTTTAACGTTCGTGAATCACCGGTCAACTTGGGTGGTCAATTGTCTATATGAAACCTATTTCAATTAATCAAGTCTTAACAAGTTTGATTGCTTAACATGTTGGAAACACTTAATCATGTAAAAATCAATTTCATTTAATATATATAAACATGGAAAAGTTCGGGTTACTAAAGATAGTAATAATAATACTTGTAGTAATAATAACAATTACCAACAATACTAGTAA